>NC_139031.1:70122198-70587866 GCF_964662115.1 Mustela nivalis
AACCCAAAAGAATCCACCCTAAAACTGCTAGAACTCATACAGGAATTCAGTAAAGTGTCAGGATATAAAAATCAATGCACACACACAAAAAAAATCAATGCACAGAAATCAGTTTCATTTCTATACACCAACAGCAAGACAGAAGAAAGAGAAACTAAGGAGTCAAACCCATTTGCAATTGCACCCAAAACCATAAGAACCTAGGAATAAACTAATCAAAGAGGCAAAGAATCTGTACTCAGAAAACTATAAAGTACTCATGAAGGAAATTGAGGAAGACACAAAGAAATGGAAAAACGTTCCATGTTCATGGACTGAAGAACAAATATTGTGAAAATGTCTATGCTACATAAAGCAATCTACATGTTTAACGCAATCCCTATCAAAATACCATCCATATTTCTCAAAGAAATGGAACAAGTAATCCTAAAATTTATATGGAACCGGAGAAGACCCTGAATAGCCAGAGCAATGTTGAAAAAGAAAGCCAAAATTGGTGGCATCACAATTCCAGACCTCAAGCTCTATTACAAAGCTGTCATCATCAAGACAATATGGTACTAGCACAAAAAGAGACACACAGGTCAATGGAACAGAATAGAGAGTCCAGAAATGGACTTTCAATTCGATGGTCCACTAATCTTCGACAAAGCAGGACAGAATGTCCAATGGAAAAAAGACAGTCTCTTCAACAAGCAGTGTTGGTAAAATTGGACAGCCACATGCAGAAGAATGAAACTGGACCATTTCCTTCCACCACACACAAAAACAGACTCAAAATGGATGAAAGACCTCAATATGAGGCAGGAACCCATCAAAATCCTTGAGAACACAGGCAGCAACCTCTTCGACCTCAGCTGCAGCAACATCTTCCTAGGAACATCGCCAAAGGCAGGGGAAGCAGGGGCAATAATGAACTACTGGGACTTTAGCAAGATCAATAGCTTTTGCACGGCAAAGGAAACAGTCAACCAAACCAAAAGACAGCTGACAAAATGGGAGAAGGTATTTGCAAATGACATTTCAGATAAAGGGCTAGTACCCCAAATCTATAAAGAACTTATTAAGTTCAGCACCCAAATAACAAAGAACAAATAATCCAATCAAGAAATGGGCAGAAGACATGGACAGACATTTCTGCAAAGAAGACATCCAGATGGCCAACAGACACATGAAAAAGTGCTCAACATCACTTGGCATCAGGGAAATACAAATCAAAACCATAGTGAGATACCACCTCACACTAGGCAGAATGGCTAAAATTAACAAGTCAGGAAAGGACAGATGTTGGAGGGGAGGCAGAGAAAGGAGAACCCTCCTATTCTGTTGGTGGGAATGCAAGCTGGTGTAGCACTCTGGAAAAAAGCATGGAGGTTCCCCAAAAAGTTAAAAATAGAGCTACCCTATGAGCCAGCAATCCCACTACTGGGTATTTTTCCTAAAGGTACAAATGTAGAGATTTAAAGGGGCACATGCACCCGAATGTTGATAGCAGCAATGTCCACAATAGCCAAACTATGGAAAGAATCTAGATGTTCTTCAACAGATGAATGGATAAAGAAGATATGGTATATATACACAATGGAATACTATGCAACCATCAAAAAAGGAAACCTTGCCATTTGCAATGATGTGGATGGAACTAGAGGGTAATATGCTGAGTGAAATAAGTCAATCAGAGAAAGACAACTATCATATGATCTCCCTGATGTGAGGAATCTGAGATGCAGAGTGGAGGGTTTGGGGGGTAGGGAAGGAAAAAATGAAACAAGATGGGATTGAGAGGGTGACAAACCATAAGAGACTCTTAATCTTAGAAAACAAACTAAGGGTTGCTAAGGCATGAGGGGGTGTGGAGAGGGTGGTTGGGTTATGGACATTGGGAAGGGTATGTGATATGGTGAGTACTGTGAATTGTGTAAGCCTGATGATTCACAAACCTGTACCTCTGGGGCAAATAATACATCATATGTTAATAAAAATAATAAAACAAAAGAAAACATAAAAACCCAAAACCTGAACTTTTAAAGCTTTCTTTAAACTTCTCAAAGTCAAACTCAGGTCCATATTTAGATCATTTTAGCTTTTTGTTTTCTCCCAGTGAAGAAAAAAAATTTTTAACAAATTTGGACATCATAAATACTTTTTTTCCCTATTGCTGGTGTATCCCCCTCCTCCCACTTCTTAATACTTGGGATATTTACTTTTCTCTCACTATTTCCTAAATATCGTAGTTAGTTTGATCAAATCTCCACATGCAAAAAAAATGGTTGTAGGCATTTTATATCAAGCCCATTCTTTGTGATGCACTCAGCTTTGTGTCTATCACACTGGGATGCGAGGATGAAAAAAAATTGTTTTCCCACTTTATTGCACATCTCTCCTTTTACTGTACTTGTCTTTACAAAGTTTGCTGCACCAAGAACTTCCATTAAGAGGAGAAAATAAGCCTTCAAGGATAGGTAAAAATTGTTGGTATTTCTTGCATACTGACAGGAGCAGCTGCAGTCGAAGTTAGATGGGAAATTTAAAATGTATTTTTCTTAAAAGTGTGGGTACTTATTATCACACAGCTTCTAAGGTTCAGGAATTCTGGGCCAGCTCACGCTCTCTCACAAGGTTGCAGTCAAGCTGATGTGCAAAGCTCCAGCCTCTGAAGCTTGGATGGCCTTGATGAATCTGCGACCAGGATGGCTCACTCACATGGCTGCTGGCAGGTCACAGGTCCTCACCATGGGGGCGTCTCCACAGGCAACTCTTCACATGATTCACATGACTTGGCAGCTGGCTTCTGCAGAGCCAGTGATTAGAGAGAGAGGGGGGGCATAATCTGAGCTAAGGAAGGGGCTACAGTCTTTCATGACTTAGCTCCAGAACGAATGTGCCATCATTTCTGCCCCATGCTACTAGTCACCAAGACCAATCCTGGTACAGTGTGGGAGTGACCACCCAAGGGTATAAAGACCAAGAGACAGGGATCCTGGGGTGGGGGTGAGGGGGCTTGGAGGCTACTGAACCATGCTGATGATTACAGAAAGTACCTGGGTTTTTAAAAATTGTGGTAAAATATATAGAAACTAAAATTTGCCATTTTTCAGTGTGCAATTCAGTGGCATTAGTTATATTCACAATACTGTTCAACCATTACTAATATCTCTTTCAAAACCCTTTGTCGTCCCGAACAGAAACTCTGTACAAATCAAGCAACATATTTTTCTTACTAGAATACTGTGACAGTAATATTAAAGATAATTTTCAGAAAGTAGAAAAACAATCCTCCCAAATTCTACCACCCTAACACAACTGTTTTCATCTTGTATGTTACTTTTCAGTCACAGTTCACAGATGTAATTTTATAGTTAATATGTTAATGAGCATATAATTTTTTATTTATTTCTTTTTCCCCCAGAAAAACACATGAAGCCTTCCTTTTGTTTTCAGAGTCTTCATAATACCATCCTAACACTGTTGTATAATATTCGAGGTTCCTGATTCATGATTTATCACAACTTTCCCCATTTCCTTAATCTTGGTTAGGCTGACAACAAGTCTTTTTTAAAAACAGAACATAGGGCGCCTGGGTGGTTCATTGGGTTAAGCCTCTGCCTTCGGCTCAGGTCATGGTCTCAGGGTCCTGGGATCGAGTTCCGCATCGGGCTCTCTGCTTGCTGGGAAGCCTACTTCCTCCTCTCTCTCTCTCTGCCTGCCTCTCTGCCTACTTGTGATCTCTCTCTCTGTCAAATAAATAAATAAAATCTTTAAGAACAGAATATATTACACAGTAATGAAAATCTTTGGGAAGCTAGATTTTTACTCCATTGCTTTATTTCTCTGGCATAAACACCAAAGAGTCAAATGACTATGTAAAAAGCAGAGTTCCCCAGGTTTCCTGTTGGAAGTAAAATCCCATCTGTAGCCCATTAGGCCGTTCCTTGGCAGGCCTCTGCCTCCAGTCTCCAGCCTCCTCTCCTCCCTCTCTCAAGACTTCACACTGGGTTCTCCCACCTTCATTCTTCAGCACATATTTCTTGAGTGCCTACTATGTGACAAACTCAGTTTTAAGTACAAAGGACGTGGTAGGAAACAAAAGAGGCAAAACCCTAGCCTTTGTATGCCTTCCAGACTGCCCACGCTCTTCCTTTCTTATCACATTGCCCTGTTTTACTGTCATCATATACTTGTCATCATATACTCTTGGAGACTATTTTAGTGCTTGTGTATTCTTCTTGCTGGCCTAGAAGGTAAGCTCTGGGAGAACAGCAACCTCGTCCGTGCAGTCCCCAACACCTGCCGAACCGATACATGACTCGAAGTCAAATTTCTTTAAAGTGCCATGAATGAGTATCTTTACAGTTTTTAACACATTTCCATTAAGTTTTCCACATTGTTTATCAGTTTACGGTGCCACGGCAGTAAATTAGTGGGACCATTTCTCTGTAACTTCGCCAGCACCAGTGTTTTGGAAGGAAGAATGAAGGGTTGATTGACAGAAGCATAGGAATGACTGAAGTGATCTTTTAGTGCTTTAAAATATTGCACTAAAACGTTACGTATCTTGATGACTAAGTTGTTTTTGGTGAGCCCAAGGTGTCTTCCTTGCCTCATCCTGGTCTCAATCCTGCTGTGGATCACAGCAAAAGAGGGACATATTTCTAGATCTGCTCAAGGGCACAATATGATTGAAGACAGGGAAATAAGCATTCTAAAATTAGTTTAAATGTTCCTATCAGAAAAGCATGGGAAACTTTAATAAGACGCCTGCGTGGCTCAGTCAGTTAAAGCATCTGCCTTCGGTAGGGGGTCACGATCCCAGGGGCCTGGCATTGAGTCCTGCACCAGGCTCCTTGCTCAGCGGGGGGCCTGCTTCTCCCTCGGCCCGCTGCTCCCCCTTGCTTGTGCTCTCTCTCTCTTTGATAAATAAATAAATAAAATTAAAAAAAAAGAAAAAGAAAGAAGAACATGGAAAATTTTTGAGAGTAATTCTCAGGTTTAAATGAGATAAACAGCACAAAGCATTCAGCCTGCTGCAGACATACCCACCTGTGCCACGAACATGTGTGGCTGGTGGTACTTAATACTAAACATTCCTGCTACTTCTCCATTACTTCCATACATGTAAAAAATTAAACCCACCGTACTAAATGCAGGAAAAGGAGCCTTTTTAAAAAATATTAATTTTATTTTTTTCAGTGATCCATCCATAATTCATGGTTGAAAAGGAGCCTTTTAAGACTATAATACTCTTTTCCAAATCAGACTATAGCCCTGAAAATCCTTTGGTAGAAAACACCTCATTTGGAGATTTACAATTATTGGGAAAAATAAAAACTTCAAGGTCATGAATAAACTTACATGAGAAAAAAAATCTCACTTTCAATTTATTTTAAATTTTTTTTAAAAGATGTATTTATTTATTTTGGGACAGAGGGAGAGCACAAGCACATGACTGGGGGGAGCAGTTGCAGGAGAGAATCTCAAGCAGACTCCCTGCCGAGTGAGCAGCATGATGAGGGGCTCGGTCTCATGACCTGGAGATCACAACTTGAACCGAAATCAAGAGTCAGTCACTTAACGGACTGAGCCACCCAAGCGTCCCCCAAATCTCACTTTTTAAAATGCTCATTCAATAGAATAATGAGAGAAAATCTCAAGTAAAAATATTTTCAGTATTATTTTACATATCTAAAGATAGATGCATTTTCTTGATAGATCTGCTTCAGGAATTATTTCTTAATTTTAAGATTTGCGACTGTGTTTTGTTGTGTTACATACCAAGGCACACTCCCCTCTTTGTCAGTCTCCCCTTGACTCTGTGTCCTCTTTACGACTGTCTAATATGTTCCTCACTTCCTCATGACTGGTTCCTGTTTCCCTGTTTTTGAAGTCTTTTCTCCTGCCTACCAGGCACTTGGGTGCTGACTTCAAATCCACATTTATCAAGACAATGGTAAAAAGCATGTCTTCTACCTCAGCCATCTTCATCTTTTTCTCTTCCCAATCCTTTTGTTCAAATGGTTCCCAAGTAGAGGGGCTCACAGATACTGGAACCAGGGCCCTCAGAACTGTAGAATATCCAGCTGTCTTTCTATTAGATCTCTGGCTTAATACAACTGTGTCCTGAGAGGGATCACTGTGATTTCTTATGTGGCCCAGGCTGTTGCTAAAGTTAGCATGGAGAAAACATTTTTTGTTGTTGCATTTGATTTGGTTTTGTGGTTCAAGTCCTAGAAAATAATTTACTCTACTCTGTGATGTGATGTATGCTCTAAATACAAGAACCCATCAGATGAGAGATCTTTAAATTTTGAGAAAAAAAAAATTTCATATATTTCTTTCAAAAGACTTTATTTCTGGGGCACCTGGGTCATTCAGTGGTTTAGGCCTCTGCCTTCAGTTCAGGTCATGATCCCAGGGTCCTGGAATCGAGCCCTGCATCTGTTGGGCTCTCTGCTCAGCGGGGAGCCTGCTTCCCCCTCTCTCTGCCCGCTTCTCTGCCTATTTGTGATCTCTCTTTCTACGTCAAATAAATAAAATCTTTTTTTTTTTAAAGACATTATTTCTGGGTGCCTGGGTGGCTCAGTGGTTTAAGCCACTGCCTTTGGCTCAGGTCATGATCTCAGGGTCCTGGGATCGAGTCCTACATCAGGCTCTCTGCTCAGTGGGGAGCCTGCTCCCTCCTCTCTCTCTCTGCCTACTTGTGATCTCTCTCTCTGTCAAATAAATAAATAAAATCTTTAAAAAAAAAATAAAGACATTATTTCTTCCTATATGAAAATGTGTAACTTAAGTCGGGAACTTTAGCAACAAATCTGTAGGGTGCATCGCAACTCAGGAAGAGTTAAGAACTGGCACCTTACATTCTTTTCTGAGTTCTAAGCCCTTGCCTTTGACCTTGCACCTTTTTCTCTCCATACCTATACGAATCTGCATGTGATTGCATCACTGTTATCATTTAGCCCAAAGTGCTTTGGGAAGTTACAAATGGCTGTTCTAGCACAGAAACAGTTGCTATGTTATAGAGACTTCTGTCTCATGATTTCTCTGCAGATAATACACATACCCATTAACAGAAAGCCTACCACTCTTAGAATGGCAGGGAGCTAGTTTTGTGCACAGGAGCCCAGTCCTAAAGCCCTAAAGCCCATTAGCATTGACAAGAACCTCAGGATGCCTCCCTATTTTGTTCTGTTGTTCTGTTTTGTGGGGATGCCAAGACTTTTCCAAGAGGCTGGTTTCTTAAAGAAAAACGTGGCTACCAACCAGCCCTGCTTTTGTCTTTCATTGTGTAGAGGAGATTATGGAGCTGGGGGCGTGGGTGCTCTAAAGGTGGTTTGATGGTTAGCATGAAATAGGCTGAAGCTGTCTTTACTGAAATGAGCACAACCTTTGAGTTGCACCTTCCTTTATTCCTGCCTTTAACTCCACATTTGGCTCTTTGTGGAAAGTGATTTATAATGGAAGGGCTATCATTGCATATCCATGGCTTAAAGAAACATAAAATTGGCATAACTGCTAGAGCTCTTTATCTGCTTGAGTACTAATTTTATCTTTACACCTGAAATAAAAGAAAGATAAATGAATAAAGTTAAAAGGCTACACATCTATTATCCTCTGGGGTCCAACTACTTATAATTGCCAGATATACATGCATAAGGGTGTTTTTAGGCAGAAGCTAGTGGTATGATACAAACTGTTAAAACACACACACACACACAAGTCTACTTGGGGTGCCTGGGTGGCTCAGTTGTTAATCATCTGCCTTCAACTCAGGTCATGATCCTGGGGTCCTGGGATCGAGTCCCTTATCGGGCTCCCTGCTCAGTGGGAAGCCTGCTTCTCCCTCTTCAACTCCCCCTGCTTGTTTTCCCTCTCTTGCTGTGTCTCTCTCTATCAAATAAATAAAATCTTAAAAAAAAAAAAAAAAAAAAACCCAGGGGCACCTGGGTGGCTCAGTGGGTTAAAGCCTCTGCCTTCGGCTCAGGTCGTGATCCTAGGGTCCTGGGATCAAGCCCCAAGTCGGGCTCTCTGCATGACAAGGAGCCTGCTTCCTCCTTCTCTCTCTCTGCCTGCCTCTCAGCCTACTTGTAATTTCTGTCTGTCAAATAAATAAATAAAATCTTAAAAAAAAGAAAAAAAACCCAAACCACAAAGAAAAAACAGGTCTGCTCGTGTCTTAAAATCAATATATCATGTAATATAATAAAATAATGTAAAAAACCAAAGATATGCTTTTGCAGATCATTATAAAAATACAGAAGCGTTTAAAAAATCATTCTTTTGGAACTTCCAAGAAAACTTTCAAAATGATACTGAGGTCACTTCAGAATGGATGGAACAGGGGCGCCTGGGTGGCTCAGTGGGTTAAGCTGCTGCCTTCGGCTCAGGTCATGATCTCAGGGTGCTGGGATCGAGTCCCGCATCAGGCACTCTGCTCAGCAGGGAGCCTGCTTCCTCCTCTCTCTCTGCCTGCCTCTCTGCCTACTTGTGATCTCTCTCTGTCAAATAAATAAAATAAAATCTTAAAAAAAAAAAAGAATGGATGGAACAAGCACAGGCTTTATTTTTAGTCGATGTAAAGAACTGTTTCATATATAGAGAGTGGGGGGGGTGCACTCCAAATTAAGGAAGAAGCTTGTTTGCAGCTTGACACATTTTTAGCACATTCTTAAATTTTATTTCTATACTTAGGAAAAACTAGCTATAAACAGGTGACCCAGCTGAGACAGTGACATGCTACTTGCCCACAGAAACAGTGCTGCCCAAATACCAGGCTTTGAAACTCCATTCTGGATACCCGAGAGAGATATGTTCAATATTCAACAAAATTGAAGGATTGGAAAATTGGAAATCTCTCAGATGTTCTGAGAGAGAGAGAAAATCCTGGGGGAGAGTCAGAGGATTTGGATTTAAGCCCACAGCTATCTGAGAAAGAATAAGCAAGAGAATAGAAGTCCGGGCAGTAGGTTTTTAGCTACAAAATCTAATCCACCTCACCACGGATTCTGGTGGAACATCTGTTATGAACTGATCAGAATTCACACTCTACTCTGCACTATTCAATTTTGTAGTCACCAACCACATGCGGCTACTTAAATTAAAATTAATTAAAATTAAATAAGACAAAAAAATTCAGTGCCTCAACTGCACTAACCACATTTTCAGTTAATGAAGAGCCACATGTGGCCAGTAGCTACCATCCTGGACAGCACAGATATAGAACATTTCCATCGATGCATAAAGATCTACTGCACAGTGTTGCTCTGTCCTTTCAAGATCTGCTGCAGCTTCCAGAAATGTCTAAAATTAAAAAAAAAAATAATTGTGTAGTTTAAACACTAGGAGGATTTGGTTCTTTAGATGAGAAACAGAGATTGGGTTGAGAACAGCAGTGAATACAGCTATGGAGAAGATAGCCGGCTCAGTGATCACCCCCAAAACATGCTGGCCTTTACAGGGCCTGAAGTCACGAGATGAAGGATGTCCCCGTGGAAATCTTTTTCACTTCCTTGGGGAAAAGAAGAGACATCAGAATTGTTTCAGGGGTCACAGCCTCAAAGTAAAGATGGGAGGTAGCAGAATTCCGGGATGGAGTAAAGCCTGACTTGACCGCTAAATAAAATTACAACAGTTAGTATAATTCAATTCCAACTCTAAGCTTCAGTCAAGGATGACAAGAAATGAGAAATCACATTTGTGATTTATGTTTATAAATAAAATGATGTGTCTCGTTCTACTCAGAGGCAAAGGTATAGAATCTGGTGTAATCCTTAATCAAGCAGCCTGCAAGGTAGCTGAGCCAATGAAAACATTCTCCACCTAAGCAGATACCTAAAGCGGCAGCCGATCAAAGCATGGGAAGCTCTGATTTCTCTACTGGAGATACCTTACTTGTTTTGCTTAAGGGGGAAAAAAAAAATCAGTTGCTTATCTCACTTTTCTTTTTTCTCAGAACACGCTGCCCTCTACAGGCCACATGGATATACACATACTTAAAGATCTGCATGAATAAGGGTTCAGTTATATCCAAAGGTAGCAAAGGTATGAAGAAAATGAGGGGAAGCAGTTAGTTCTATCTGTTGTCTGAAAGGCTTTAGGATCAAGCTGAGAAACAATCAACACTTATAAACCTTTAATAAACCCTACCTCATCACCTGACATAAATACGAGAACTCGTAAATAGTACTATAGTCCTATCATGGCATTTTCCTGGAGAAGCTTAAAAGTATGTTGACAATCATTTTCCCTTTGTTTTAATGAGGGAGGGGAGAATGTGGAGGAAAGAGGAAGAAAAATGGGTGATGTGGTTTGACAGCTTTCACTGCATCTCCAAAGTATACCAGTTTTGATCTAAAACTCAATATATTAAGACTAGGCTGAGTTGGGAGGTAAAAGCCAATGAAGGAATACACATGATTTTATCCCTGCTAAGAGTTTAATCTTTTAAACCTTGGCTGCAATGAAGTGGACAAAATCTGGCCTAAGAAATGAGAACTACCCTTTATCTTGACTTCAAATCATTTTTTTTCCCCATAGTCGTGCCATAAATACACACACAAACACTCTCTCTCTCTTTCCCTTTCTCTCTCTCTCTCTCTGTCTCTCTCTCACACACACACACAGCTGGTATGTTTATTGGTTTAGTCACTAAAGGATTTAGCTGGACAAACATCACAAAGATGATGACTGATTTAATTGAATTTATGATCAAATGTTTTCCATTGCAGGAAGAGTGGGAAATCACTTATGGGGCGATTTAAATAATTTAAGGGAAGTTCTCTATTTGGCATTATGTTTGTATATCAAGTCTTGAGGGATTATATACAGCTGAGGCCTAGCAAATAATTCACATAGAGATACACAAGATACGCTATGTAACCATGCAACAAGGGGCAGAATATTGATCCCTTTGTGCACATTTCTATTCACTTGTATGTCGTTGACAGTCTGAGTAAGGACATCCACACACATGAGACTTCAATTGTAAATCACCACTAGATTCTCCAAAATGTCTGAATTATCTAAACATGCTCTTTTAGGTAAAACAATAACTGATTTGGGGGTTGTATGCATGTCTGCTTATGGCGTTTTAACATAACTTTGTTGTTAAAGACATAATGAAATCTATTGTTAAAGTCACTCCCACGATGACTATAACAAGGTAACATGTAATTAGTGCTTTAGGGTATAGATGTGGCTCAATGTCTCAAAGAAAAATGCCAAGATACCTTTGTTCCCCGTGATAGGTAGCAACTTAAGGCCACACTTTCAGCCTTCATGGTTTTTCTAGTGATAAGTCATTCACTTGTGCCATTGAGAAGTCCCCAAACAGCAAGAGTAACTCCTTTTGGTCTCACCACTGAAACCCCTGGATCAAGTGGACATTCGGTCCTAGCACAGCTGGGTTAGTCTTATCCATCAGTTCATGTATGAAGTGCACGACAGGAAAGGTCTCATAGATGCTTTGAACTTGATAAGTGTCTATGGGTTTCTTTCAATCTAATTAGGAAAACTGTCTGGTAGATGTGTTTCAAGACTTAGGGTAAATCACAGTTTTACATTAATTATGTACAATGCTATTTGTTAACATATCACTCTTAGGAAGGAACTGCTGGGAATGAGGGAATCTTATTTCTACACAGAAGTATTTTAAAAAATGATCTGGTGACCAAGCAGTTCAGCATGTGCTCCTTGGAAGGTAGAAGTAGTAGCCCAGATGTCTGGGGACCCCGTATAGCACTGGGATTCATGTTTAAGGACCTCTGCTTATTGGGAACTGAATGAAATGCCCTGCAGGGCAGGGTAGGACAAGCTGTGCTGAAAAACAGGAGGGAGGTAAGCTAACGCTGGCCAACAGTGCCCCATCATTTACACCCATACCTTATTCAGTCTTCACAACAATCCTGCTAATAGTTTAAAGACCGAGAAGCTGGGGTTCAGGTTGATTAGGGAGCTTGCCATTGAGTTGCTGATCTAGGATTGGAAGTTGGCCCCTATGATACCGAATGATGCCGACGTCAGACATTTTCTTGCCATTTGTGCCAAATGAGCTTTTGCAGCCTTCCTTCTTGGTTCACATCAACTGTATCTATTGGCTATATATTCTTACAAGGTCAACAGGACTACCGTCTACACAGCAGATACCAGGTGTACATATCAACATAAACAGTCTAAGAGTTGTATCTTCACAATGGGTGGAAGTTCCACTCAGTTTTATACAAAGTCTCCCCATAAGATAAGGGAGACCCTTGTCCATTCCTAATATTCAGGACAATCAACCAAAGTGTGGAGTGGGTGATAGAAGATGACATTGTTAAAATCATGTCTTTCTCCAGTGACTTCTTATGTTCATCTAAATTTTGAGGCTGAAAGTTCACTAAGTTCATAAATATTTTCTTAAAAGAAAATGATTAAAAAAAAATGTTGAGTATTTTTTCATATCCAGTTTTTTCCCTAATAAATAAAGAGCAGTAAAAACTGCATTTCTGTTTATGTTTCACTTTCTAAAAAGTGGTAATTTTCAAGTTCTGAAACTGAATAATTAACATATGTACCCACAGGGGTCCATGGGAGGCTTACTTAGAAAAATGGAGCCCTCTCAATAGCATCTCATATGTGGCGAAGAGGAAGCTGAGCCTTTATGATATTTTCTGAGTAGAGTTAGGGTAGATCAAGGGGAGCCGGGAACAACAGCAGAGAGGTGAATTCTTGAGGGAGTTCAAAAAGGGGAGAGAGCTGTGTGTCTAACCCCTAGCAGTTCCCAACAGAAAAGAGAGAGAGAGAACACGAACAGGAGAAAGGAACAGAGGCGCTTGCAACAGGCAGCGCCCCTCAGGAGGGAACAGCATGGCTTCTCGAGGGGAGGTGGAGGGGAAGGGATGTCTGCATGCTCTTCTGTGATACTTCCACGAGTTCCTCTGAAGATTTATTACACTTATTGGGCCCTCCAGAGCTATTTTCTTCTCAGTGTTTACAAATAGAATACAGAGGTGAGAAGCAAAAATATAAGGAAGATCTCTGGACACTGGAGCACAAAATGCCAAGAGCTCAAATGCACGGAGTTTTCACAGCATCAGATATCCATGCCTCTACCACGCTGGGTGGCACTTAAGATAAGTGAAGAGTTTACATGTTCCCCTTCAGCTGTGCTGCCCAGTATGGTAGCAATGTATGGCTATTCCCATTTAAATTAACTCTTAAATTAATTAAGTTTAAATAAACTTTAAAATTCAGTTCCTAAGTCACGTTAGCTGAATGTCAGGTACTCAACAGTCATAGGAGGCTAGTGGCTGTTGTACTAGGCAGTGCAGATGGAAAAGATTTTCATCAATGAAGAAGGTTCTATTGGACAGCACTGGTCTAGAGGAGAAGGAAACCTTGGTCAGAGTTTTTGTTATCTCAGAGGCTATGAACTTTCTGGAGAACAATCTGTTTTTACCCCTCTAAGTGTAAGGGGAGCAGACTGTTTCTTCCTTACACATAAATTTGAGAAACCAGTGGGAACTAAGTAACATGGAACTGCCGGAGTCAGAGGCCTGTGCTGTCACCAGATGGGTCAGAGATCAGATGAACCAGATGTGTCTGAACTGGCAAGGACTCGGATGGCCCCCTCTGCTCTGCCTTACCCCACGCATGCCTCATCACTGAGTAGGAAACCCCAGTACCCACTTACGGAAAGCAGAATGGGCCCCCAGGATGTCCACTTACTAATCCCTGAAGCTTGTGAATGTGTTGCCTTCCATGGCAAAAGGGACACTGCAGATATAATTAATGTTGCAAACCTTAAAACAGAGGGATTAACCTGGATTATGCAGATAAGCCTTTGGAAGCAGAGAACTTTCTCCTACTGGAGGCAGAAGGCATAGGGCAGGAGGAGAAGTGAGAGAGCTATGAGGTAGTGAGAAAAGCTACCTTCACTGATGCTGGCTGGACAGGGGAGGGGGCTGCGTGATGAGGAAAGAGGTGGCCTTTGCTGGTTGGGACTCCCTGATGACCAGTGGTTAAAAAAAAGGAGGCTTGGCCAGGGACTACATGGGACTGAATTCTGCTGACCCACTGCCTGAATGAGCCCGGAAAGAGATTTCCATCAGAGCCTCCAGATAAGGCCCCTGCCCTGCTGATACTTGATTTCTGCCTTGGGAGTCCCAGAGCAAAGAAACCAGCTGGGACCACCGAGGCTCCAGCTCCAAGAACTCCGTGACAATACCACAGTGGTGTTTCACCAATACATCTGCGGTGATTTGTCAGGGCAGCCACAGAACACAAACGCCCTGTTTTATATTTTGGAGAGGCAGAAGAACTTCTTTAGCTCACGTACCCTTCTAGAATCTGTTGTGGGAAACAGTGCAAGAAAGCCTAGTTCTCTCAGTCACACGGCTTCCACAGTTGCTGCAGGAAGCTTGGTGCCACTTCAGAAGCATGGCTGGATTTTATTCCTTAATGAGCTGGACGGCAGAAGGAAGGTATTAGCTGCACCATAAGCATGTACTTTGGGGTGAGGAATCCAACACATCATCTGAAAGGATGAAAAACAATGGCTGTTGCCAGCTCCCAAGCCTGGCACGTACTGCCAATTAGTTAGAGAGAAGATGGATATTTTCTGTCTATCAGAAGGGAAACAAACAAACAAAAAAAACCCCTGTGCTCAGCAGATAACAAACCCAGCACAGGGTTTGCCCTTGGCCATCACCAGGGGTTATTAATAATAGCGAATTCTTTGCTACCACAAGAAAAATACGGACAAGAAACCTCACAATGGCACAGAATGACAGAGGGTAATTTCCTGGGGGCAGAGGGAGCTGTGTGGGATAGGGTACAGAGCTCACCAGCAGGGTCTGATGGGTGGCCAGGAGGCCTGTCACCTCTAGCACTTCGACTGTTGCAAACTGGCCTTTATCCCAACGGTACATCATCCAGCAGCTGCACAGGGGAGGCCTGAGCTGATGTGTGTGGTCGGCCTGCTGCAAACCCTTTCCCCAGGACAGAAGTCAGGTTTCTACTTCACCACAGCTCTCCTGCTGCTAAGAAACCTAGACTGGGAATAAATGACATCACTTCCCAGAAGAGATCTCCCCAACGAGGGCTGTAGTGAGAACAGAAAATCAGATACCTATTCATTTGAATATCGGGGTTTTAAAATTGATATTTCTCTCCTAAGATTCATTTTGGCAGCGTACATTCTGAGCTGCAATTTTCAACAGCATTGATCATTTGACCTCACTGAGCGTGTTTTTTTTTTTTTTTTAAGTTATAAAATAGAGATGATGGTATGTATCCTACTTCCCAAGACTGTTTTAAAAAAACACACAAGATGTGGTAACACACAAGAAAGCAAATTCTACATTGTCAAATGCTGCCCAAGTGTTAATTACCACGGCTACCCCATCACAGCTCTGACTGTGGGGAAAGGAGGGTACATGAGGCCTCTGACAAGGTATGTTTCATCTGTTATCATATTTACACCACTGCTACTATTAGTAGACAGGTCTGAGCCTCCGGCAAACTTGCCAACCTTCCCTTGGTTAGCTTTCTCCGTGTCCTCCTGGTGGATGCCCAACCCGTATCTTTGGACAGCCCTTGATTCCTCTTCCTTGAGGCTCCCATCAGAGCCTGGACCTCCTCTTTCCCCTCTAAAAAATCCAGTCTTGAATTTTCTAGAACTGCTCCCTGGTAGGAAGCAAGGGGCTTAAGAGAGAGTAAACACCACACCTACATGATGCTTTCAGGACCTGAACCAGTGATTCATTCCTGTGAAGAGGAACATCCACAGCAATTTCTCTGAACTGCAACTTTGGGGCCTCCCAACAACACTACGAGATCGGGACAGAGACCCGCTTGGATCTGAGCATCCATCCATCTGTTTCCAAGGCTGTCATAAAGAATTGCATGCCGGGTAGTGTCCTGACGCTGGGCTCACATCTGCAAGCCAAGCATTAGAGGACTGCAGCTTCAGCTCATCTTGGAGTAAGAGAACGGAATTTCAAAATGTCTGCTTTACAGCGTGTCACTCCAATAAACCCAAGCCTAAAAAAGTGCATTGATGATGTACAGAGTAATTTCTTTGAAAATACTGCAAGAAGAAATCTCCAGGCACTAAATAAATTAAAACTGTTACTTTGAAGTAAATAGAATTATAACAAAAATGATCAACAATGAAAAAAAAGTCGAAGTGGAAGAGGAGTTAAAACTTTGGCTCAACTGCGCCTCCTAGTGCCAACAGCTGTTCTTACGTTCCTTTCACTTCTCTAAACTAGTATAGAAAGGGATAGTCCTTTCTTTGCAGTGTATTATTATTATCTTAGAAAATTTTAGATCGACTTGGAACAATAAAGCAGAGTAGAAAGGACCTTCTGGTTTCCTGAGGAGGCGATTATTTAAATCTTAACGGAATGAAATCAGATAGGACAACAAGAAAAATAAGGACTTGGCAGCATAAATATAGAGTGAAGTGTGTTATTATTTCTTTAAAAATTATTTTAAATACATTATGTTTTATGCACATGTACCACAACAACCAAGCAGGTCATCTTTAAAATGCGTTCTGAAAATTGAGCATGGAATTCAAGAACCCTTTCAAGGAAAGTGCAAGAATGCGAAGTTAGAAAACTTAAATCTTCTGAATTTGGGTTTGTGACTGCTGGTACATTCAAATACATGCAGGTTAATGTCATCTTCTCTATTCTTGCATTTCCATTGAAGGAGTTTCATGGCAATGTCTCTGTACTTACTACACATTTTAAAGAAGCGATGCTTTCAATTCTTAGGAGAAATTCGGTGGGACTTACCGAACTGGAAGGATTATAAGCTGAAGCAGAGCACGTGGATGGAGAAAGCAGGGCAAGGCTGGCCTCCACCTAGTCAAGTCTGTGGACATGTACTGCTTTATCTGCCACGAGTTGGGTTTTCCAAATCTGTCCTCTGTGGCTTTGTGGTTTATCCTTGGTTCTCTTTTTGCTCCTTTCAACCCTACCCCCACCCCAAATTGTTCAGCTGTTAAAAAGTTCCAAAACAAGCAAATGTGTTCCTGGAATCCTACCCTAACCAGTGCTGGAGAGGCTTGCTTCTCCAGCCAAAATAATAAAAGATCTTTTAAGTGGCTGAAATTCTTGGTTGATTGCATATATATGCCCATGTCAGACAACTATAAATAGAGAGATTTGGAAGAAAAATAGGGAGAGTCTTTATAACTCCAGTGAAATAAAATGGAATGTTTTTGAAGGCAGTGAGAAAACAGTACATGTATTTATAAAATTAAGATGTGTCTCCCTTTAATCCAAAATCTCCTTTAAGCAGGAAGAGCCCACACAAATCATGCATGTCCACATGAGGGAATAAAAGGGCTTTCTTTTCTTTATTAATAGTTATTTATTATTCTCAATCCTATAATTAAGACTTCTTCTTTATATTATCCTTTTGAGTTTAGATATCTGTAAGATCTTTTGATATTTTTCTCCCATCACTGCTTTGTTCCCCCAGAATACTAAAAAATCCTTCAAAGGATAAAATTATGCCCATGGTTACTGGTATAAATGAAGTCAGGAGGGAATTGTATTGGTGTTACCTAGGGCAGACTTGGCCCCCCCAATAAACTGGGTCACTTGTTACAGCTGTTCAAAGAGACTTGAGGATTCACTGCTCAAGAAATTCTGGCTCTTTTAGGTAGGTTAATACATCACCTAGCTTTAATAGCTGAGTTAATACATATTCTTAAAAGATATCCCTACTTAATTTGGAACAGTGACTTACTTTTTATTAACCTACCCATCTTATATTAACCCATCTAAACTGAATTCAAATTAGTTCTTATAAATTAGTTCACTTTATTTTGAACCTATTACTGCTGTACAAGAGAATTTACCAACTGCTCCAGTTTCACAATTGTGCTTGTAGACAAGCAAATTAGTTAGAAGTGATGGAGGAAAACCAGCACTTGCTTAATAGTCTTTAAATGCAGTTCTTCTGAACCTTGACCTCCCTCCAAAGTGACAGATGTTGAAATGTCGGTGGCTGCAAAGTCACAAGTCCATTTGGAGGAGGGATCAATAATATAATTAGGGTCTCTGAATTCTCAGTTTTCTCTAAATTTCATTGGGCTTTAATGGATTAGAAGCTATGGCTTGGCTCTAAGGATTCAGTATATAACACTGGTGCCAGAAAGTAGTATTTTAAAAATATTTTAAGTGATTTTTTATTACTCCGTGTTTTCTGAGATAAATCCTTAAGGCAACAAAAAATAAGACTTATGGGAGCTTAAAAAGTAGCATGGCTCTGAACAGGTTATGTTTATAATTTAAAAATCTTACCTCAAGTTCAGCTTTTAATATTTTTGCTAAAATGCTTTAAAAGCAATCTAAGGGTAAGGCCCAGTTTGTTAGATGCTTTTGAATTAACTCTAATTTTTTTTTTAAAAAAGATTTTATTTATTTTTTTGTCAGAGAGAGAGAGAGCACACAAGCAAGGGGAGAAGCAGGCTTTCCGCTGAGCAAGGAGCCTGATGTGGAACTCAATCCCAGGAGTTCCTAATTCTAATTTTATTTTAAAGCACATGTGATGTTATGGATTAAAAGAAAGACATTAACCACAGTTCTACCAGTTCATTAAGAATACTTTACATGAAAATGTAAGATTTCCTTTAGTATTTTAGACCTTGATTTTGGTAGAAAAATTATAAATCCTATGTTCATACAAAATGCAAGTAATAAATATCCCTGAAGATCTATCTTAAGGAAAAAAACTATGTTACTATTTTGCAAAGAATCATATTCTGAAGAATTCTTATTTGCCCTCTAAAGTCAAAGCATATTTACTGACACTTAGCATCTTTTTAAAAAAATCTGAACATTGTGCATAATGCACAGTTTTTAAAATTTCTAAAACATCAATACCAGAGGACTGTACATCCTGATTTTCATCAATGAAATTAACTACTCTTGTTGTAACATGATCAATACCTCTCAGAGCAAAGTAAGCATGGGGTCTTAGGTTGGTCAGAATGAAGCAAGCTTATCAGAAGCAAGCAAGTCAGAATCCAAGCAACACTTGAGTACTATTCCAATTTTGCTTTTCTTCTAGAAAGACAGGAGGCAACCTCATTTCCCTGAGGCATCCCACCTGTCACGGTGGAATGGCTGGATGAGAAAGGCCATTCATTCACTGGGGCCTGCGTGCTTGAGAGCTTGCAGTGGTGGATGGTACTGAATACAAGCTACAGATATGAATGGCTGGAGTGGGCCAGGTGTACACAAAGTGGGGTCATACCCATAAGAGGACAGTGGAAGAAATATCATTCACCATCATCTACACACACCCATCTCCCATTTTTTTTGTTGACTACTCTAAGTGGGTAAGGACTGCCATTTATTTTTCTGGGCAATTTAGAGGTCACTCTAGCTCGGCCCCTCTGAAGGAAGGAAATGGCTGTTCTCCACAAATGCTCTGTGTAGATCTTCCAGATGTTCCTGTGACTTCAAAGGTGGGGTTAGAAATTCAACTGCTTTATAAAGAACTGTCTCCTAAGATGGTTACCTGCTTGGACAAACCTTCTTGAGCAATCATGAGAGAATGTGTCTGGTCATTTAATTAAGGTAGGAACTGTATACTATATGTGGTACCTGGTGTATGAAAGCACTTAATTAAATTGTTAGACGGATGACCAGTGAAGAGGGGAAGGGTGAAGGGAACAAGAGTGAAGGAACAGGCACAGAATGTTCCCAACAGAGGGCATGCCTCCCAGAGGAGACTCCAGACATTAAGAACTGATTCTTCAAATGGCCAAATGCAAAGCCTTGTGTTAGACGAAAATAGTTATCCCAGTGCTCTTCTAAGAATGAATTTAATCAAAATAAATTGCCAAATCTTCCAAACAAACCACTTCAGAGTTTAAAGTACTCACTTCATGAGTTCCTCACAATAAGTTGTCTACTAGATCTACTGACAACATTTTTATTATAAAAAGGTTTTTTTCCTTCTTTTTTTATTTTTATAATTGATGGTGTCTAAAATGAAACATGTTGTAACAGTAAAAACTGAGGCAATAATACCAAATTCCCCACAGACAAAATTCTGTTATGACAAATTAATTTTTTTTAAATCAAACCAGTCCCGGTTACCTTTTTCCCAGCATCATGCTTGAAATACGATCTCCACAACTAATGAGAGTGACTCAATCACTCTGCTTTCCAACTTTCAATGATTTATTAACACGTTGGCTTGCAATAAAAGATCTCTGAATAACTTGAGAAACCCAGAACTTCAGATTTCATCAAATTTCGAAACCAATAAATAAAATTATTTCAATGAGATCAGATGAGAGAACAGAAATTAAATAAACAGATCACATATATTTCAAGTGATACACATACTTCGCTTTCCAACAAGGCTTAGGAGAACAACAGATAAACTGAAAAAATCTGAAAGATCAATTTTATCTAGCTCCAAGTTTGTCACTGGCATTATTTAGATTAGAATCAGTCATAACACTGTACTTAGATGCTATTTTGTTATTGTGAAAACATTTCTTGGAATTCAGTTATGAGAAGATTAAGCATAATGAATTTTAGGATTTAGAATTCTCAAGCAATGCCACGTTGCTCTAAGAACCCAAACTCATATATAACAGCATCGGCTTAAGGTGAACATGGAGGCTGGTGCCCAGTTAGGGCTTACCGACTATTTAATGGTTAAATGAATGGATGCATGGATACTTGGATGAGCAAATGAAAAATGTCAAGACAAGCTTATTTGGAGAATTTTAAGAATTGAGAGAGAAACTGAGCAAGAAAAGAAAAAGAGAGCAAAAACAAGCACAAACTGTATAAAGACTTACTTATTCCATGCTTGCCTAAGGTTTTTAGAGCTGTACAGGGTAAAGCGTTCTGAAATAAAAAAGAAAAATGATAAGCAACCTTTGTTTCAAATGTATACATTACAAGTATGTTAAAAAAAAAAAACACCTCAATTTTTAAAAAAGACAGTGTTTGACTTAGCCATGGTTACGCTGGCCATGGTACACTTCACCTTTAGATCAGGCAGTTACAAAGAATAAAACAGGAAGATCGTAACATTTTAAAAACGGAAGCATTGTTTTCTTTTGTTACGGTGATTTATTTCAGAATCCGGTTTCCTAATAATTATTTCTTAGAATAACTAAGTTTTAATCAGGTAGAAAAAAGAAACACAAATTCCAAACCTCCAAACTGTACATCTACTGAAGAACATTGACACATTGGTGAAGTAAGAACTGCTGCCTTCACTATGAAGATATCTCTGATCCAATACAGTAATGGTGGTTCTCCTTTCTTACACTATTAGTATTTACATTTTCTTTCTTACATTTATGTGGTTTGGTTCAAAGCCAAATTACTAATCTCCTCTAATGTACCTTTATGTTTTTCATTAAGTCATCTTTACTATATTTTAAAAATTAAGATGTTGGTTTTACCAAGTTAAACAATAAAGCAGCACAGATGTTAATAATCTCCTCTCCTGCTCTCTATTTTTGACTCCTGAAGACACAGCAATTGTTAATGTCTAGGGTATGTCTCTTTCCACATATTTCTTTATGTTTACAATACAAACCCATCCATATATACATGTGTAGATACTATATTAATTTTTAAAGACGGATTGCACAATAAACAGTCTGGAATCTTTTTAGTATACAGCAGTCCTTCAAAGCAAGAAAACAGATTTAACAATTGTTTTAAGACTGTATAATATTCCATAGACTACAAGTATCATAGTTATTTAGACTATTTCCTACTGATGACAACTGAGATCATTCCCAGTTCTTTTCCCTTAAAAACAATGCTTCAATAAATATCCTTGCACATCTATCTCTGTATACTAATGCCGTTGTTTCTTTCTTTTTTTTTTTTTAAGATTTTATTTATTTATTTGAGAGAGAGACAGAGAGAGAGAGCATGAGCGAGGAGAAGGTCAGAGGGAGAAGCAGACTCCCCATGCAGCTGGGAGCCCGATGCGGGACTCGATCCCGGGACTCCGGGATCATGACCTGAGCCGAAGGCAGTCATCCAACCAACTGAGCCACCCAGGCGTCCCAATGCCGTTGTTTCTATTGAACAGATTTTTCCATGTTGAACTGCTTGGTAAATGGTACGCACATTTTACATTTTAATAGATGCTGATAGATTACTTTTCATTTTCCAGCAATGAAAAAATGATGTTTCTTTATATATGCATCCTTGGAATGCAAGGGTGGTTTAACACATGCAAATCAATAAATGTGATACACCATATTAATAGACTAAAAAACAAAAATCACATTATTATCTTAAGAGATGCAGAAAAAGCATTTGACAAAGTTTAGCATCCATTTATGATAAAAACCCTTAAAAACTGGGTATAGAAGGAATGTACGCAATGCAGAAAAGCATATACATGACAAGCCCACAGCTAATACCATACTCAATTATGAAAGGCAGAAGGCTTTTTCTCTAACATCAGGAACAAGAAAAGGGTGTCCATTCTCAGCATTCTTTTTTTTTTTTTTTAAGATTTTATTTATTCATTTGACAGACAGAGATCACAAGTAGGCAGAAAGGCAGGCAGCGAGGAAGGGAAGCAGGCTCCCTGCTGAGCAGACAGCCTGATGGGACCTGGGGGCTCAATCCCAGGACCTTGAGATCATGACCTGAGCGACGTGACTCTCTCAGCATTCTTATTCAACACCATGCTACTAAAAGTCTGAGCCTGAGCAATCAAGAAAAGAAAAAAAAGGAAGAAAGAAAAAAAATAAATAAAAGGCATCTGAATTGGAAAGGAAGAGGTAAAACTGTCTCTGTTTGCAGACAACATGATTTTATATACAGAATATCTCCACCAAAATACTATAGTGCCAAATTCAGCCCAGCTGCAGAATACAAAATCAATATATATAAAAGTCAGTTGTGTTTCTCTAGGTTAACACTGAATTATGTGAAAAAGAAATAAAGCAAAAATTCCATTTATAAAGCATCAAAAATAATGAAATGCCTAGGAATAAATTTAACCAAGGAGATAAAAAAATCTGTACATTGAAAATTATTAAGACACTGAAGAAAGAAATTGAAGACACAAATAAATGGAATGGAATCCTGTGTTCATGGATTGGAAGAATTAATCTAGTAAAATCTTCATACTACCCAACATCATCTATAGCCCTAATAAAATCCTTACTGAGATTTCAATGGCATTTTTTAAATAAAAATTTTATTTATTTACTTGACACACAGAGACCACAAGTAGGCAGACAGGCAGGCAGAGAGGAGGGAGCAGGCTCCCCGCGGAGCAGAGAGCTTGATCCCGAGACGCTGGGATCATGACCTGAGCCGAAAGTAGGGGCTTAACCCACTGAGCCACCCAGGCACCCCTCAATGGCATTTTTTTGTATTTATACAAACAAGAACAAAACAATCCTAAAATGTGTATGTAACCACAGAAGACCCTAAATGGCCAAAGCAATCTTGAGAAAGAAGAACAAAGCTAGGGGCATTACCTTTCCTGATTTCAAACTATCTTTCAAAAAGTTAGAACAATCTGAACTATCTGGTACTAGCATAAAAACAGACACACAGACTAATAGAACAAAGGTGAAAGCGCAGAATTAAACTCAGGCATGAACGGTCAACTAATGTTTGAAAAGGAAGCCAAAATACTCAACGGAGGAAAAATAATCTCTTCCATATATGGTGGGAAAACAAACAAAAAAATGAAACTGGACTCCTATTTTAAACCAAGAAGAAAAATTAGCTCCGAAAGTATTAAAGACTTAAATGTAAGACCTGAAAGCACAGACAAAAACAGAGGTGGAAAAAGCTTCTTGACACATATATATACATATATATATGATACATATATATATATATATATATATATATATATATAGACATAGACATATATAAAATCACACTTATACACTGTTATATGTCTATTCTATCTCAATAAAGGTGGGTAAAAAAAAGTGTTCTAGCAAAATAAAACAAGGAGATATAATGTAGACAGACCAGTATGAGAGGAACACTTTAGGTTAAGTGATGAGGAAAGGTGAGTTTCAAACAAAACAGTCAGTCAACAAAATAAAAGTTCCCACTGGAAATCTGGTTGGAGTGTCATTAAAATATCTACTTATCTGAAAATAATAATGTAAAATCTTTGTACATAACCTTTTGGTTTATCTTTCCATTCAGAAAGGTTTTGTGTGTATGTCCGCCAATAAAATTAAATGGCATCTTGATTCCTTTTAAAAATTTCATACTTAAAGGCTTAAGTATTGCTTAATATTGGTTGGTGTCTCTTTTCAGTGTTGTCTGCTTTTAAGGAAAAGCTTTTAAAGGAGAGAATCTAAATGACTGGTATTGCCTTTGTTATGGTATATTTCCTGTGGAAGAATACCATTAAATAAGAAGAACAAAAAGAAATTTAAGAACCTGCTCAACTTCCCATTTCTAAACATAGTCTTTATCCAAACAGAATGACTGGAAATACTGTGCAATGATTCATTGGTTCAACTACTATTTATTGAGCAACTACTATGTGCCAGGGGTCCTTCCTGGTGGCTGAGGCTACACAGAAGGTATCACACAGAAACCCTTCATGCAGGCAGGGAGCTCATATTCAAGTAGAATGTGCAAGGCTGAAGTGAGCCTGAAGGACAGGGTGGCTGGAGCAGACAGAAAGCCCAGGAGAGAGAAGTGGAGGCTGAGACAGAGAAGGGACACAGGGCAGAAGACGGGCTCATATGGAGCCCCTTTGGCCTGTAACTCACCATCCATACATTTGCCTTTGAGAACACACTATCAGGAGCAAGGACAGAACTGGAGATCAAGAAAAGTTTTTTACAACTGTACAAGAGGGAGACAATATACTCTGGGCCCTAGAAACAGTGACTGCAGTGAGAGGGGGTCAGTCCGTCCGCAGCTTGTTAAAAGGCAGAGCAATAGATTTACTGATGGATTGGATATAGGCTATGACAGAAAGGTAGGCATTAAGATGAGGAAGAGAGGGTTTACGGATCTCTAATTTCCAAGTTCCAAAGATTGAGAATTTCATACTCAACTCAGCTGTCATGCCAAGAATACATGAATCTTTCCAGGATGATTCAGAAAGTACTGAAGGTTTTCATGGAGCTTCCGAGTCACCATTCAAGCTGGGATAATTGTTAAAATATTTAAGAACCTGCCAGGCATGGATTCTGACCCATCAGCGCAGAAACTAGTCATTATGCTCTAATGGCATGCATTTGCCAAAGATCAGACCTGATTCCAAATAGCCATTGTTCTAAAGCTATGGGTCAAAGTGCTCACCAACAATTATGAATTAAAAGTCTCAAAAAAACATGGAATGTCTCAGTTTACTCTCTACTAGACTGCATTATAAAGTCACAACGTAACTCGGCCAGTTGGTGTAGAGTAGAAACTTAAAGGCATATTCTAGGTTTGAGGATTCACTGACAAAGAAAGGAGAAATGGCGAGAACAGTTCTATTTATAAAGGTCTTTAAAAGAATTATTATCTCAAGTCTGGTATTAAAAAAGCAAGATATATTTTTAAAAATTAATTACATCAAGTGTTCTTGTAAAGCAAATTTGATCTCCTTAACTTTGTACTCCCCACAAAGCAATTTTAATAATTTGCTATGATTTCAGGAGGAACAAGAATTCCATTACAGATAAAATGAATACAATCTTGCATTTACAAGTAAATTATTATTCTTGGCAATTAATGGCTGCACATAAATATAAGTTCTAAGAACTGCCTCTATTTAGAGTTTGACAGGATATGCTAATAGAATTTTTTTTCCCCAGAAATACAATATGTCCAATTTAGCTGTGCATAAAAGCCCAAACTGAAACACGCCATATGAAAGTTAGAAAAAATAAGGAAGAATGAGGTCTCCCTGTGTTTGCCTTCCATCACTACTCATGTAAACTCTGAATTCTTTTAGCAAATGTGACCTAAGCACCTGCCAGGGTGCCAGGAGCTGCACTGGACACGAAGTGGTAAAAGTCCCAGTTATAGTTCAGTGGCACCGAACTGTAAATACAGAATTACAAATACAGGGTGAAGAGTGCTGCCAGTGTGGATACGGACACCATCCCTTGGGAGCCTGGAGGCAGAGCCACTAAGTGCATCTGTTTCTTTTCCAAATGAAGACAGGATAAACTCAAATATCTGAAGCCAGCCCCAGTAAAACACAGGCACTGCTCTCTTGTATCCAGCATCCTTCAGATCTTAACTGCCAGGTACACAATTTCAAATGGAGGAGGCGCTACTATTTTTTTTTTTTTTGCCAGGAACATGCATTACATTTATAACTCCATGAAAAAGTTATATTTTAAAAAAGCGATTTCCACTATGAATAAAAGTGATGTTCCATTAGAACAAACACGATATAATTCAGCACACAAGTTTGAAAAACAAAAAGGTGCTGGAATCCAGGGCTCTGAACCCATAACAGTTATCTTTAATAAAATATTCAAGGGCCTATGAATGACTTTATCAGATTATTCAAGTTATTTGCATATGAGTATTTTACACTGTTATGCTTTAGTTAAGTTTACTCTGTCAGTGACTACCTGAATGTCAGCTTTCTCTTTCCAATTATGTTTAAACTAGAAGTTTAGAATGTTGTGATGTAAAGAACTGGCGAAACTCTGAGCATAACTGAGGCGTGCAATTAATTTAAACCTGCAGGCTGATTTTCACCTTCTCTTCTTGCAGGGACATTGCAGAGGACGATCACACGCAGCGGGAGGCCGGGGAGGAGGGGCAGCACAGAAGAAATCACTCGCTCTGCCACGGGAGTGGGTGGGAGGACAGAGAACTGGGAAGGTTTTCCCTCAAACTGCCCTGCTTGTGTGCTGCGGGTCACTGAAATACCGCAGGAAAACAAGCGGAGAACAATGGTACACGTTCTAGTGACTCAGCTTAAAAAACCTATAACCGCAGTGGCTTCGGGCATTAGGAAAGCAGACTGGAACCCACAGGAAGAGAAAACCTAAACTGGAAGGTACTCATTCGCTTATAGGGAAGACCTGGATCCATCAGGAAAATAGCTTTAATTTGTATTCCCCTCATTTCCTTCTCACCCATTTTTTTTTTTTTTTTTGGCTTGTATCTTACAGGACACTGCTATGGTTTCTAACTTCAGTAACAGGAAAACATATGAGTAAACAGTTACATCAATCAACAAATTAGAAACCCCAAATATGTTCGAAGGACTTGAGAGGTGAAATCAGGATTTGTAAGCTATCGCTTTTCTTTCTTTTTTGGGAGAGGTGGCAACAGAGATGAGAACTTACAAGTCTAAGACTTTAGCATACCTCTTGTAAACAGATTTAATATCATCCAACATAAATAATATCACCAAACAAGTGTTTCATAAGTCAATAAATCAGTATAAAAATGAGCATGTCCAAAATGCCACAGGAAATGTTAGATGTGCTTGATAATTAACTCCTCTCAACAATATATTCAAACGTTCACAATTAAAAATTTTGTTTTATATTTTAAAATACATTTAGTCTTTCTTACTGAGCTTGTAAGAAAAGTAGTAAGAATTTCAGCAAAGAGCTGTGGTCATTGTATCACCTGGCAGGGGTGGTGAACCTGAGGCCCTTCTCAGGATTGTTTCAGTGAAGCAGAAGGGCTCTGGTCCTTTAGAAGGTCAACAACAAACATAGTTATGGATCGTGCTAGTGAGATTTCAAACAATCACTCTTATTCCTTAAGTAATGTATAATATTCTTAAATCCTTTAGGATAGGAGACATGAGTATTCCTTCATTCTCTCGTTTGTTCTACAAATATTTATTATGTGCCTACTGTTTGCTAGGCCCTGTTCTAGGCCCTGTGGATATACAGCAGTGCAAAAAACATATATGGTCATAAGCAGCCTACAATAAATCACAGCACCAATACTAAAGGATTATCAATAGAAGAAAACTCTATTGACAAGTATGCAGAAGAATTTTTATGCAACTTTCACTGTCTCCTATTAGGAAAGCCAAGCCAGCAGTGAACACTTCAGTTGATAGTCTGATTGAGACAGATAAGCTGGATTTAAACTATTTATAGTTTTTTCTAGAAGATTTTATTTATTTATTTGATAGAGATCACAAGTAGGCAGAGAGGCAGGCAGAGAGAGAGGAGGAAGCAGGTTCCCCGCTGAGCAGAGAGCCCAATGCGGGGCTTGATCCCAGGACCCTGGGATCATGACCTGAGCTGAAGGCAGAGGCTTCAACCCACTGAGCCACCCAGGCACCCCTATTTATAGTTTTTAAAACAGAAGTAAAGCAGAATTCCTATACAGAAGAGGAGAGTTTACCCCAGATGAAGAGGGCTAAACTTGTTCCAAAATATGGGGATGTTAGATCTCTCAACTCCAAAAAAGCAGAGTGACCTAAACAGATATTTTAATTTTTATTTTTTAAAAGACGTTATTTATTTATTTGATAGAGAGAGGGAGAGAGAGAGTGAGCATGAACAGGGGAACATCAGGCAGAAGGAAAGGGAGTGGGAGAGGGAGAAGCAGACTCCCCGCTGAGCAGGAAGCCTGACGTGGGACTCGATCCCAGGACCCGGGAATCATGACCCAAGCTGAAGGCAGATGCTTAACGACTAAGCCACCCAGGTGCCCCCTAAAAAGGCATTTTGGAAATGATACATAAATAAAACATGTTCACACACCTGCAAGTCACAGCTTTAACATACTTGATAGCCCCAAAATACATAATATGACTGAGATCTGGCACACCTTGAATGTTATCCATGAGGCTCTGGCATGACACATTCATGCTGAACAGAACTGCACTGTCCTGATGCTGTCCCCGATGGCCACCTCAAAATGCTTGGCAGCCACCTTCAGATGGTGCATGCAGGAGACGGAAGTAACGTGACCTACTCCAGCTGTGGCAAATCATCTTTTAATTCCCAAACGTGGTTGTTTTAAAATGAGTAATCTCTTAGCAACTTCTAGAAACAAGCACTCTCCTACTTCATTAAATATTTTTACTTCTGATGGCTTGGCTTTTCGGACATGTGTACAACTGAGGCTTTGTGAATGCGCAGTCCCTGACGAGTTTTTCAAACTATCCAATTTAAAAGTCAAGGAAGGTTTCTCTTCCAGAAGATGTCTTTCTCTAGGAAAGTTCAACCACAGGCATTCTTGCAAATCTAAAGTGTACTGTTCACAAATCATGTCTTCACAGTGCCCAGAAAACAAAGGAGAGGAAAGATTCTGTGTCTCATTCTCCATGTGCCCCCACCCACCCTTCATCTAGACTTCCCTAAGCGAGAAAGAGATCAGGAAGGGGGAGCTCAGCACCTTCAGGGGCAGTGTGAACAATCAGGGAGTCTAAGAACTTCTTTTTACAGGAGTAAACTGAGGTTGGAAAGGTTGAGTCGCCTGAGGCCATGATGCAGGCTACTGGGACAGGCTGAGAGAGGACTCTGCTCCTAGTCTACCGTCCCTTCCCAAAGAGCTGGGCTACCCAAGCCTCCTATTAGATATTTAGCAAACATTTTCTGTATGTTAAGTAGTTTGAAAATATGCACTCACTTTAGTCCTCATGACAACACTGTGGGCGAGGGGCTATGGTCATCTCTACCTTATACCTTACACACAGAGAAACTGAGGTAGTGAGACACTGGGCACCTTGACGGTGTTATACAGCTCCCATGTGGCAGAGCCGGATTTGAACCCAGCTAGAGGTGGAGTCCATGCTCTTCGTCACTATACCAGGACACCCCTCTGTGTCTCCACTGGCAAAGACTTGAAGTTGGACCTCAACCATATACTAAGCCTGCAGCAGCACAACAGAGCACAAAGGTCCTTTAGCCATCAATATAAAACAGCACGCTTCCAACGAGCTGACATTCTGGAACAGGCAGAACTACAAAGACAGTAGAAAGATCAGTGGATGCTAGGGTTAGGGCAGAGGAAGGGAGGAGTGGGCAGAGCACAGAGGATTTCTCAGGGCTGTGAAATTACTTTGTATGATACTGTAAAGGTGAATACATGTCATTATACATTTGTCCACACCCACACTATACATTTGCTCACCAGGAGTAAACTCTAATGAACTCTCGGTTATAATGATGGGGCAATGTAGGATCAGCAATTCTAAGAGACAGCCCGTTCTCGTGAGGCATGTTGATACCGGGGAGGCTGGGACTGTGTGCACACACAGGGTACGTATGGGCAATTTCTGTGTCTTCCCTCAGTTTTGCTGTGAAGCTAAAAGAGCTCTTTAAAAAAGCATGCACACAAACGTACTCTTTTCACTCCCAACGCACTTTCCATAGGCAGTCAGTGCCTTAACCTTTTGTCTAGGAAAACGAATCTGTCTTGTGTTTACAGGAAGTGCCAGACCATGTCTTCCCAGTTCTAGTAACCTTGGACATAATACTTAAAAAAAAAAAAAAAAATCTCTTTTGGTGCCTCCACTGCCCTATATGGGAGTAACAGCAGTACTTTACCTCAGTTACTGTGAGCATTCCATCAGGAAATGCACCTCAAGAGCTGGTAAGAGTGTCTGATGCACAGGAAACATTTAGTAACTGCTAGCTATGACTACTATTATCATAACTACTATTGATATGCTTGAAAAACCGACCATCTCGTACGGTAAAGTTCTACATCTACGAGGCAGACATACTGTACGTGGGAAAGCAGTGTTACTCTAGGAAGAGTAAATACTCAAGCTATCCTCAAGTACCCCTTCTGAGGCAATAAAGAAATGACAAAAATCACAGACAGACATTTCAATACTTTTCTAACTCCTTATAGGTAAGTCTGTGATTTTAATGCACTCATGGAGGGCAAGGATGAGCACTAAGAGAATAGCAATTGTTCTTTTTAGCAGTCAGGAGATTATTAGTTGGGTTTACCAAGCTGGCTGTAGAGGTGAAAGCACTATGTAGCTACACCATGGTGTCCTTCCTTAATAATCTCCATTGCAAACATTATTGTCTGGTAGCTAAAAAAACATTCTGACAGCACTGTATCGAGGACAAGCACGAGTGAAGGAACTTTCATCTGATCTTAAAACTGAGCCAATCATTAGTAGTCAGTTTATCTTACTTGAGTATCTGGGTGTAAAATATTCTTTGCATCATACATAAATCAAGATTTTTGCTTTCACCTCTATACTAGCCAAAGAGGTATTATACCCTAGTCGTGTCTATTTGTCCTATATGATCCCTATGATAATGGCCCCCAAAAGTGTTTTAAACAAATCAAGGCCCTGAGTCACTTAGGTTAGCCAGGAGTAGCTGATCAGCCTAGAAGTCATAAACTCTAATCTGGGAGATTAGATTAGTATCCAGGAACTATTTCTTCTTGCCCCTCTCCCCACCCTCCCTTCCCTGCCCCGTGGAGATGATATTTGGTGTGAATAATGGATGTCAGTGATATTGACACAGTGCAGGTTTAAATGTGTCTGTGCACTGTGCTCTTCCTGTCTCTTGTCACAGGCAGAGCATTATTTCAGAGCTGTCGCTCCAAGGAGGATGCAAGATGTGTGGTGAGACCAGAACCTGGCCTTGCATCTTGGAGGTGAACCCTGCAGAATGCAGACAAGATCAGCTGAAACCCAGCTCACCACACAGGCTCGAGCAACTCACAGATACTCATCTGGGTTTGGCACCGGCATTGGGGTGGTTTGTTTTGAGCCCTGTCGTGGCGGAACTGACTGTTCCGTGTGATTCTGGCTCAGTGCTACCTTGTGGGGCTTTCCTCACGGATCTTCAGCTACATTTATCTTCCTGCCTACCTGCCTTCCTAAGAGGGTAATTCACAGGAAAACATTTGGCAAAGTGTCAAAAACAATACAACACAAATAGCATCACAAACCAATGAGCACTTCAATTTTCAGTCATTATCCTGTCTAAGAATTTTCAAATGCTGAAAATTGTACACAAATTCTCAGATTACAAACACTGTTGTCCATGTGCCTCTAAAGTCCCAGGGACAGAAAAGAGAAAATCCTACCTTCCTCCTACCCTTGGTTCAATCACTTAGTCATGAATCTCACAGTGGAATTACTCCTCAGGATGGTTAACTATGCACAGCTTAGGTCTGTGGGGTCCCACTCCTTCCCTGGGGAAACAGTGAACTACTCAATGTACTCGGCTCAAGACCCAACTTGAACACAGGAATCAACTTGTCTTGTTTTAGATCTAAACTTCCAATTCCCTGTCCCCCGTTCCTAAGATCTTCTTCTTATTATTTTTTTAAAAGTTTTTGGAAAGATGTTTAAAAGTTCAGGGTCGGGAGACATGGAGGACCTTTTCCAATGCATAGATTTCTAGTTATACTTACTGTGTGCAGGATAAATATAAAACATCATGTTATAAACCAAAGAAAGCCATAACAAGTGTACAGCTGGTTTATGGTATGTAACAACTCAAGCCTGCCATTTCTAAAGAGCTGACAGTTCTTTCAGTACCTTGAAAGTTGTCCTTGTCTTCATTTGACTCTGTTCTCACTCTCAGGCTGAATCTCTAATTCTTTTCTTAGACGTGGTTTTAACCAAATCACACACACTGGACTGTATGCAAGGATATTAGCTCTTTTGGAGGGTGGGAAGGGGACAGCAAAATTACTGAAGGGATGGGGAAATCTTTATTTGGTGACTGGCATGCCGTATCAACCTTGGTGAGATGAGGTGTGGATAATGCCTCAACTGAATCTTTACAAAACTCCAAGAGTGAGAGTAATGAAACTCGCCTACTTAAGATTTTGTTCTGTTTTGTTTTGATAAGGCTGTGATTGGAAGAACTTTATTTCTCCTTAAAATTGTAACCTTATTCCATCTTCTCTGGCATTTTCTGGACACTCTGCTGGTGTCTCCATCACTACGGATGCCCTCTAGTGAAAATACATGGGAAATTCTTCAAGCAGATACAGAGAAAATCAGTACAGATAGTCCCCACTTTGCAATGGAAGGGGTTTCTGCAATTTATAAAGATAATCCCCGCCCATAGGTCTGCTTACTGGGGAGGAATGGAATTATTACTTTACGGTGTTGAGTGATTATCAAACTTTTTGGTTCTTTCTTTCTTTCTTTCTTTTTTTTTTTTAAAGATTTGATTTATTTATTTAGAGCACATAAATGGGGGGAGGGGCAGAGGAAGAGCGAATCTCAAGCTGACTCTGCACTGAGCGTGAAGTTGGATGTGAGGCTCGATCTCACGACCCTGAGATCATGACCTGAGCTGAAATTAAGAGTCAGATGCTTAACTGACTAAGCCACCCAGGTGCCCCCTTATTTTTATTTTATAGCACTGGCCACTTCTAGGACTTACTTCATATCTGATCCTTGGTCAGCTCTATTCTCCATGACTGTGGCATCTCTGCTAACTGCTATGAATAATTTCCCCCAAGTCCAACTTGCCATTATAGACCCTTCTCAATGCAGAACTATAGACAGAAACACCCAATCCAGAGGACTTCACACATGAGGCAAAGGCCTCTTTCCATCTCTAAAATCAGCCCATGACTTTTTATAGCCAGTGGGTCCTTCTGAAAACCTAAAACATCAATTTCCTTCCTTGATCAAAAACCTTCCCTGCTCCGTGATTCTTCTTGCATTTCAAATAAAACCCCAACTCCTCACCTTGGCCTTCCAGAACCCACCCCTCTGAATCATCTGCGGCTGTTCGTGGCCACACTATTCCAGCCACACTGACCTGTAATCTGTCTCCTGTCTCTCTGTGAACACATAAGCTCCACATGGAAAGAGGTTTGTCTGCTTCACTCATGACTGTGTCTTCAGCGTCTACAACGCTGCCTGGTACCTAGCACTCGCTAAGAATCCAAGCCATAAGAGTCTGTGAGGCACGTTACTGCTGACTGAATGTGGCCTCTCCATGTGTGCACGCTCTCTCCCGCCTGCAGCTACCAGCAACCTCCCAGCATGACTGCCATAATCAGAGAATAAGGAAGTAAAGGCATTCTGCCCTTCTTGTTATGGTGAACCTTCGCTGAAACTTCTTCCATCTACAGAGTTCACGTCATTCATAAATTTACTGATTAACAGGCGTTTTCACTATGTGACCAGAGTGCCATTTACTGGTGGTAGGAGGAACCGTAAAGTTGGAGAAGGTGGTGGTTGATGGTGGGTGGAGAGAGTCTAACTGTCCTAAGCCTTGGGTCAGGCAGATCCACAATTTTAGCAATAAAATCTGAGATAAGAATCAGATATTTGCATAATAATTTTTAAAGTCCATTTTTACAACCATTATAGTCACACCCTTGTATATCCAGATGTAACCCATGATTATTGCCACTGCTATCAATCAATTTAAAGAAAGACATAAAAAGCAATTCTTGAGATAAAGCATAAATGGCAAGTGGGAAAGGAAATACCAGGCAGAGGACACTATAAATGGTCCAAAATATTTTGTAGTTACATTCCCTTAGCAGCTTAAAAGCATTTTTATATCAATTATACAGCTAGCTCAAATCTTAAAAAGAGGCAGAATATAAGTAAACACAAAGCAATAAAGAGAATGTAAAAAGAATAGATTATCTCATTTAAATCCCACAGGATTTTGTGAGCTGGATGGAGCAGACACCATTCTTCTGGAAGAGCAAGGAATAGGTCTCTGCACATCCACAAGGATCCCTTGACTGAAGGTGTGGTCTCTGCAGGGCAACATCTTGGCATGAAGATGTCTTCCTTTCCACCCTCCTGCACTGAATGTCCCACACAACAACTTCTGCTGCTTCCACAGCTTTTCCACTACCTTCTTAAAGACTAGGGAAAAAGCCAAGAGAGCGAATCAAGGCTAAGAGTCCAAGCTTCCTTAGTGCTGCAAATCAGGAAACCAGGCAATTCCCATAATACGTACTAAGGACTGCACGTCTGAAGGTAGACATCCACGGGGGCAATTCGGAGCTGCAATTTATTGGAAGCACAGGTTAAAGGGGGAAGAGGCTGGTTCTGGTATCCAAAAGAAGGTACAGATCTTTTCCAAGATGCCACAAGGCAGGGCTGAGGAGAGATTGACAATTCTCCCTCATGCCCCTGTGTTTGCAGTTAGGGAAACCCATTGAAAGGCAGGCACAGGCATGGGTGGGACTACCAGACCGGGGGCTGAAAGACCAGGATTGAGTTTTGGCTCTGCTACATCCCTGAGATAGAGCCTTGGGCAAGCCACACAATCTCTCTGAGCCTCGCTTTCTTGTCTGTAAAATTGGACAACAGTTTTAAGGCAAAAACATTCTTCTCATAACTCAGAATTATTCTAAATACCACTTGAAGCAACATATAAAAGTGCTTTGTAAATAATAGAATACAACATAAAAGGTAAGGTGTTATCAGCATAGCATCCTATTTCTGAAATAATTTACATCTTCTCGCTGGAATTAAGTCTAGATCTGGTTTTTGAGCCCCAGTCATGCCTGTGAATAGGCAGGACTGGAGGAGAAGTTCTTTCCCTCATTACAAAACATTAGTACAACTAAGCCCATATTTATCTATCTCTATTTTTAACCTCTAATCTCTTTTTTATTATTCCGATGCTCTGTGCATACTCTTTTATCCTTTCTTTTAAAAAAACATTTAAGTATTGTTGACACACACATACACAATGTTAGATTGATTTCAGGTGGACAACAAAATTCAGTATCTCTATACATTAATGCTATGCTCACCACAAGCATAGTGGCCACCTGTCTTCAAACAATACTATTATAATGGACTATATTCCCTATGGTTGTACCTTTTATCCTGTGACTTCCTCACTCCATAACCAGAAGCCTGTATCTCCCGCTCTTCTCTTGACTCATTTTGCTCACCTCCCTACACCATCCCTCTGGTAAACATCGGTCTGCCCTCTGTATTTATGGGTCTGCTTCTGCTTTTTATTTATTCATTCATTTTATTTTTTATTTTTTCAAGTTTGTACTTAAATTCCAGTTAGTTAACATACAGTGTAGTATTAGTTCCCGGAGCAGAATTTAGCGATTCATCCCTTACATATAACACTCGTCATCCCTTACATATAACACTCGTCACCCATTCAATCCATCCCCTGCCCACTGCCTGTTTAGTAACGCTCCACATTTAAGTGAAAGCGTATGGAATTTGTCTTTGTGTTTGTAACTAAGTCTATATTTAAATGTTGCCTTCAAGGTCAATATGTCTGTGGGCTTACACAAATACTACCATTCTGTAATTTGCCTCCAATGGCAAGTTCTTCTTTCATCTCTCTTTTTTTATTGAAAAAATTGAAAAAATATTCATCAAATCTTCTGTAATCAGTTTCTTGTACTAGATACCTTTCTCTTCAGAATAACAGAACCACTTTAGAAATGCTCTGTCCTCTTGTTTGATTTGGGGACACAGATTTATTTTAGTCTAAATTTTATTAGTTTTAATTGCTTCTGGTCTAGCAACATTTTTTTTCTTCCCAAAAGCACCCTTCTTTTTTAAACTCCTGAATAACAATCTGTCATTAATGGAATGCCGTTGAATGCCCTTTTGTTGGAAGCACTTAAGAGATAAATAAAAGTATCACACATGGAGTCTACATGTTATTTTGAGGCCAAACTACATTTGTTTGTTTGTTTGTTTATGAGAGAGAGAGAATAGAATAGGGAGGGGCAGAGGGAGACAGAGGATCTTAAGTGGGATCCACACCCAGCATGGAGCCCAACGTGAAACATGATCTCACCACCCTAAGATCATGACCCTGAGATCATGACCTGAGCGGAAATCAGAGTCTGATGCTTAACCGACTGAACCACCCAGGCACCCAGAGGTCAAACTACTTTAAACAAAGTGATAATTGTGGTTCTATGTAGTTCACTAGATACAGAGATCAGATACCTTCTAGTTTTTTGCTATTTTCTTTATAGACTGATGGTCAATAAGATGCTCATTGGAAAAAGGTCAGTGAGAAATCACAATACAGTCTTCTTGCTCAGGTCCAGTAGCATGATCTTCCATGATGTATGCTGAAAAAAAGAACACTGGACGGAAACCCAGGAAGACCTGGGATCTATTTCCACCTCTTTCACTAACTTCAGAGAAATCCTTTAACATCCCTGGCCTTGGGTTCCTAACCTTACAAGGGAGAGAGCAGAACTGGATGCCCCTGAAGTGTCTTCCAGCTTTAATGTTCCATTTGCTTAAACAGTTACAGCACAAACAAAACAGTGCTTGTCTCCCAACCAAGGGTTTTTCTCCAGAGGAGGAAATTTCAGTGTTTTTTCAGCATCCTCAATCACCTGCCCATTTTTACCAGCCTGGAGAGCCTCCAATGTCTCCCTATGTTCTACCCTGATTTAGGAATGACCACAATTCTGCAAAACCCAAGCAACACATCAAGTATGCAAGCAAGATGTGTTTTTTGTGTTTTTTAAAAAATATTAATGCTGGGGCACCTGGGTGGCTCATTCTTTAAGCATCTGCCTTCAGCTCAGGTCATTATCCTGGGCTCCTGGGACTGAGTCCGGAATTGGGCTTCTGCTCAGTGGGGAGTCTGCTTCTCCTTCTCCCTCTGCCCCTGCTTGGTTCCCTCTCTCACTGTGTGTCTCTCTGCCAAATAATAAATAAAATCTTTAAAAAATATATTAATGCTAAGTCTGTGTTATCTAACAAAGAATTTCCAGTATCACTTCACCAGAGACACAGAAGCCAGTTGCCTTTGTCGATGTAAAGTAGCAGCAGGCAAAGCAGGCAGGAGAAAGTGATCCTGGGACTCACAAGGGAAAGCCTCTTACTATCTCAGAGGGAAACTGAGGCACAGAGTATTACACAGAAGTATCCCATTCCTGAGTAACTATGAAACAAGTGAAAGGAAAATTGTCCTAATTTTACAGTGGACTTTTACTTTTTGTCAGGGAATGGGGCTTGGCCTGTGATGAATCCAGTCAGAGGTCACAGAATCACCGAAGTGCTAAGAACAACCTCTTACCTCTGGGGCTGGCCCATAGCAAGCATCCTGAGCTTGGTGATAAAAGAAGTGCTCTGATATAAGGTGGGGGGGGGCAGGAGGAGGCAGAAGAAAGAAAGGGAGGGAGAGACCTCTCCTTTTAAGACCATATACTACAGAAACCCAAGGGTGAGGGAAGAGAAAAAGGACAGCAATCGGGTTCAAAACACCAGACCCACTTCCCACTTCTTTAAAGAGAATTTTTTTTAAAATTTTGTTTATATTTTTAAAAGATTTTATTTATTTGACAGACAGAGATCACAAGTAGGCAGAGAAGCAGGCAGAGAGAGAGAGAGAGAGGAGGAAGCAGGCTCCCTGCTGAGCAGAGAGCCCGATGTGGGGCTCGATCCCAGGACCCTGAGATCATGACCTGAGCCGAAGGCAGAGGCTTTAACCCACTGAGCCACCCAGGCGCCCTTTAAAGAGAAATTTAAATAGAAGGAAATGATGGAAAAGCAGCACCTCCCACAGTTGGACTCCTTATTCTATGCAACACACACACACACACACATATGTGTATGTGTGTGCATGTGTGTTACATATTTACTTATTTTATGCAGCGGTGGCCTGTCCCAGCTGCCTGGCTGCTGTGGGAGTAAGCAAATTCCCACAAACGGTTAAGGAATTTGGTGGTTAAAGAATTTGGTGTCAGCATAAATGTAAGAGCAGAAGAGGATACAGAGTAAATACTAAAGAATAAGACCCAGTTGTTATCTAATTGTTCTTTTACATACTTGGCAATTGTTCCTAAAAATGTTTCTCTAGTTTTGCTATACTTTCCAAGGGAAAGCCAGATTAAGTTTTCTGCTGAAACAGAGAAGCTGAGAAGGTAAAGTCACTTTATTCACGACACATTTCGTGATCTCTCTCCTGGACTCCTGTCCCAGTCTCTGAGCTGGTCTCCCTGCTTGAGCCTGGACCCCCTTTCTCAGCACGAGACACAGAATAATCTTAGTAAAATGCAACGCAGATCATGTATGTGCAGCCTTGTTCAAAATCTTCCAGTACTTTCTGTCTGGTTCAGAGTAAAGGGTGAAGGACTCCCGCTGGCACAGTGCCTGTTGCCTCTGACCTGATTTTATACTCTCCTCTTTCCTTCCCACTGGAGGGCCTTTGTATTTGCAGTTCTCTCTGTCTGGAAATTCTGCAAATATCTTAGTGGCTTTCTCTCTCTTATGTCCTTGATTCAAATGTCATCTTTTCAGAGAGGTCTTCTTGATTACATTACAATTTAAAACTGTGAGGTGCCACCTTCCCTGGCACTTCCTGATCCCATTTCTTGCTCTATTTTCCTCCAGAATACTCATTGCCACCTAATATACTGCATATTTTATGTATTATAGATCTCTCCTACCGGTCAGGGACCTCATGTGTTTTGTTCACTGCAACACCCCCGCTTCCTATCCACGCAAATGGTGCTCAATAAATATTGCTGAATTAATAAATTGGACTTATTCTATAGAAATTAACTATAAGGGTAAGTTAACTAAAAAAAAAAAAAAAGACCTTGTAGGTCCTAGATTAGAATATGTTAAAACCAAGAGACTCAGCTTTTTAGCTTTACTTATTACCTAGATCATGGCTATAAAATAATCCATCGGAAAAGTTTTTCCTTCAAAGGTACATACATATAGATTTATACTCAGATCTCTAATAACAACTGATCTTCTAAAAACTATAATGACTGCATTGCTCTCAACAATTACACCTTTTTTTTCTCTTTGGGCAAAATTGATGCAGTTAAGCAAGAAAAGTAAGATATGAACGTGAGGATTATTTTCAAAATTGCTTTTTTCAATGCATAAGGAGCCTCAGAAACTGATAAAAAAAAAAATAACACGTAACTCAACTGTAAATTGGCAAAAAGAGATGAACTCTTCCCAGAAGAGGAAATGAAAGTGATCTTGAAACACAAAAGATGCTCAACCTCATCATAAAAAGGAGTATGAAATTAAAAATTGTGTTGAGATTCCTTTTGTCACCTAACAGATTGGCAAAATCTGAAAGTTTGGTTGTAGCCTGTGGAGTGGAGAAGCAGTGTTCTCATGTGTTTGCTGGTAACAGAGCCAGTAGGCACCATCCTTCTGGACAATCTGACAGGGTATTCAAAGTTATAGTTGGATATATTTGTTGATTCTTCAACCCTACTTCTGGTAATCTATCTATCACATATATCTGTATACATGTGACCCATGTGTGTATGTGTGTGTGTGTGTGTGTGTGTGTATTTATAATAGCAACAATCTGGAAACAACCCAAAAGCCCATAAGTAGGGAGTACATTAAATCCATACAATGGAAAACAATGCAGCTATGAGCCTCACTGGCCTCCTCCATGCAGTGATATGAGAAGACCTATGAGCTGCATTAATGAGACAAGCAAGATACAAAATTATGTTTAATATTAGAAATATAAAGTATAAATGTTAATCATTTCCTACAAATACATAAAGGTAAGAAACATAATAATAATAAAATGAAGGAGGGGGGAATCTGAGGGCAGTGGTTCTGAGGAAGTGGCAGATGGCAAAAAGGGTTGGGAGGCTTTGCACCATGTTCCTTTTTCGTACTGTTCGATATCTTGAATTGCTTAAATGTATTAGCTATTAAAAAATTAAGCAAAGTATGTATGACAGAGCAATCACACTCCTTGGTATTTGCCAAAAGGAGCTGGAAGCTGACGTCCACATAAAAACTTGCCCACAAGTGTTTATGGCATCTTTATTCATAATTGTCATAACTTAAAACAATCAAGATGTCCCTCCGGAGGTGAATCGATAAATAAACTGTAATATACCATGATAATGAAATATTTAACATTAAGAAGAAAGCAGCTATCAAGCCACGAGGAAACATGAAGGCAACTTAAGTGCATATTAATAAGTGAAAGAAGTCAATCTGAAAGGGCAACACCCTGTATGAGTGCAACTTTACGACATTCTTGAAAAGGCAAAACTATGAGACAATAAAAAAAATAAAAGGTGGTTGCCAGGGGTTGGGTGGGGGAGGGAGGAATGACAGGCAGGGCATGGAAGATCTTCTAGGGCAATGAAACTACACTGTAGGACACTATAATGGTACATGTATGTCATTCCATATTTGTCCAAACCTACGGAATATACGACACTGAGAGGGAACCCTAACATAAACTATGAACTTTGGATGATAATGCTCTGTCAATTTAGGTTCATGAAACTGTAGCAGATGTATCACTGTAGTGAGAGATGTTGATAACAGAGAGGCTATGCATGTGTTGGGGCAGGGGTATTGGAGAAACCTCTGTACCTTCTGTCAAGTCTGCTATGAGGCTAAAACCTCTCTAAAAAATGAAATCTACTAAACAAAACAAACTACGCCCTTAAGGTTCATATTCTCTTGTTTTCCCTCAGACTTTCTAAGGCATACTTTGGGGATAGAATAAGGAGGTATGGGGTGGGAGTGGGACAGGCAGACCCTCGCACTGCTGTTTTTCCCCTTTGGGAATGTGTACCTTCTTCCCCTGGAGGATGAGGTCCAGGAGGTCAGAGACAAGGGCTCCCCTGATCATTCAATTAAGTGCTGTATGAAAGGATTCACAGATTTGCTTCCTTTGCCTCAGTCTATTACCTTGCTTCCCTTTGGCACCTCTCAAGCTAACTCAGGAAATATTTATGTCTACTCTTACCCACAAGCCCCAAGCTTTGCCTGGAATATCTTTCTTATCTGTCAGCACCTACGACGATCACCATCTAAACACATCATTCTTCTGGGCCTCCATTACTTTCTATGTATTAAGTGTCTGTAATGGTACTTATCCATAATATTAAATAACTTAAACATATATAGCCCAATTTATATATGTCTTTCCCAGAAAATTCATATAAATGATAACTGTTTTAAACATTCAGTAGATTCAGAGCAACAAATATTTATTGAACACCAAAATACAAACTATGCACAGTCCCTGATCTCATGAAGTTCCCAATCTGTTAGCTTAACTTGCACTACAACACAGTACTTTCCAGAACACATTTGATAAATGCTTCTGTATGTTGTTGATGGAGGTTAATTCTGTTCACACCAAAATAAACATATGACTCCATATTTTCTGGTGCAGAACCTTGGCAGGCCAAATGACTGTCTTAATTATTCCTCTCTGCATCTAACTTTATTTATTCAAAATCTTTTCGTAGTCTCCTCTACTTTATTTTCCCAAGACCGCAGATTTTAGTTACTAACATGGGGAAGCTAACCTTCTCTCAGAGCCCACATTGGAGCATCTACAAACAACTGTGTTCCCAGACTCCATTAGGAACAGCTGGAGCAGTGAGAGGGCACTTACTGCTTGGTTAAAAAAAGAAGAAAAAAATCCATCTTAAATTGTTAGGTTTTTATAGTCTTCCAGAACATAGAAGTTACTTAAAATTTTCAGTAAAAGTACAAAGAGTCCTTAGTGCAGCACAAGAAGACAGAAAAACTCTCATCACACTGTACACTTTCAGAAGAAAAATACTGAGAATAAAAATAGTTTCTCAACTCAGTCATTCTTTGGGATTGATAATTTATTCCTGATGGTGCCCCAGAAGAGGGGAAGAGGAGCAAGAGAATAAACTTGGCTTCCATAACAGAAATTATTCATAGCTCTTTTCCCCTCATTAAATAATGGACTATGAGATCTTCCATAAAATCCCTTTCAGTAATTTTACGGTGGGTCTGCACTTTATAATCCATGTTTTGTAACAGGGAAAAAGAAAAAAAAAAACCAAGAGAATTATTTTACAATAACTCACTCCATTGACTTTTATTAAATTTCCAATTCCAAACCTTTCATCTTTCCTATAAAAATTAAATTACCACATTTCAGATCCTTTCTCTAAGTGTAATTATTAAAACTGAAAGTTTCTTGACTGCCATCTACTGGCGAAGGAAAAAAGTGGCAACTTATTTTAAAAGTGGTCTGCATTTTCTCTCAGATTTTCCAGTTTAGAGGTTTAAGTATTTCACATTAAAAAAGACCGCATGCTGTACGACAGGCATGCAGAACATTTTACATATTAAAACTCAAGTTAGTGGACTACATATCACTAGTTTTTAAAAAATAAATCAAAATGTCAAGTTTTCGTTTTTACAAGGTAATACTTTTCCTAGTAGTGTTTCAAGAAGTCACACAGGCAGATCACAGTACCCCGGTGGAAATTCTGTTTTGTAGACACGGATGCCAGCCTAACCAATGAGGATACAGCTACGTTATTAGCCAGTTAACTCAAATGAGATACATGTGGTGAAAATCTCTCATAAGGAATGTCATTAATTCTATCTTTACAGACAAATAAATTGTAAAAACAAAGGACAACTCCACTAATAGGCAGAATATACAAGAGCAAGTAACCAAAATTTTTCTCAGTATAATACAGAAGCTTGAAGGGAAAATGTGTATATTCACTCTGCATATTGGAAGCACGTAGTCATTTGCAATTAATGAAACATACCTGGCTTAAAATGTGGTAAAGAATGAACTCCAGGCCACGTGTCCTCATTTGGTGTTCCAAGAACCTAGTGGAGAGCAGGAAATTGTGGAAACAGACTTGTTATTTCCAAAGCACTCAAAATTCTCCAGTGTAGAAAACAGTACACTGCATATGATGAAACTCTGAATTTTTTTTTCCATGATCGTGTGCCAGGGATTTTATTTCAATAAAAACAAACCCCATACTAAAAGCTAAAGAGCCACCCAAGATGAATGTCTGCGTTTTACCAAATGCAGCGGAATGCAGGCAGTGAGATCTGCTGCATTTTGTCAACTACAAACTTAGCAAGCAGGCTTAGGACTCCAACGGTCAGCTGTCATCTCCATGGAACTGAATCAAGTATATGTGTGTCCCTCGTGATTCCTGCATGACTTTTTGTCCTGTACTCCAGCATCAGATGTCTCATCGCTTAGCAGTTCTCCAAATTCTGTCATTTCGCCCCCGCGTCCTCTCTCTCAGCATCACGATGTCTCGAAGAGGCAGGACAGGCAGCTGGGGAAGCTCATTCTCAATTAGCCACACTGCTCATTTCAGGTAACAACTTCATGTAGGTTAGAATTGCTTCATCCCCCCCCCCCCCATACTGTCCTCACTCTACACTCTCCCCTTTTGTTATCCACATTTTCACCTTCTTCCCCATTTCTTTTTCTACCACCCCGGTGTCTGATTGCAGAAATTAAAGGGCAACTGCAGCTCACACAGAACTAGGTTCGCCCCATGCGAACATCTAGGCCCACCACAGGCTGCTGTTATGGTCCACGGTCACGGGAGATCACCAGTTGAGAACACTGGCACTGGAGGGCCAAGAGCCCAGACCCCGGAAACAGACTCTGTGGGTTCAAATCCTTTCTCCCACACTTACTAGTCATGTGACCATGGGCAAGAAAATAACCTCAGTGAGCTTCCTCAATGAACTGAGCTTTTAGTTCCCGACTTTGTAAACTGGGGGTGCTAACAGCACCCACCTCACTTGTGGTGACAACACTACCTGGCAGGAGTAAGCACTGGGTATTAGATACTATTCAAAATACCCCTTGAAAACAGGCTCAGGTCAGGGCGGCGCTGGCCATGCGGGAGAATCTGGTGCCCCCCGCTGTACGTAACTCAAACTGCGATGGACCAACATGCACAGTCCAAGGGGTGAGGAAGGGCAAGAGATAAAGTCAGAAACTTGGCAAAAGAGAAGGAATCGCGGATATCACGGGTGGGAATTCAGCACATTCACTCTATCCAAGCATTAGCAGGTACTGCTATGCAATAAGGAAATGCAGAACTTGGAGTATTTGTGTGTTTATTTACTAGGGAGATGGGGCATCCTATCAGAGTGGCAAACGCAGTGAGTGCTTCCCTCACTGCTTCTTACTCTGGGGAGTTGGGATTAAACATGTATTACGTTCCTCACTGGGTTCTGGGATGAGATAATATAATTCTTTTCAACTGTAACCAATGAATTTTGCAAACACAATCACTCATAACAGTAATAAGCACATCTACACATCTACACAAGCACATCTACGGATAGGCTGGGTGGGAGGTGGGCAGGCAGGCGAGAGGGCTGGGGAAGGGGGCTGTAAGACAGGATAGGAGACTGAGACACTGTCTGACATGAGCTCCTGCAGTAACAGTGTCTGCAAAAGGCATTTCCCCCTTTCTTTCATGAACTCCGATGATTCTTTCAAGACTGGGAGACAGCCATTCTTGCGGGCAGTGTGCAGAGCTCACCTGAGGAAAGCGCTCCCCTTTGAGTTTCCACTAAAATCTGCATGAAGGACGTGAGGGACTTTACCAACTAAAGGGAAGAACTTACGGCTCAAAATCACAACTTGATCACAATCAATCACTTCTGACACACACCCTCTAAAGATTTTATAAACCACAGAAAGTCCAGCCAGAATGTGAATCTCGTCCTCTCCCTCCCAGTAAAGGTCATTACCCTGACTGTACACGTCTCTACAATGTTTGTGTGAGTAAAACTTTTTCACAGGCACTAACCCCATTCATACCCAGGGTTCCATTTCAAATTGATTATCAAAGATTATGGCTGTTTCATAAAAGTCACCTGCAAAGTGAAAATGTGTATGTCTTTTTTTGAGCTATTGTAGCACTGACCGATGGGACCACACCACAGATTCTCCTGCCTACAATTCCTGGGCCATTTGCACAAGAAATACGATGTGGGCAGAAAGTTGGCAAAGGGAAAGAAGTATTCAAAATCAGTCTTTCTTCCTGTGAAAGCCTTTTTGGGAAGTCAGTCTGGGTTAAACGCATGGTTAGAGATGACAGGCTACTTGTGCCTGGCAGAAAGTGGATGTGTTTGCAAAATCTGATGGCAGATTTTTGTTTCTATTAGTTAACTAAGACATTCCACTTTTAGGGACACTTCTAGTTAGAAAAAGAGGTATTCTCTAAAAGTAAAATTTAATCTTTTGTAAATACAACAGAGCCGAAGAAAATAGCACCTCCAGCCTTCCAAATGTGGTCCTGCATCTATAAATAGGCAGGTTGATAACATTTGAGGCAGCTTCCAGTCTTAAAGTGACAGAAAGGCTGTGATATGTTAAAACGTCTTCTACAAGGTCAACTCAAGAAGCTTCACTTGACGCCTGTGGCCGGCGGGTATGTCTCCCTGTTCCTTTATTGGTCCCTGTCTTCACCAGGCTAACATTTATTGTGCTCATCACAGAAGACATAAGGATGAGACTGGGGCTTGGCCTAGAGGTGCTCCCCCTCTGTGGGGAGAGAGAGCTGGGAGCCCAAAGTGGGGGTGTATCTGAGGCTCCCTGGGGCGGGTGGGGGCAGCTGCATGGGAGAGGGATCACTGAGTAACCTTTAGCCAAGTACAGAAAAGGGGTGTGGGGGTGGATAGTGACAGCAGAGAACTCTGGTTATAAGTAAGGGCTATGTCAAAATACTTTCAGGTCTCCAAATTCTCCCGCTGCTTATGCCTCAATGCCTTCTCACAGTGGTTTCCTCTCTTGGAAAGCCCTGCCCACGACTGGCCAGGTTAACTCCTTTTTTTCTAGCTTCAGCTCATGAACTACCCTTTCCAGAAAGACTTTCTGACCCAAGGTACGTGCTGTGATCCTTATAATCTCTGAGGGCTTTGTACAGGATTCTTACAGGACCTACCCACGGCCATACAGTCGTTAGATTACTGGTCTGTCTCCGCACTGCACCACAGACCTTCGAGTAGAGACTGCGGTGTTTGTATCTTCAGATCCCTGGTGCCTGCTCTGTGCCTGACACCAAATATGCACTCAGTACAAGCTGCCTGAACGAGCGAATGGAGCGTGTGGGTTACAGCATGAAGTCTGGTGTCACTGGATTGCTGGCTGGGTTATGGAAGGGGAGGCGAGGGCCACAGAATGAATAAATGGGAACTACATTTTATCTCTGTCTCAGGTTTTCTCAGACTGTAGGTCCCATGACTGGGGGACTATAAATTTCACAGAGACTGCTGACATCAGCATTTTTCTAAAGATGAAAATAACAGGTAATGTCAGAAGGTAACATACGTGTTGAAGATGAATGTTGTTTTATGAAACTTTTATTCACATTATATCTGTGTGTGTATATGTATATGGGTGCTTTATGAGTCATGGGGTAAAATGTATTTCTTGGGGTGCCTGGGGTGGCTCAGTCAGTTTAAGCATCTGCCTTCAGTTCAGGTCATGATCTGGCTCTCTGCTCCGTGGGGAGGCCTCTTCTCCCTCTCTCTCTGCCCCTCCCCTCTAACTCTGGCACATACATGTGCTTTCTCTCTCTCTCAAATAAAATCTTAAAAAAAATAAAATATTTCTTACTACTAAGGGCCATTTTACAGGAAATAAGTTATTAGCTAAAAATCAAGAATGTAGGTTAAAGCAAGTTTGGGGGCTGAGGGCAAGGAGTTTAATTCTAGATCTGCTGAATGGCAGAAAGGCCCAGATCAAGATAGGGGGCGTGTAAAGAGCAGCTGGAAATACAGATATAGATCTCAGGAGAAAGATTAACATGGAGAAAAACATTTGGAACTCTTTAGCATATTAATGGTAAAAGAAAGCCAATGCCCAAAACAAGCTACAAAATGGTCTTACTTCCCTATACTCCTGCATACACAGTTCCCAGAAGGGTGTCTCTCTTATTTCCGGGACTTTAACTTCTGTTAAGACAAATAAGGGATAACCTCACCTTCTCAGTAGAGGTATACACTGCCTGACCCTGATAAACTAGGATTTAACGACACCAAACCTACTCTTCTGGGCTCATCTCCGCACTGACGGCTACGGCATGGATCCCACCCATCGTATCAGCCCCTGTGATGAGCAGAGGACACTGAGGAGAACAGGGTCTCTCTGCTGAAACATCGACTTTACAAGAAACAGCACAAAAGAAGACTCTAAACTTCTAAAACTCGGAGCTCAAGAACTAGTGGTTGTCAGTAATATTTACTTTCCATTCCAAGTGATTAACAGTTCCACGCATTCTCGCATTTCCCTGTCAGGTCCCAGGGCTGCTAAAGGCCAGTCCGTAGGCTTTTCCGGAAGAATGCCCACGGTTTAAACAGAGCAAGGGCTGCTGACAGTTTTCCTGGGTCAAAGGGTCAGAGGAGTCCCTCACCGAGACTCCAGCCTATCAAATGCAGATAAGACCAGCTCGCACGGGTGTGGACTAAAGCAGTGATGAGGAACGCGCTGGGTTCCCACTTCAGGTTTTTCAGTTTTATGAGATGGGCATCCTGGGGCAGTGTAGGTGATTTCAACCTCACTTAGCAATGAGTCCAAGAAAATGGAAGACCAAATAAGTTTGATGCTTTTTAAACTGAAACCTCAAAGTCCACACATATAACACGTATCTGTAAAATAATGACTGCTTCATAGCTATATCACTTTTGGAAGATTCTTTATGATTCATCAGCACAAAGTCCTAAAAGCAGCTTGTGAAGAAGCTCGGCAGAACTGGGCTTGGCTGTCACACTGCGCAGAAACAGGGGCTACAGAGTTCAAAGATGAGCCGCAGAAAAGCAGAACTTCCTAATTCTCGCCCTGCCTGTCTGAGCTCTATCTAGGAAAACAGTTCTCCAGTGGGTGGAGCCGGAATTCAAAACCGGGTTGGTTTGACTAGAAAGACTGTGCTCCTAAGAGCTGTGGTGAGTGCTGTGAACTGTGTATGACTGATGAATCACAGACCTGTACCCTGAAACAAATAATACATTATATGTTAATTTTTTTTTTTTAAAGTTGCACTATCTTGTTCACAGGAGGATCAGAAAGAGCAGCAGTGGGACTTGGATGGCGTTAAACGATTCACAGCCAATTGACCAGACTCCAGAAGGAAGTTTTGTGTATGAGGGATTTTTTTCATTCTTCGCCCTCTACCAGTCTAATGCACACATGCGTGTATACACACACACACACTGCACACATTACTACGTACGAACTTATTCACCCTTTTCATCATAGAAAAATGTCTTACATTCTCAGATGACACAATAGAAAAGATGTCTAATATTCTGATGGCCAAGCCAGACTTAAAGAATATTTAATCAGGTAGGAGCAACTGGCTGAACCCAACACAGAGAAACCTAACAGCAATAAACTTGAAGTCTAGGACTTCGGTTCTAATAATTGTTTGAGGTGGAGAGGACTGCCAGGGAATCAAGGGCTCGCAGTGTTCAGCAGAGTACAAATTCTATGAGACCACGCAGAGGAAATGAAAGGAGATTGGGGCAGGCTGATTTTAAGATAGTCCTGTATATCCCTGCCTGCTGGTGTTTACACTCCTCCCCCCCCCTCCGACTGCGTGGAACCAGTGACTTGCTTTTAACCAACAAAATACGGCAAAAGTGACAAGATGTCACTTCTGTGATCATATTATAGGGGATGCCAACTCTCATCCTGCTGGGAGACTCTCTCCCTTGCTGGCCCTGAGGAAGCAAGCGGTCATACTACAAAGACCATAAGACAGGAAATTGGAGGGGGCTTCAGCCAACAGCCAGCCAAACTTAAGGCTCTCAGTTAACAGCTTGCAAGGAGCTGAATGTTGTCAGCAACCGCACGATATTGGAAGCAGATCCTTCCCCAGGCCAACCTCATGTAAGATGGAAGTCCAACTGAACACCTTGACTGCAACCCTGGGAGAACCCGAAGCAGAGCACCAGTGAAGCTATGCCTGGATACCTCACCCACTGGCACTCTAAGATCATAAACGTGTGTTAAGAGGCTACGTCTGTGGGGCACCTGGGTGGCTCAGTTGGTTAAATGTCTGCCTTGGGCTCAGGTCACCATCCTGGGGTGCTGGGATTCAGCCCCACTTCGGGCTCCCTGCTCAGTGGGGTGTCTGCTTCTCCCTCTGCCCCCTCTTTGTTGCTTGTGCTCTCCCTCTCTCTCAAATAAACAGATAAAAATCTTTTTTAAAAAAGATGCTAGGATTGGGGTAATTCTGTTACACAGCTATAACCAAATAATGCAGATTAAATCACTGGGTCGTACCAGTCAGAGCACATCCGGATTGCTGTGCTAGTACCAGGCGCTGCCTGTGAGAGGGATGAAAATAAAGAACACAGTCTTCTAGGGGATGTATCCGGAAAGGGGATGGTGGGCCCACGTCTCATGAGGTGGACTGGAAATGTCTGCCCTTGGTGAGAAAGAAATGGTTTGGGACATTGCCTCGAATAGATGAAGCACTGCAATGTCAGTGAGGGACTGAGTTACGCTTTGCTGAGTCAGATGGAAAGCAAGGGCCAATGGGTTAAGATATTAATATACAACAAAGAAGGGCATTCTAATGACAAGGACTGTATAAACTGAAACGGCAGCCTTATGGAGTTTAATCATAGCTAAGAGATGGACGGCACCACATTTTGCATTCAGATATTACACGGGTCGAATTCTGCCTCCACTGACACAAGGGTCATCTGTAGTAAAATTCTGACATAATACTGCAACTGAGAGTTTGTATGACAGAACAAAGTCCTGCATTTGCATCTACTTTTGCTTATATTTGACCATCTTTATAACTTACTGGATAGATAAGGAGATAGATAAGGAGAAGTGCGGTGATAAGGAAAGGGTATGATTCGATGAAGGAGGGTAGAGAAGATATGGATGAAAGTTTTCTTTCCCTAATTTCTATCCAAAGTATGTATCAATATTAATTACTTTGCAGGCAACCAGCACAATCAATGGCTGATATCAGAATCTTTTCTGGTAGTATAAGCAAATGTAGGCATGTATGTGGTACGCATATACATGTATATTATGTGTGTGTGTGTATATGTATATACACCACACACACACACACACACACACACACAGTTCCTCTCTTCCTTCATTCTCAAGGCTTTACCCACAGTGCCACGGATAAAAGAGTTAGTGTTTGAACTGTTTATTTTTGGCAATGGCCAATGGCATACACGTTGCATATGGGATTAGAAAAGCAGCTTTAAGCTGCTGTGATTCCAGGTTAGTTATGTCTCAGAGGCCAGAACCAGCAGTGAGATTCTGCAGAGCAGTGACCTTTACTGAGAAGGGCCAGCAGGGGGAGCCACTACACTGAGAAAATGAAAAGCTGCCTGGGGCTTCAGAAAGGTGCTTGAATATTTAATCAGGGGCTCAACTGCTGGATTAAAAGAGATGGTGCTTCCAAAATACTGTGGAGAGTTTTCAGCAGGGTAAGGGTTCAGATGGGAAGGAATCGAAATAAAGGACTGTTCTTTGAGTTCTACTTAAAGTGAATTCAATCCACCTGCTAGAAGGTAAAGGTCTGGCTTAGTGGCAATGCAGCATATGGGAATCATCTGGTAGGCATTAAAAAAAACCCAAAAGGGGCACCTGGGTGGCTCAGTTGGTTAAGCAGCTGCCTTCGGCTCAGGTCATGATCCCAGCGTCCTGGGATCGAGTCCCACATTGGGCTCCTTGCTCAGCGGGGAGCCTGCTTCTCCCTCTGTCTCTGCCTACCACTCTGTCTGCCTATGCTCGCTCTCTCTCCGTTTCTCTCTCTGACAAATAAATAAAATCTTAAAAAAAAAAAAACCCAAAACCCAAAAAACCCCAACAGGTTAAAAAACACACTAGGGACTGGGACCCACCCCAGTGATTTGGATTTAACTGGTCGGAGCTGCAGCCTAGGTATGTGGAATTTTCTAAAGCTCTCCCAGTGATTCTAATGTCAGCAAAGGCTGGGACTGATGGGCCCGACCTAACCAGGCGATCTCTCAGAGGTCCCCAGTTTAGTTAGATGGTTTGCAATTTTTTCAAAAGTCTTTGGCCTGGATCCAAAGGACCACAAAGAGCAGATAAGCGCACAAAACAAGCAGCTGGCTGTTAAGAGAAATCAGAGGGTAACTAAAGAATAAACCTGAAACTACTCCAGAAAATGCTCTTCACTGGCAAATTCTGCACCAAGAACAACAGCTCATTTAAAGCATGCTTCCCTCCAATAAAATATTCATTTTTCCCCTCCCCCCTGTCTCCGATTGTTTCTCTCCCCTGTCTCCTTAAACTCTGACTCCCTCATGGATTTCAGTCTCATCTCAATGGCTTTTCTTTTCTTTTCACGGAGCTGTGTTGCTGTGTCACAGCTCGGCCTGTCAGTCCCCACCGCGCAGGGAGCCCGAGGGTGGAGGCCACGGAGGCCAGAGCGGGGCGATGTTGCCAAGCAGATGCCACAAAACGAGGCTGCCTGAAGCAGCGGCACGAAATGCGGGGAAAGGAGCTCAGGGAGAGGAGGGACCTGGAGGCAGGAGCACCAGATGCTGGAGCCTCGCTACTCAGAACGTGGTGCAGGAACTCGCAGCATCAGCACCACCTCCAGGAGGCCGCTTGGGCTTCACTCCCGAGCTGACGCACCAGAATCTGTAACTCAACAAGGACCGCAGGTGATTCGTATCAACACTGAAGTGTGAGAAACGCTGCTTTAAAGAACACATTCTAATTGGAGTTTTCAACCTGACAAGCACAGGCTGTAGAGAGGAAATTCTGGTCACAGGTACCTTCATGTAGAGCACTTAGGTAAGACTATTTGTTCAAGCAGCATTTGGGAAGGGTAGGGTCGGTGGGTGAGGTGTGGGCAGTTTCCAGTTCAGTGGTGCGGGCACCTCGTATCAGGAGCTACCAAAGTGACAATGATTGCATGAGACTGGCTTAGCGTTCTACGCCTCCAAGCTCATTCTCCACACGGCTCTCCTATCTTCACATGAACAGCCCCAGAGCCTAGGTGTTTCTTATGGCAAGAGATTTCAAATCATTCTGGAAACAGGCAAAAAACAACAGACCACTGATGCTCTTAACTTCAGCTGCAAGTTGAAGGCCAGTGAAATTTCTAGGATACAGACACAGACACATACCCCAGGCCCAAAATAATCACCATTTTTTTTTTTGTCTCAAATAAAAGTGGTTTTCCTAGTCACTGAGCATCACCTGTGTGCAAAGCAATGTGCTATCGGGAGACACAAAGAGGCAAACTATAACTTTTGCCTTCAAAAATGCAGTATTTCAAATATCCATTTTAATTACATTAAAATGAAAAATGACAAAGCTACTGAACTGATCTGTAACACTGTGAAACTTTGCATCCTCAAGGATGTTTCAGAAGATTACATTTCGGGGCACCTGGGTGGCTCAGAGGGTTAAAGCCTCTGCCTTCAGCTCAGGTCATGATCCCAGGATCCTGGGATCGAGTCCTGCATTGGGCTCTCTGTTCAGCAGGGGAGCCTGCTTCTCTCTCTCTTTCTCTCTCTCTCTATCTGCCTCTCTGCCTACTTGTGATCTCTGCCCGTCAAATAAATAAATAAATAAATAAATAAATAAATAAATAAATAAAATGTTTAAAAAAAAAAGATTACATTTCCTTCAAGTACATGTGAATGAGAATGTATTCGTTTCCTATCAGTGCTGTAACAAATAATCACAACCTTGCTGACTTAAAACATCAGAACTTTAATTCTCTTAAAGTTCTGGAGTCAGCACTGGAAATCGTTTTCACTGGGATGAAATCTACGGCGTGACCCTGCCTTCCAGGCTTTAGAGGGGAGCCCATTTCTTGCCTCTCCCAGCTTCCGGAGGCTAAGGGGGTTCCCTTGGTTTGTGGCTGAATCACTACAATTTCTGCCTCCACCCCTACACTGACTTCCCCTCTTCTGTATCACACCTCCTCTCTTACAAAGATGCTGAGACTGCATTTAGGGCCCATCTGGATAATCCAGGATAATCTCCCCTATTTCAAGATCCTTAACTTAATCCCATCTGTAAAAACCTATTTTCCAAATAAGGTAAAATTACAGGTCTGAGATTTGGGGTCTAATATTTTTAGGTGTTCCTTAGCTTACTACAGAGTAAAATTACCATTTACAAAATACTCTTTATACATGATTCTCAAAATGGATATTTTATACATCTAAAACATGAAGTAAACAGAAAAAGCTATGGGAACACATCCACTTGCAGTAATAATAAGCTCACCAAAGCCACTATACTGCTTGCAATTCCACACTTATTATTTCATGAGTTGCGATCAACCCAATAAAATAGGACAACATTAGTGACTTCGCAGATGAGAAAACTATATTGCAAAGAAGGGAGTTTTGGCCAGGTGCCCTAGGAGAGAAAAAGAGAACCAGGACACAACCTGGATTTATGTCTGGCGCCCTTCCCACCCCATCACTCAGATGCCAGCACTTTATTAATAGGACTGTTAATTCATCTCAGTTGACTAGTAAAGCAATTAAAGTCTGCAAGATCAGCAAAGACGGACAGACTGAAGCTGAGCGGTCAGCCGAGCAACCCCACTAGCTAAGGGCTGCTGTGCCTCTATTGACCTACTGGGCATACTTAGATGGGTTTCAAAGTCAAAGCTACCCCCACATAGCTATTTACTAAGAAAGCTGATTTTGTCATTCATTCTTACTCCAACTTGACAAATGTAATAGTCAAGAGGATGAATTTAATTTTTTTTTTCTTTCTTTAAACCCAGTGCACAGAATTTTGTTTCCATTAACAGAATAAGCACCTATGAGCTCACCGCCCTGGACAAGAACTGGGTTATTTAACAACAGCCACATCTAATCCTGTAGCTCAGGACCTATGCGATCACCCAGCCATGCCCACCTAAAGCAAGCTCCATTCTGACTCACATTCATTCTTCTCTACTTGTTTTTATATAATTGTATTGTCCTTATGAAGATTATAAAGTATTTTTAATTATTTAATATTTCATATTCAGGATATAATGTTGTAGCTAATTTTTTGGAATTTTTTTTTCACGTCACATCGTATCGCTAAAATTCTTCCAAACTCTCCCATGACTATAATGTTAATGGAATGGTATTCCTCTACTCTCACTGATGAGCATTTGTGTTGTTTGCCAGTTTCCGCCCAGGAGTCAGAAAAGAAAACTCCATTATGTAAAAATGGCAAGTGAAAGCTTAGCAGGGATCCTATTTTCCCTTTACGACTATAAAATTCCATAAAGCAAAAATTAAATAGCGGCACCTAAAATGGAATTGTGTTCTAATAGTCTGAGAGCTGCTTGGGACTCACAAAATATTTTCCCAAAGACATGATTCTCTGCATGGTGGGTGATGCGTGAAAGGCTGTTATATTCGGAACAAACCAAAAAAACACCACAGAGCCAAATCAGCCCAGACAACCGCATTTCTGATCCAAATGCAGGCAGTATGGAAGTCACAACTCTCTTCCCAGGAAGGCAGCCAGGGAGGGAGCAGGAGAGGGGACCAGTCCCCAAGAACCAGTCCCCAAGACTTGTCAAACTCTAGACTAGGGGGGGAAGAACAGGAGCCCAGGGAGATGATGCTGGGACAGATACTGAGGCCAAGACTGAAAAGGTTGCCGTGTGACTTGGGAGCAGTGCAAACACTCCAGTGGAACAGGGAAAGGGTGGTCAGAAAGTGAATCATTTTTTCTCGATTTTTACCCCTGGCTCATGGGGAGCAACAGTCGGGTGGGGTCTGAGGCTTGCCCGCAGGTGTCTCTGCTTGGATGTTCTCTGTCCCCTTTACCACGTGTTTGCTTCTTTCACGGAGACACCTACTTGCTCTATGAGTAAGGAAGAGGAGGGAGCCTCTGGAAATGGTGGACGGCTTGGAAAGGAGGCACCCCCTCTCCTGTGTTGCTGTGTCTGCGGTGCTGGGGAGGAGGAGGGAGAGGCAGGACAAAGCCTTACAGGCTGGGAGGAAGGGCTGTGCCTGTGTTAGACGTATGTAGGTCAGAGCCTGCCTACCAAAGGCAATCTATACATTTACCTGTTCCAAAAAGAGAGGCTGTTATTTTTAGAGCTTTGAATGGGGTATGCAGGAAGGTGTGAGTTACAATGAAACCTCTGCTAAGTTTACCGGCAGGAAGGCTGTTAAAAAATTTAGGTCAAGATATTTCTATAGAATGTGCTAGAGTAGCAGTATTTTATTATAGTTTTTGCAACTAACTGTATACATTCTAGTTAACTATAATTAATTAGGATTTAACTATATAACTGTACAATATAACTATTTAACTCCAATTTAACCATAATTTCAAAATGTGTTTATTATTACATATTTATTCATAAAAAGTTATTGGGAACCTATTATTGCCAATGATTGTGCCAGAAACTAGGATACAGCTGTGGAAAAGATGGTCCCTGATAAAGGGTGATGTTCATGATAATAAGCAGTAGGTCCGCCGAGCCCCTCCCACTCCCACGGCAATCAACATGCAATAGCACAGACTTTCACCTACAAATGGGCTTCTTATTCCTGACAGGTTCAGTGTGGGTTAAGAGCTGGTATTTAGACTACCAATACCAAATCTGGTATTTATAATCTAAAATACTTACTTAGAGTTGAAAATGAGGCATCATTTCCAGAAGCATGAGTTGCCACTCACGTTGTGACAAGGTTGGATCTTTCTAACAACCCCTGGCACATCAAGACAGCTGGAGTTCTGCAATTCTCTGGACAACACTGAATGAGCGGTTTACTTCCAATATTATAACCCGATGGTTGTAAATTTCAGTTGCTGTTCTTCTTTCTAAATGGGTGTTAATTTAGCCTCATCAGCACCAGCTTATATTATTGTGAGTTATTTGGTTAAGTTCACATTATATTTTAATGCACTTATGCATCAATGCCATATGGGGCCTATTATTTTCCAACAACTAGAAATTATGACAGCTATGCACTGTGGGTTATGTATGAATCAGCTAAGAGATTAATGCTAACACACATAGATACCTGATTTCTCTTCATCCCTTAATCAGTTTCTTTCAAACACTTACTGCTGTAACTGCCAACCCTGCCCCCAAACTTTTATGTTGAAATCCTAACCCCAATGTGGTGGCATTTGGAAGTGGGGTCTTTTGAAGACTGGGATTAGATTAGGTCAGGAGGATGAGGCCCTGATGAAGAGATTCAGGTCCCATATAAAAAGAGGAAGAGAAACAGGATCTCTTTTTGTGTACATTCTGACAAAAGCCATGTACAGACATAACCAGGAAAAGGGACCTCACCAAGAATCTAACCGTGCCGGCACCCTGATCTTGAACTTCCAGCCTCCAGAACTGTGAGAAATAAATCTTTACTGTTAGAGCCACACAGCCTACGGCATTCTGTTAAAATAGCCAGCACTGACTGAGACACTGATACTTAGTGCGAAGTCCACAATTAAACAGCAAAGGGTAGCGTTGATAGGCCAAGAGCTCTTGGGACCGTCTAAGTGTCCCAAGGAAAAGAAAGGCCGAACTTGTCCTACAGGAGTTTTAAGTGAGAAACACACAATGCAGGATACATCACAGTTTGGGCAGACAGTTTACATTGCTCAGAGGAGTTGGGCGGAAGGAGCTTCAGCATATATAAATATGAAATGTGACCTAATAAACCCTCTATGGGGATCCCTGATTTATACAGAATACACAAATGGGGTCTGGCACAGGCTGAGCAACTTGCAAGGGTCACACAGCCCATGGTGACTGATGAGGGCAGGGGTGAAGGGACAGCCTCTGGACTCTAGAGAGCTAATGGATTCCCACTAGATTATACTGTAAGAGTAATTTAAGCACATATGATGACCTTGACCATGAATTTTATCCCCATGTGAAAGACAAAATGGATTTTAAAAACCTTAGACAAATCAGGGATTGAAGCCACAATGGGTATTTTTTCCTATTTTCCATCAAACTTCTGCAAGACCATCCTGTCTTGTTATTTCTTAAGAAGCTTTTTTCATTCTGGATTAGCAACACATCAAAAGACACAGCCAGGACAGTTTATTATTTTGAGTAAAAGAGAGTCTCCCAAAAGTTGGGGGTCTGGATGTTGAGATGATTACAAAGCTGAAGCTGTCAGCTCTTCTGGTCTCTCAAGAAGGCAGCAATCCATCCATCATTCCCTCTCGGCTGTGCCCCCACTCTCCCACTGACAGGCTGCGGGGAACAAAGGACAGCTTTACAAGCCTCCTGGTCAACAAACAGGAGCACAAGGCCAGTCCCACCAAGCTGCAGAGTCTTCTAACGACCACATTCACTAAATAGGCAGGTAATGATCCTTTGAAAGAGCTCACCTAGATTTTTTAAGATTCATCCATGTCTGCCTTACTGTTGTTCCTTATCATTAAAACAAGCTCACAGTGCAACAACTTGAGGAACAGAGACAGAAGGTAGTGGGCATTTTTGAAAGATAAAAAAATTAGGAATTTTGGCTCATGGCACTGCTGCTTAGAGTCCTGGCGGACTCATTCTTTTAAGTATATATGCAACTCAAAAAGGAAGAAAATGCCATAGCCGCTCTTCTTCTTCTGCAGTGCTTTAAAGACTGTGCAGGCAGTCAGCTCCAAGTCTTAACTGCACAAGATTGTCCTTGGTAGATGCATTTCAGACTACATTGAAATTTACAGAGCCATTATGTCTTTCTTTCACCCACTAGCCTTGTCAAAAGGAGACAGCAACCATATGATCAAGGTCACCCGCCATCCTTAAAAGTACCAGACCCGAGGCCAAGAACCAGAACCATCATCTTCAGCACTTTCTCATCTCATGTACCGCACTTGCATTAGTACAGTTTAATGAGACCTAAGTCATAATTCCCCAAGATGTCACCCAAAATTTACTCTTCTGTCTTTGGACAATCCTGTGGTAGAAACCCATCTCCTCCTTAACTTATGGGTTGTTCTGCCGCTGACTTCAGAATTAAGAGATCTGAACAAACTGACAGGTACAGCTATAGTACAGTGCAAGGCAATCCAGTTTTGTGATGGTATGTTCATAACAGATAACGGACTCTGATCCTCTTACTAACATGCACTATGAAAAGTTCCATTACTAGATTAGAAACAAACATTTTGAAAACACACAGACCCTCCCACTCTTGACCAAGAAGACCTCACTTTTTAAAGATGGTGCCAGTGGTCATGTAAATGAGCAAACAAAACACCTCAAGATATATATCTACAATTTTTAAATTACTTTAAAGTTATTCAACACTATTTGCATTTGAGGTCAGGCTGGACTGTGCCTGGAGCGAGAGGAAGGTAGAAAACTCTAAGCTGTTTGGGTAGGAAGAACGTTCATGGGCACATATATGGAAGATGAGAACATTAGGTACTCAGGTTGCTACAAAACTAGGAAGAGGTGTTTGGAGAGTCCCCAAAACTGGGAGTATAATCCTAATATGATGAGTGAACTCATTTCTTCCTATCCCTGATAACCTCTGTGTGTTACATTTTTTACCTCATTTACCTATGAAGACAGTAAATAACCACATCAGGTGAATCCAAGACAATCCATCACACGGACTTAGCTGAACTAATCAGCTATACTTCTCACTGATCCCCAGACATAAGTTCGGGTTTTGATCTGCCATCCACCTACCAACCACATGATCTGGGTAGGCACAATGATACAAGTGTGAACTCTGAAATCAGTTTATCCACACTCAATTCCCAACTGAAATATTCTGAATACTGTAATTAAACCTCTTTTATTTTAGTTAACTGGCCATAGTGACGGTGAATGTCAGCTGCCATGACTACCATCACCATCCTCATAGTTCTTACCCTTCTGATGTGTAGTTTAGCTTCTTTTAGGCACACTTCTCTGCTATGGTTATGAAATAACAATAACACCTATTTCACAACATTGTGAGAGTTACATGAGGTAATGCATCAAAAATAATTACCATGGTGCTTTGTTAGTTAACAGTAATAGTAATGGCAGTAATAATAATAATAATAATAATAATAAAATAATTTAGGTATTTCCCCACTGTTGGACTTTTCTATTCAGAAATTTTTCTGTCTTTGTGACTATTTAGCAACTTGGAGAAATCTAGTTTCTAAGCCAAACTATATGGCTATTTTAAAGGTTTTCTAATGTATTCTGTAGAATCATCACATCAGTTTACAATCCCATCAGGAGCTTGAGCACACTTACTTACTTTTGCCAAGAGGAGGAATAATCCTTCTCAAAAATCTTCCCTGAACGGTGATCAGTGTTGGTTAGACTGTGGAGTCAGCTGGGTGGTAAGATCACCACCACTAACACGAACACCAACAAAAATCACACCTCCAATTTATGTTACTATAATACAGGAAGCTGATTCATGGGGTAAATGCATTTGTTATGAAAACAGTGAATCATGCATACTGATAAATGAATGAGCCTTGATAAGGACATCATATTCTACTGGATGTGAAAGTGGTGCTATGATGTGAAAAATACAACCTCCCGAAGTACGCTGTGTCCGCAGTAGGACAAGGGGATCAGTGAAAACCACAGTTCACACAGTCCCAGCAAAAAACCAGGTGTTCGTACTTCTGAAGGATTCAGTTGTTTTATTAGATGAAAAATGACTACTTCGAGGGCTTAAAATATTGATGCCCCAAAGAGTTCTTACTGCCACACAGCATCAGTCTTAAAACAGAGCGTGAGGAAAGGCTCCAGAAGCCAAGGGAATAAGTTAAGGGGATGCTGCTTCTCACTGTGCAGGAAATACTTCTTCTTAAGAGGCCATATATCAGTCCAGAAAATGTTGACAAGCTTTTTAAAAAATCCGATGGAATAAAACAGACTCATTCCAGTCATTTTCTTTTCATCTTGGGCACTATTTAAAAAAAAAAACAAACAAAACAGTTGCTAATAAAAATATAATACGCAAGTCTGTGTGTCTTGTAGTAACTAGATGCCCATATCCGCATGGATATAAACTCCAGTGCAAATCCTGGAGATCGCTTATGACCTAAATAATGGTCACATGTTTGCCTCTGGAGGGTGAAATCTGGTGCTGGGGTACCAGGGTCTGAGACATATTCCGATTTCTTACCATTTTGTATTGTTTGAGGGTTTTTTTTCCCCTGAAAATCATGCATTTTTTTTTTTAAAGATTTTATTTATTTATTTGACAGAGAGAGATCACAAGTAGGCAGAGAGGCAGGCAAAGAGAGAGAGGAGGAAGCAGGCTCCCCGCTGAGCAGAGAGCCCGACGCAGGACTCGATCCCAGGACCCCGAGATCATGACCCGAGTTGAAGGCAGCAGCTTAACCCACTGAGCCACCCAGGCGCCCTATCATGCATTTTTAATTTAAAAAATTCACCATAACTATGTAAATAAATAGATATATAAAATGTATTGGGACATTTGGTGGTATCTGCAGAAATTTCTTGGTAGTCACAGCCAGGGGAAGGCTTGCCAGTGGTATTCAGTGGTTAGAGACCAGGCGTGCTGTTAGAGAGCCTCAATACAGAGGACAGCCCCCTATGACAAAGAACATCCAGCTCAAAAGGTCAGTGGTGCTGCTGTTGAGAACCCCTGCTCTGAATGATGGACTTTCCCAGAGAGAGTGTAAACACTCGGAGTCTGAGTTCTATAAACAACTACTGGAGTGGTCTCTTGGCTCCTCATCACTCCAGACAGAGTATATCATCCAAAGAGACAGGACACAGAGTCAGACTGTAGACTGAATGGCCCCCTACTCGCAAGCACTTTCCTGCCCGGCTGGGGAGCAGCAGTTTTCATCCACGGCTCTTGGCAGGGGAAGCAGTCACAGCAAGACCTGGACCTTTCCTGTCGCCTCAAGGCATCTTGGAGAGACGACCATAAGGGCCTCTCTTCATGGGCCTGTGCAGGTGGCGGAGGGCAATGAGGAGTTGCACTGCTCCAATTGTTCATGTTTCAACAAGTCTGGTTAAAAGCTCTTCACGCATTACGTCTCAAATATAGAACCAGCACCTATATTCAAACCGTTACTTTATAAGCCAGTGGCATCGTCCACGGGTCTAACTGAAAGCACAGGCTTCAGTTAATTGAGGGGACAGTACCATGACCATGGGAGGAAAGTTTCTTACAAAGCAGCTTTGCTTAGGAGGCCGTGTCCTCCTCCAAAGATTCCTCATCGAGGCAACCCAGCTTTAAATAATGAAGTATTTAGAGGCTCCACTGAGGGCAACACAGCAGAGAGTGAGTCTTGCCTCCTTGAACCATAGAGTCTATTTAGATTAATTTCAACTTGTCCCAATATTATGCTTTCCTTCTTCTTTTTTTACAGTCAGATTTCTTATCCTTGTTTAATTCTGCATCCTAATGTATTATGACAAATCCTAAAATGTTTGAGCAAGAACGGAATCTTCAAAGTCACCTAACAAAATTCTCACATTTTATAGGTAATAAAAACAGGTACTCATATAGACATTTCTCTGTAATGAGTATTATCCTAAGTGATCTACTTCTGTTAATTCCTTTAATCCTCAAAACCACCTGATGATGTAGATCTGACTAGTATCGCCCCTACTTGACTGATGAGGAGACTGAGACACAGAGAGGATATGTATGCCACACGTTTTGGCAGACAGAATGCTGAGACGACCTTCCATTAATCATGCTCTTATATAAACCTCTCCCACTCAATGCAGGCAAAAACTCTGACTTGCTTCTAGTCCCTGGTATGTGACAACGGTGATGGGAGAGTCACTCCCGTGGTAATGTTATATTATGTTACGTAACGTTATGTTACGTTACGTTATTACGTTATATAAGGCTGTCTTGGTAGACTTAGAATGGAGAGAGATTCCCCCACTGGCCTTGAAGAAGCAAGCTGCCAATGTTGTGAGGGGAACTGCAAGGAAACCACAGGCCTGGCTCACAGCGAGAAAGTGAGCACATCTTTCCTACTAATATCAGGAGCTGAATCCTGCCACCTATGACATGGAACTGAAAGAAGATCCCAAACTCCAGAAAGGAATACAGTCCCGCCAACACCCAGACTACAGCCTTGTGAGACCACGATCAGAGTTAAGTCTGGCTGGATTACTGACCCACATGAACTGTGAGATAATAAATGTATGTTGCTTGAAGGTACTATGTTTTGGGAATTTGTTAGGCAGTCAATGGTAAAATGAAAGACATGGTCAGGATCACAAAGAAGGAAGAGCAGAATTCAGACTCTGATGGTCATGCTCCACCATCCATCCCCTTAACCACAAACACCAGACCACTAAGTGGCAATGGCTGGGGCAGAGAGAGGTGAATGATTTTACTTTCCTCATGTAATCTTCCTTCACTGCACTTTTTATCTCTGACATACACTTGTGCTCACCATGTATACACACAAACATTGTTTACTATGTATCTCTGACGAGCATATGAGATCTGTGTGGACAAGGATTTGACAAGTTTGTTCACAATTACAGTCCCATCACCTAGAACAACGCCTGGCGCCAAGTAGATGGGAAAATTATTATTTTGTTTTTTCCTTGGTATTTTTATTTATTTTTTATTAACATATAATGTATTATTTGCCCAGGGGTACAGGTCTGTGAATCATCAGGCTTACACACTTCACAGCACTCACCATTGCACATACGTTCCCCAATGTCCCTAACCCAGCCACCCTATCTATCCCTACCCCTGTTCCCAGCAATCCCCAGTTTGTTTCATGAGATTAAGAGCCTCTAATGGTTTGTCTTCCTCCCGATCCCATCTTATGGGAAGATTATTTTTAAAAAGATTTTTTATTTTTTATTTGAGAAAGATAGAGACAAGAGGGAATGTGAGAGTGAGAAGCAGACTCCCCGCTGAGCAGGGAGCCTGACATGGGGTTTGATTCCAGGGATCCTGGGATCATGACCTGAGCCAAAGGCAGACACTTAACCGACTGAGCCACCCAGGTGTCCCTTAAAAAGATTTTATTTTTAATCAATCTCTATACCTAACACAGGGCCCAAACTCACAACCCTGAGATCCAGAGTCACACACTCTAGTGACTGAGCCACTCAGGCACCCCTTAGTAAAATTATCTGAATGCTATGAATGGATGCAGTCATTGAGAACCTGAGGCTTGGAGACTTGCTTAAAGGTCCTTACTGGTTAGGGTCAAAGCCAGATGTACTAACTTCATTACTGATACTGATTCTTTACTCCTTCCTATAACTGCACCCTCTGCCATATGACTTTGCATATGACTTTCTATAGCATGTTGACTTGTTCTGCCAATGGAATCGGGCTGGACATGAAAGGGGGGATACAAACTTAGGAGAGAGCACATGTTTCCATTCACCCTTGTTGCTCTTCTGCCATCACCAGAGAAAGGCATGCCCTGATGAGCCCACTGGTCCGAGGAGAATGGAAAATATGGGGAGCAAAGCTGGACTCAACCTGTAGATGATGAGGTGCCTGGATCAGCCCACCCCAACCAACCCAGGAGCATCTGAGTGAGAACAGACAATTGTTTTAGGCCGCAGAAATTTGAGGTGGTTTGCTATAGAGCATTAGGACAGGACAGGAAGAGTTCTTTGCAATCTGTCTACCTGAGGTCTTATTAATATGGAATTTCACACCATTGATGTTCTGAGAAAGAAAGCCCTAAGCAGGGAAGGAAGATACAATTAATGCTTTAATAGTCCTTTTGTTGACTATCAGAAGCTTTGTAGCCATTATGATAAAAGCAGCTTTTAGGAACACACCAAGGATCATAATTCTGCTAAAATAACAAAACCGGCACATAAATGCACTTCTGAAGTTAAGGCATTACCAAAAAAAAAAAAAAAAAAAGAAAAAAGAAAAAAGAATTATACACGATTAAAGGGAGAATGGAGGTGTGAATTGGAGCCACAAGCTCAACAGAACTAAGAAAGCCCAAGTTAATGTCAAGCGGACGATCGTTAATCATCTACTTTCAAGGTCTGAAAGGACTAAAAAGGACTTGAATTTTTGTAGCTTGCAGTATCTGGCTATACTTTAAAATACAGTATTATTGTGCATAATTCAGTCAAAATTGGAAATAGATCAAAGCTAGGTCTATTTGGTGTAACAAATATAGAAAGAGTGTCAAATCTTAATATTACAGACATGAAAGAAAATGTTCCAGGAAGCTGGTAGGTGGATGGAGTTGTCCATTCACAGAGCTGAGCCAGCCCACTGGACTGATGCAGATGGCGTGAGCCCAAGCAAGCCTAGCACAGAGGCTGCTGCAGCGCCGCTGGTAGAAACAGCCAGGTTAGTCTGACTTACGGGGCCTACTCAATGCCAGGCTCTCTCTAACGGAAACTGTCTTCCTATATTTTATCTTCAATTATCATAACAACCCTACAAGTTAGGTACCCTCATATTCAGGACAGGGACATGGCTCAGAAAGGGCAGTTCCTCGTATGAAGACAAACAGCTGGTAAACAGAGGATCAGAGGGAACTCTGACCCCAACGTCTAGGTTCTTTCTGCAACATCACAGTGCTTCTCGGGTTTCTGAACAAAGATAGCTTCCTCTCGCTTTTGCTGCTTCTTGCTCCTTTGGTACGGAGGATTTCCAATTTATCTAGTCTCTACCAACTCATCATCAATGTCAAAAATGTATATAACAAATTCACTCACAAATGCCACAGTCCCCATGCCTCTGTTGAGGAAACACTGTCATATCTGTTTTCTGTTTGCCGGCACGATCTTTGGCTGAAGCCCTGAAACTGGATGAAGCTGGTTAGCAGCATCGTGCTTTAGTTATGGAAATAATCTGGAAAGCTGGCTAGCTTTCGCACCCTGGTGGCCCCGGAATTCAAAATGCTCTGTTATCTCTGTGCACAGATTCACCTACTCACAGAATAAGAGGAGTAACAGAATACGCTGGTTGCTGGCCATTCTAACAGAGCTCTTTGAATTCAAAGCTCTTGGAAGCACTAAAGCTCATCTGTCATAAGGCACTGCCTCTCCGCATTGCTCACGTCAAACACAAACATGTACCCACGCAGCTGAGTGATCAGTAACAGCCACACACAGGTCAAACGTCTAGCACTGGAGGGAGCATCACCAAGCATACAGCCTACCGCTGGGCTGGATGTTTACAGGAAGGCTGACCAGCAAATTAGTTTCTCTCTAAAAGTTTAACTTGTAACTTCAAAAAATGGCTATGAAAATATATGTAAACAGCAAAATGTTACAAGTATAGCTATACATATAAATATAGAGCACGTAAGAGTTTTCAATAAAATTGGCTCTGTTAGTACAGCCCCAGTCCGGAATCCCATGGGAAAGTGCCATCTCGAAATGCTCTGTGCACTACCTGGCCATCGTAACATGTCCATCTCTTCAGCCATTCGCTCTTCCTTCCACTAACAGACACTCAGACCTATTTTGTACTTTGCCTTTTTTCTTTTACATATCTTGAAAATCTTTCCATATTGGAGAAAACAGTGGGGAATAAAGTCTCAGGTCAGTCTCTTTTGAAAAGTAGGATATAGCTCACTAAGGTCTATTAACTTCAGAGAAAACAGACCTGAGTCCTTAAACCATTTCTGCTCATTACAAATGAATTCCAGCAGATAAAGTGAAGAAAGGAAACATCACTGGGGACCCAAGAACAAACAAGGGTCCCATAGGGACTTAGACTGCCTTCTTCTTTGATACAGGGATTGTGTTTCTGATTTCCTTTTCCTCTTTTTCTTAACAGGAACAATAGGCATATTGACGTTTGTGGGAGGCTTTAACAAAGATGCCTTACAGGTCACTTTCTGGGCCTCTATGGTCCTGGTGCATATGAAGTTACTACAGACAATGCTTTGTTTAGTTCTGTTTGAAAGTTTCACAGATGGAACAAGAAGAAGGGAAAAAAGGCCATTCACACCCCTTCCCCATTCTACTTACAGAATCTAGTTTCCAAAACCTTAATATTTGCCATAGATGATGAATATAAAGGGCATCTAGCATACATAGCAACACAGGATGTACCATAGTGGGGCCCGAGAGAAATGATTTGTTATTCAGGTTTCAAGTGTACCCTTCAATTCTGCTTCTGACCTGGATTGCAAATCTCTCAGCAAGTACTCATTGAACACCTGTTGTGATAGCAGATTTGGTTAGGTGGGTTGGGGAGGAACAGTAAAAATGCACAGCTCACATTTCAACAGAGGGTGACAGTCTAAGAGAGGCCATGTGGCACACATTACAGAATTAGAGAGAGTATAATCAATAAAGAGGCTAAAGTAATACATACAAACCTCCATCTCAGTGGTTGTAACACCTATGATAATGGCTTGTTGGATTTTTAAGCAATTGCTTGAGAGAAAGTTTGAAATTAGCCTTAAAAATGAATGATACACAAAATTCAGTATTAGAAGCCTGAAAGGTTACCAAAACTCACAGCAAAACAAGAGGCATGTGTAGAAATATGACTTATAGAGGGGCCCCTGGGTGGCTCAGTTGGCTAAGCATCCAACTCTTGATTCCAGCTCAGGTCATGATCTCAGGGTTATGACATCGAGCCCCATGTTTGTGCTCAGCAGGGAGTCTGCTGGAGATTCTCTCTCTCCCACTGCCCCTCCCCACTGTTTGCACTCCTCTCTCTCAAATAAATAAATCTTTTAAAAAAATGACTGGTAGGAGCATGCTAGAGTATGATTTTTTTTTTCCCAGCAGAGAAAACACATCAGGTTTCAAATACTGCCAAATTAAAATTCCCAAGAGCAAAAGATCTAACCTTTAGGCATGGTTCTGCAGATGGAGATTTGGCCTAGAGAGCTGCTTTTTCCACAGGTAGCTCCCTGTAGCTCCCAGCAGCATCCTCTGACGTGATTCTAGCAGCAATCTATTTATTTAATGATGGTTAGGATAGGAATTTCTCAATTTAGGTCAGTAATCTATTTCCGAAAAGCCAATGTTCTGAATGAAAATGCAGACGGACAGCCTATTTCCTAGTACTTACTCATATACCTACTCACATACTCATGTATATATATATACACATATATGTATGTATGTGTGTGTGTATATATATATATATATATATATATATATATATATATATAGTTACTGAAGTATTGTTGACATGCGCTGTTACATTAATTTCAGGTGTACAACATCATGACTGGATATGTCTACACTTTGCTGTGTTCACAAGTGTCGCCACCATTTATTGCAATAACATTAACTGTATCTCCAATTTCTTTAAATGGGAAAAATTCTGACATGTTACATGTACCTAACCCCCCACCAACTTCCTAAAATATATTTAAAACAGAGTAATCTGCCAATATATGTCACCACCTATCATTTTAGGATACTTCCTGTAAAATCAAACAAATGTTTTACAGGATGTTCATATGTATTTTGTGTTTACAAACACAGAACTGAGTTGTACCTATATTCTGTGAAGTAAGGGTTGAAAAATCTGGAACTGGAAGAAGAAAACATTGTCCACTGGGAAACGAAATGCTGCTGGATGTATCTGCAAATATTGTGAGCAATGCTGGGGGCATGCAGGAGAAGCACTCCAATGATGAGTAAGGAGGAATTCGTAAGGGAAGAGCTTCCGGAGGAGGCCTCAGACCCCATCACAGCAGGGATGGGATAAGGGAGTGAAAAAAGCAGGGAGTGACTTGAGGAAGGAGTGATGGCCTGAGGAAAAAAAAAGAAATAAGAATGAGCTTGGTAAATAAAGGGGTCTGGTGAGGAGACACACCAGATTTCATAAAAACAATAAGCAAGTGAGTTTAAGTAAGATGAGAGGAGATCAAGGTGTTGTCACCTCCCCTCATGTAGAAAGACAACAAGCAAAAGCACGAACAGACTAAGGCAAAGTCAAACGAAACACTATACAGAACATTCTTTGTTAGGTGAAGACCGCATGCTCGAGAGATATACTAAGTATATACATAAAGATTAGAGACAGTAGATGGGTTTTAAAAACTTAGTTTCAAGGATTATGTATTTTAATAGGAATAATAAACAAATCAAAGACTGACAGCTGAAAGGAACTGTCCCGGTTGCCCCAGTCAACAGCAAATCATTATAAATGGTCAGTTTATACAGCTGGGCGAGCCGGCTCTCAGGCACCAGCAGCTGAGCTGGACTGTCTCCTCACACATTCCACCACAGTGGAATGTGACACTTTTATCTTAAATCATGCAAGTGTCTATTTGTAATAATAATGACAATTAACCCTCACTGGTAGTAACTTAGCTTAGTGGTCATTATAATACCTATGGTAAGTTTGTTTAAAATAGTAGTTTCTTTCATGCTCACAAAATCCATATGCTCGGTGAGTATTACTGCCACTGATACATCATACTTAGGCTGGTGACAATAGATGGTCTTCCTACAAAAAGGAGGGGAAAAAATTACCATCCTCATACACAAAACAGCATATTTAATGCTATAGACTAGGTGGTATTTATAAAAAAAATTTGGAAAAAATAATGGGACCATCATTCTAAACATAATCCTGTGTTTTGACTCCAAGAAAAGAATGAGAAATCCACAAAGTAGTCTCTCTTTCTGTTCCACATTACCTTTGTGTTTCAGTTTAACCATGTCAGTGGTGAAATGTTGAATTACAAAAGAGAAAATCCCTGAAATATAAACTAATCTGAGGAAGCAAGGGCAGCCAAACAGTGAACAGCATAACAAACAAATGGAAGTTTGTTCTGCAGTTCAATTATGTTGTCTGCTTCCCTAAGCCCAACTATCCTCACACCAGGATAACGACTATTACAACTTGGTTCACCTTAAGTGTGACTTTAAAATTCAGGGCTAGATTACAATAAACTGTGGGTGAAGTTTAATAATGAATGGAGCCAGCAGGGACGCCTGGGTAGCTCAGTTGGTTAAGCGGCCGCCTTCGGCTCAGGTCATGATCCCAGCATCCTGGGATCGAGTCCCACATTGGACTCCTTGATTGGCAGGGAGCCTGCTTCTCCCTCTCCCTCTGCCTCTGCCTGTGCTCGCTCGCTCTCCCTCTCTCTCTCTGACAAATAAATAAATAAAATCTTAAAAAAAAAAATGGAGCCAGCAGAAAGACAAGAAATGTCATTTGGTGTGATGTTTTAAGGTTCTAATGTCTTGACAACTAACAAAAATGCCATCAGCTTAAAAACCAGAAGAGTTTATGTGTGATACTCTCAGCACATCTGTAATTATACAAGAAAATAAAATTAGGTCACCTACTTTCCAGTCCAATTTTCCAATTTTGAATAGTTATTTCACTAGTCAAACAGACTCATGCTAGCATTCTCTCCTTTGCAGAACTAACCCTCTTTAGATGGAGTCTTAATTATATGTTACCTCAAATTAACTTTGTTATATAAAGTTTGTGATTATTATAGTCAGACACTAAGATTTTCCTAACTCAGAACCACATTTATTACCTCAAGGTAAATCAAGGAGAAGAAGCAGGAATGAAAACACAAGGATAATGAGACTGTGCTCTAGAGAAAGATCTTTCCTGAAAAACACTGGTACATTGACAGGATAACAATCCAGCTTTCAACCAGATTGGAGTTATTTATGAAGAACAGAAGCTGGAACATTCTCAATGTCAGAGTAACATTTGAAAAGAAAAAGGAAAAAAGGTCTCCCGTGGAAAATAACTCAGTAGTTTCCTTTGATGTTTCTAGAATGTCTTTCTTTAAACTTGACTCAGTTTCTGGGCTTATAAAATTTTGAGAGGCATAGGAAAAATAATAAAATATAAAGAAATTCTAACAAATGGTAGAAGCAAGTAGATGTAAGGAAAGAATAATTCCCTGTCCAAAAGCAAGGCTCAAAGTAGAAAGATGGTGAAAAATAGGTTAGTTCAACAGCAACTGATGTGTAGGCATCTATCTACCTACAGAAGAACAAAACAGGAGTCCTACTAAGATCTCCCTGAAGGAGGAACTGGGCAAGAATCTGGAAAGAGGAAATTAAGGGAGTAAAGGAAGAAGGGAATTTGGGTTTTGTTTGGAAAGAGGAAATTAAGGGAATAAAGGAAGAAGGAAATTTGGGTTTATGAACTTCTGGGATAGTGATGACTTGATGCCCTCTCTTGCTGACTTCAATCCATCAGGTTAAGAACTAAGAATTTAAGTAATTCATGCCCATGTTATTGCTGCTATTTGGCAGTGCTGGAAGAAGGTAAAATTCAGAAACACTGGTGCCCTAAGTGACTGACCAGGACATGGAGCAATCCAGAAAATCCCAGGAAAACCCTGCTCAGAATGCTCTGTTGTCTGACATTTATTACTCACCATCCCACCCTCTCAGCAAGTTACATACTTTTTGTTCACTTACACATTACCCATTTATTTGTATGTGTATCTATATATAGGACTATATTCACTCTTAAATAATATTTACTACATATACAGTAGCATACTAAATGCTTGGGGACATGAAGAAATAGTCACAACTTCCAGCCAAGTTCAAGTAAGAAAGACCAAAGTCACAACTACAACTACAACACAACAAACAACCAAAAAACCAAAGAAAACATGAAATAATGGAATAATGACTCTCAAGTATTTAAATATCAGGCAATGATGGATGGTGATTACTGAGAGACAGGAAACAAACAAGGTGAAGTCTATGACTGCTCTAATTTACTAATTAAGAAAATTCTAATTTCTAATTAAGAAAATTCTTAAGTCACAATGGAAAGAATAAAAACAACAACAATAGCAGCAAAAGCCAGAGAAAGCTTCAGTTAAGTACTGATCAATATATAAAATTAAGGATGCTACCCAATGCCAGGGAAAGAATCACCCAAACAATTAGGGGATATAGTGCCCAGAGCTCATACAGGGTTGAAAACAGTGCATATTCCCAAGAGCCAGAGTGGAATACCTCAAAACTCATAAGGCATGTTTAGAGTACAAAGAAGGATCTTGCTTCAGTTTTGAAGAAAAACTCACCATATGCTAAATGTAACTTGAGTCTGGCTACCAAAGCTTAAGACCCGAAATGATGGAACTGTATTAAGCAATGTGACCATGTCATAGAACAAGCTGAAGAATATGTTTTTGGGATACAAAAATATAGAAAATCTGGCAAGAAAAAATTTATAATGTATAGCACTGAATAAAAAATTATCAGGCACACAAAGAAGGAAGAAGGTACAACTATAATAAGAAAAAAACAATTAAAAAAAAACTCATCCAGAAATGACAAATAGTACAGAATTTGTAGAAAAGGAAATTATTATGTAGGCATTCCACATGTCAAATAGCTGGAGAAAAAAAAAAAAAAACTAGAGGAAATATGAAATACTAGAGGAAATATGAAATACTGCATATGTTAAGTAAAAACATAGAAGAGATAAAAAACCAAACTTGTAGAGATAAAATCTACAACATGTGAGATGAAAAATGCATTTGGTGAGATTAGTGACTAATTAGACAGTAAAGAAGAAAAGATGAGTAAACTTAAAGACGACACAGCAAAAAAAAAAAAAAAAAAAAAAGCAGCTTTGAATTTAAGTGAGGAAATAAGAGAAAAGGGAAAAGAGTATCTGTGAGTTCTCTGACAGCCAGTGAATCAAGTGGCCAAATAGACAAGTAATTATAATCTCTCGAGGAGAAGAGTGAGATGCGGAGGCAGAAGAAAATACATTTAAAAACAATGGCCAAAATTTTCCGAATTTCATAAAAATTATAAAGTAACATATAAGAAGTTTAATAAAATCTAAGCAGAAAAGCATGATGAAAAGTACACCAAAACACATCCTAATCAAATGATTTGATACCAGGGATGAAGAGAAGTCTTAAAAGCAACATAGATAAAGATAACAGCATATTTTTTGTCCAAGATGATACAAAATGATACAATCATCTTAAGAGATGAGAAAAAAAAAATTGACAAGATCCAACATCCATTTTTAATAAAAAGTCTCCAAAAACTGGGAATAAAAAGGAACTTTCTGAACCTGATAAAGAATGTCTGCAAAAAAACCTTAAGCTAGCATCATTCATAATAGTCAAAGACTGAATGCTTTCCTTCCTAAGAGCAAAACAAGGATGTCTACTCTTGCCACTTCTATTCAGCATTGTATTGGAAGTTATAGCTGGTGCAAAAGGGTGAAAATAAGAAATAAAAGGACTAAGTATTGGGAAAGAAGAAGAAAAACTATCTGTTGACAAATGATAGGACTATTTACATTAAAAAAATCCATGGAATCTACAAAAAAGGTACTAGAATAAGTTCATTTTAACAAAGTTGCAAAAAACAAGGTCAATACAATACAATATCAATACAGTTGATACAAAAATCAACTCTACTTTTATATAATAGCAATAAACCATGGGAATTTTAAATAAAAAATTCAACTTACAATAGCATAAAAATATTAAATAGTTATAAATCTGCCAAAAGATATGTAAGACCTATATACTGAAAACCACAAAACATTGCTGAGAAAACTGAGGATTTAAATAAATGAAGAGATATACTATGTTCATGGACAGGAAGACTCAAGATTATTAAAATGCCAATTATCTCCAAAATGATCTATAAATTAATCATAATCCCAAAGAGTCAGCTAGCTTTTTGTGGAAACTGACCAGCAGATTTTTTAAAGAATTATTTTTGAGAGAGATAGAGAGCACAAATGGGGGGAGGGAGAGAGGAGGAGGGAGAATCCCAAGCAGACTCCATGCTGAGTACAGAGCCCAACTTGGGGCTCAATCTCAGGACCCTGAGATCATGACCTGAGCTGAAATCAAGAGGCAGATGCTTAACCAACTGAGCCACCCAGGTGCCCCTGACCAGCAGATTTTAAAATTCATATGGGAATGTAAAGTATCTAGTTTAGCCAATCAACTCTGTTAAAGAACAGAGTTGCAGCACTTCCATAACCTAACTATGACTTATTATAAAATTATAGTAATTAACAATGTAGTATTGGCATCAAGATGGAACAGTGTACTAACACTTACACATACATGGTCAATTGATTTTCAATAAAGTTGTAAAGGCAATTCATCAGAGATAGGATAGTCTTTTCACAAATACCAGAATGACTGGATAAATACAAAAGGAACTTTGATGTATCCCTGACACCACATTCAAAAATTAATTTAAAAAAATGGATGAGACCTAAACATAAAACCTAAATGAAAATGAAGAAAATCTTTATGACCACAGAAGAAGCCCAACATTTCTTTGGACTTCATGAAAATTATATACTTCTGCTCTTCAAAAGAACTATTAAGAGAATGGAATGATAAGCCAGAAACTGGAAGAAAATACTCACAAATCATATATGTGATAAATTCTCTATTTAGAATATATAAAGAATTCTCAATACTCAAGGATCTGGAAAAAAAAAGAATGAACAATAAAAAATGAGCAAAAGATCTGAACACATACTTTCCCAAAGAAGATACAGGGATGGCAAATAAGTACAAGAAAAGATGCTCAATATTATTAGTCATTAGGAAAATGCAAGGCAAACTATTATAACATATCAGCACACACCTATTAAAATGTCTAAAATTAAAGGTGTGGAGCTGGAACTTTCATACACTGCTGCTGGCAATGTAAAATGGTACAACTTTGGAAAACAGATTGGCAGGTTTTTAAGAAGTTAAACATACACCCACCAGATGATCCAGCTTTTCCACTCTTAGGTATCCAGCCAAAGAAAAAGGGAATGCTGGCCATATAAGGACTTATTAACAGCAGCTTTATTTGTAATAACCAGACACAACAAAACTGGAAATAACCAAAATGTCAACAAGTGAATGGATAAACAAACTGCAATACATCATGTGGTGGGATACCATTCAGCAATAAAAAAGGATGAACTAGTGATACCACCAACAACATAGATAAATAGAGAAATAGTTATGCTCCCTGAAAAACAACAGGACTCCTCTCCCCCCCAAAAAGAGGATACTCTATATTTATATTTATACAAAATTTAAGAAAATACAAACTAGTCTATAGTGACAGGAAGCAGATCAATGGTTGCCTGGGGATGAGGGGAAGGCCAGTACAGGGAGAGGATGCGGGGATTATAAGAAGGTGTGAAGAAAATTTGTGGATGGTGGCTGTGTTCACTATCTTGATTGTGGTGATGGTTTCATGGGTGCATACACATGGCAACACTTATTGTACACTATAAATACAGAATGTCAATTATATCTCAAAGGAGATTTAAACTCTTTGCAAAGAGTCACGGCCTCAAAAGGTGAAAATCTGGCATAAAATGAAATTTTGTACTCTTGTTCCAGGTTAGATTTCCTAAAAAATTTAGTTAACTCAATATCCTATTTTATTTTTTTAAAGATTCTATTTATTTATTGGGGGTGGGGAGAGCACACATGTGCAAGAGTGGAGGGGAGAAGAGAAGCAGACTCCGCACTGAGCGGGGAGCCTGACTTGGGCCTCAATCCCAGGACCCTGGGATCATGACTTGAGCCAAAGGCAGACAATTCACTGACTGAGCCATCCAGGCTCCCTCTTTTAGACATAAAATTATTATACATTCATAAATGTTATTTAAAATTTCAGAAGTAATTAGGTATTCTGACAGGAACAAGGAAAAGGTAACTGAATATGCTTTTTCAAACTGCCAATTCTCCTTGACTCACTTTGATAGGCTGCAGTCCCTTTGAGATTATGGTTTTAAATTTTTTTTTAAGATTTATTTATTTTAGAGAGGTGGGGAGGGGCAGAGGGAGAGAGAGTCTCAAGCCAAATTTGTGCTGAGAGCAAAGTCAGATGTGGGGCTCAATCTCCCAACCCTGAGGTCATGACCCAAGTGGAAACCAAGAGTTGGGTTCTTAACTAACTGCACCATTCAGGTACCCCATGATATCAAACTTTTTAGAAAAAAAATTATTGCCTAATAGGCACTGGAAGATAGAAAGCAAATACAAAGCAGGGATGGAGGGATGAGGAAGGAGTAAGATTAACAACAACACACAAGAAACTTCCAACAATGACCTTGAAGGTAGTCTAAATTTAAGAATGTTTAGCTTTGGCCTTTGTTCTAAACTTGAATCAAAAGCTGCAATGCTTGTTTAGGTAGCGGTTTGTTCATTTTTCCTCAGTTGCCTGTCTTTCTCTCACCCTTGATTCCTCTAATTATCCTTCCAGCCACCCCCAATTCACTATTTCAGGCTGCTAGCTGGCTTCACCTTGAGACAGCAAGGCTTTGTGAAGGGCCAAACAACAGGGGCCACCATCCCTGTTTTCTGGCCTTCCCTCTCATCCCCACCTCGCATTCCCAGACTCTCTGCAAGGCTCTGGTGTGCCCAGAAGCAATTCTAGTTCGGCAGTGGGACATTCCAAGAGGCAAAGGTCTTTTTGGGGAAGGCCACCACCATTCCTACCTGAACTAACACAATTATTGCATGGAATATTTAAAATGTGCTTATAGTGAAAAAAAATCAGAATGTAAAACTGTGTTCATAAAAGGATGTCAACCATGAAAAATACTGATGGATCAAAATTAGAACATGTAAAAAAAGGAGAATAAATGGATTGAGAAGGTTTATCCCCCTTCTGTTCTAACTATCTTTAGTGATATTGCATTGTCTTTACAGGGTAAAAAACAAAACAAAACAAAACAACCCAAATGGTTTATTGACAGCTGCTGGCTTGAAGGCTTTTTCAATGAGTCTGAAATGAGTCGGAGGCTTCTATTCATCTGGGAAAAAAGGAAAAATAACAAATTTATTTTGCTCCTGTGGTGGGTGGTTGTAGCTGTTGTGGTAGATTTCTTTGTCAATTACTGGTAAGAGTTATCTGATTGTTTCACATTTTCTAAGTGTGGTTAGTAGTGTCCTGTCTGGAAATATATACTGTTTAGAAACAAACAAAGAAACAAACAAACAATCATAACGTTATCTCCCATTCCACAGGGTCAGAAATCTGACCCTGGTTAATTTAGTGATATGGTCCACACCTCTCTACAAGCACGGTGTTGTTACAATACAATTCTCAAGAAGGTCTGGTCAGAATACTGTCTCCAGTGAATAATGCTACTCCAGCAGAATACCTAAGCTGGGAGACAAGTTTTGTCTGGTTCACTCTGAAGGGTAACAGAACATGCTACCACAAAACAGGACATGATCACAGAATGACTATGTCATATATGTCATATGACATATAAATGACTGTTTTGAGCTGGGGCACTTGAAAAATAGCAAATGCCAGGAGAGGTTTTCTCTGTCCTTCCCTTATCTGCCTAAAGACAAATTCTCCAAAATGAAGTTAGTTGTCATAAATTCCCTCCCTGAAAAGAAGTTTCAACAGACATGGAAGACTGACTCTTATTGAAGGTCTAGAGAGTAGACACCACACAGAGACAAACTTCAGCACAGACTGTCATACTTCCACTTTTTTTTTTTTTTTTTTTTTTAAAGAGATAGAGAGAGAGACAGACAGACAGGGAGAAGGGGCAGAGAAGGGCAGAAAATCCCAAGCAGGCTCCATGCCCACATGGGACTCGATCTTACAACCTGGAGATGGTGACCTGAGCCCAGTTGGACACCCAACCAACTGAGCCATCCAGGCACCGGCCCCCCCAACCTATTCTTTTAAAAGCCTACTTATCTTTCCTGAAAATAAATTGATCTCCCCTAAAAGGCCCACATTTCTCCTCCCGCTGTGCTTTTAAGGACGAATTTAAGCCTGAATTCTAAGCCCCGTAGGGGAGTCAGGCATTTTTCTCAGGTATCTTCCATGTATACATGAAGGATACATGTTAAAAAACCTTTTTTGTCTTGTTAATCTGCTTTCATTACTTGGGTTTCAGCTAAGGACTCAGAAGGATAGAGGAAAAACCATTTTTCTTTCTCTACAAATCTAGCTCAGGAAAGCAAATCACTGGCTAAACAGTAACACTGGCAAGTCCCATCCAGACATGGTGAAGGGGAGGGCAGCTTCTGGGGAAAATCAGTAATAGTGGCATCATAGTGCAGCAGGAGGGCACCTCCTAAGGGCAGTATTAACTGGACCAACATTTTGGGAGGGTGATTTGTCATTCTCCCAAAATGAAAAGGTTCAAGGTACACCTAGCAGTGTTCAAAAAATCATCTTCTGCAGAGATAATGTATGAGTTCATAAAGGTCTGCACAAAACTAGGATGTTCTTACAGCAGGCTCTTCCATGATGGTAGAAAACCTGGAACAACCTAAATTTTCAGGACTAGGTGGGATACATATGTAACAGCTGGAGAATGGATCACCACCCTGTGGTCAAAACAAAATGGAGCAAGTTGAAAGCAATGTTTGTAACTTTTTTTTGTGTGTGAAACACTCATTACTCACAAACACATACTACTTGTATGAATGACTGCAAAAGCACAGAAGAATGAATATGCTCGGTATTTTTAATAAAAGTACCAGAGAGGGGATTACAGAGCTGCTGGAGGAAATTTTAACTTCAGATTTACATAATTCCAACATATGTGGAATTCAGAGTGCTTTGTAGTTTACTAAATCAAAAAAGACAGTAAGATCAAATAAATTTAAAATAAATGGAACAGATACTGACAGAGGACAAACAGTAGGAACAATGGTAGGATCAAATTTAGAAAACAAAAAAACAGGTGTCAGGAGCAAGGGATTTCTATCAAAAAGAAGGTATATAATGTTTTTCTGAGGGGGAATAAGTAAGTACATGTTAAATGACTTTTTCTCTTTGCTCCCTAACCCCATTAACTAGCCAGAATCCAAGTTGCTGGATAAATGCAGCCTCCGCAGCAGAAAGATTGGAGTATTAAAGAACAATTACAAGAAGGGACCTGTTGGGGGAAGGGCAGTTTCAACATTAAGTTACACCTTTAAGAGCTAGAGAGAGCCATGGAAAAAAAAGTTCTCTGCTCCTTCTCAGATTAAAATAGGCACAGTTATGCTAATTCTGAATGTTGCCAGCAGGCTAGAGCAGCCCGAGTTCCCAGTCGCCCGGCAGTCTGGGGCGCTGCTTGTCTGCAGAGTCGGGCAGTGCCTGCCTATGGGGCTGGCTGACTCCAGCCTGCGCAGAGCCCACCGGACCAGCCTATAGCCATCACTGCCTCTAGGGTGGGACGAGGACAAGCCTGGGTGTCTCTATGAACCGCTTCAGATCTTAAACCACAGCCACCCACGTCACCATCTGTTTAGTGCCATGTGGACCCTAAAAGAAAAATCCGGTTTGATCCTAAAAATACTATTTGCCTCACAAGGAACCATCTCCCAGGGCTGGGCCTCACAGGCCTGTGTTTTACATAACATTAATTAGAGATGCTAATTCTGTGTCAGAATGGTACAGGGGCCACACCCTGGAATGTGAAATTGCAAACTGTAAAGTTCTGCCAAAATGTGTCATTTTATCCAAGTGCACCAAACTAAGTTTTAAATTGCTTATGTTCTAAGGCTCCCTGACCATGAGTTCTAACTGGGCTAGAGTCGTAATCTTGCTCTTCCTTTGACTCATCGTTTTTAAGACTTTTTTTCTCCTTTATTTAATAATAACACCATTTAATAAAATTAGCAGATGTATTCACATGTGACTTAAAAGGAAATAGGATCCCTGAAACTGTTAATAAGTACCCAGGGTAGAAGCTGAGACTGTTTCCCTTTATCAGTGTCATGCTCCTCAGCTCCAAGTGCACCTTCCACTGTCTACAAGTGATACTGGAGTATTTCTCCCTTGCCAGCTGGAACAATGTTACAATCTGTCAGTAGATGGTGCTGGAGGACCCTAAAGGAGGAGTGATCTCAGCTCCAACCAGGGGCACATGACTCCCAGCAGTGCACCTGCCCTGCCATCCAAGGGTATCCACCCTCCTAGTCAGAAGTTCCTGACTGCCCACCCACCGAACCCAAGGGGGGATTTCCTGCTTGCAATGTCTTGCCTATTAGCCGAAGCCCACTGGCATCCCTGAGGGAGGTTCCAAACTAGCCAGCCTTGGTCAGTAATTCCATGTAACCGGCCTGTTCTAGACCTGCGGACCAGCTCTGGCCTGGGACAACCCTGTGAGCTCTTCTTCCAACCAGTGAGCTGCAGCCACACCTTTTCCAACGAAGTCAACCCCATATTTGGTAAAAGAAACCCTTTTCAAGTTTGTTCCTTCCTTGGGTTCTCTACTTTAGCTTTAGGATATTCTTTAGCATTATTTTCTATACCCTCTTAAAAAAGAAAAAAAAAAAACCCAAAAAACAAAAAACCAAACCCCCCCAAAACAAATAAAAAATAGCAAATTTCTTGTAAATAGTTAACAATGCTTTATATTAAGCCATCCCTGTTCGAATTACTGTGTAGTTACTGACTCCAGATTGGATCCTGACTAATAACCATCCCTTGAAGGACATAGCAACTTTGAGCCTCAAGTTGGCTCTTAATGCTGTATATTAATTTCATTATTCATTTCTCACTGTCAGTCTGGCACATTGCTCACCAGGTTAAGACCTTCTCTTGTGTCCTTTAGGTTCTAATTCATTTGATTTAGCAACAACTTACTATGAGAAGATGACATGAATTGACAGTCTTCAAGGAAAAGTGGGAGTGCCCTTCAAAGTCCATTTAAAAAAAAAAAAATCCCTGTATTGTCCTACTGTTGATCTTGCTTATATAAAGCTTAAAAGAAAAAGTAGAAATTGCTCCTCACCACTATCACCATCCCCTCAATTTCATATATAACACACTTGTTCTTTATTCCAGATTTCATTAGTCAGGACATTTCTTACAGTTAATTGCTTTATCTTTTCTTTCTCTCAACAGATTAAATCTGGAGATAACTTTGGCAAACTTCATAATAATACCGAGTCTTCTAGTTGATGAACATGGTCTATCTCTACATTTCTGTAAATCTTTTAAAATTTCATGCAGTAATATTATATCATTTGTAGGGGCTCCTGGGTGGCTCAGTGGGTTAAGCTGCTGCCTTCGGCTCAGGTCATGATCTCAGGGTCCTGGGATCGAGCCCCGCATTGGGCTCTCTGCTCAGCCTGCTTCCTCCTTTCTCTCTGCCTGCCTCTCTGCCTGCTTGTCATCTCTCTCTGTCAAATAAATAAATAAAATCTTTAAAAAAATTTAAAAAAATTTTAAAAATATATCATTTGTAAAATACAGAAGTTGAACATATTTTATTGGATATATATCTCTAGATATTTCATTATTTTGATGCTATTTTAAAAGGAATTTTAAAACTTCAAATTGTTTGCTGCTGTATACAAAAGTACAATTGATTTTTGTATATTGGTTTTTCTAGTGGTTTTTTGGTAGCTTCCTTAGGATTTTCTACATAGTTTTATTTTATTTTATTATTTTTTTTTAAAGAGATAAAGAGATAGAGAGAATCATAAGCAGGCTCTATGCCCAGAACAAAGCCTGATAAGGGGTTTGATCTTATGACTCAGATCATAATCTGAGCCAAAATCAACCAACTGAACTACCCAGGTGCCTGAGGATTTCCTACATAGTAGATCTATAGGTCTTTTCTACATAGTTGACCATGTTGTCTGTGAATCATTAGGTCTCTTTCTTTCTTCCTCATTTTTTTTTTTTTTTTTTTTGGCGGGGTCTTATTTGGCTCACAAATGTTGTATAGGCATGCAGGGAGTGGATGGCGTACTTGCTGTGTTCTGAAACTTAAACTCGGAGCATTCCTAATTTCATCATTAAATAGAATGTTTGTATAGATATCTCTAATAAGGTTCTCTTTTATTTATTTCTAGCTTGCTGAGAGTTCTACTCATAAGTGGGTACCGAATTTCAATTATTTTTTTGAGTCTAGTGAGATTATCATATGGGTGACGTTATGGACCCACCAGCTTGAACGGAGAAAAGCAGCCACCTATTTTTCTCTAGGACATGCTATTTTTGTTTCTTTTGAAGTAGCCAAATTAATCTCACTAATAATTCTTGATGCCATTTGAAAGTCAGGAGAGTGTTGCTGGGGGAGGGGAGGAAGGTGGCCCGATGGAGACTGCTGCAGTGGTCAGGTAAGACGTAATGGTGACTTGAAGTAGTGAGGTAGAGAAGCAAAAATCAAGTCAAGATCTGCATGGGAACAGAAGTAATACAGGAATGAGCTGATGAAATTCACACACTGGATGAGGAAAAGACAGAAATCAAGAATGAGTCCCAAACTGTTAGCTTGAGCCACTTGGTAAAGGATACTGCCATTTACTGAAATAGCAAAACTTGAAAAGGAAAAGATTGGAATGGTTTCGCTTGTGACGTATCAAGAACTGTGATTTAGATGGGTCACATCTGATATTATTATTAGACATCCAAGCACTCAAGTTAGTCAGGAGACGGGATACGGGAGGCTGGAACTCAGCACTTACCACACAGCACCGTAACTATGTGCTTCCTGGCTTTCTCTCTGGCCAGACTGACATTCTCGAAGATACTTTTATTTATTTGTGCATCCTGGATTCTAACACAGTTTCTGTTATAAAGCATTCAATAAATATTGGTTGAATGAGTCCATGAATCCTTTGTTTTACTGAAACACAATTCATACTATGAGCCACAAAATAATTACTATGAGATTAGAATATTTTTCTATACTATACAATGATCAAAATAATTAATCAAATAACTAAAGGAAATCAGAAGATAAGGATAAATATTTGAATGAAGGCAATATGTTTAAAAGAGTACATCGAGGCCTAAGGGACCTGAATATTAATGCTAAAATGTATGAGATATTGCAAACATACAATAAAATAACTACTGTACAGAAAACAAAAAATTTTGGTGATACCACAGAGATCATCTAGTCCAGTGGTTCTCAAAGTATGTTCCTTGGAGTCCTACAGTTTTCTGCAGGCACACCAAGGCTATTGGTGGGGAGGATGAAGAACAGAGGTCAAACAGGTGTAATTCGACATCTCAGGATTTTAGGTGAGAATTCATTTAAAAAAATTATATTACTATAAAAATTTGTTTTTGAAAACTATGGGTATTCTAACCTCTTTCTGTAGGTGAAGAAACTGAATCCTGCTTAAGCACATATCCAATTAAAAGTAGAGACAGGAGGAGAAGTCAGAGGTCTTCCAACAAGCAGTCCAGAAATCATGAGATGTCATTCCAGAATTTATCTGAAAAAATCCCTGACATACTTTTATATTTACTATCTACCACTTCTTAGAGTCGTAAGTTCAATAAATTTATTACAGGTTCTTAAGTGATATACTAGGTGTAAACACAGTGTTAAAGCAAAAAGTAAGAGTTTTGAAGACAACTGGGTTTAAGCTCTCCGGCTACAGTTAGAGGAAAGATTTACGTGTGAGTTGTTTTAATGGAGGCAGGATGGAGCATTCAGGTCGACTGATGTGGTTCCTCAGACATCGCCTGGAGGTGAACACCCAAATTCCCACAAAGTATCCTCATTTCCCCCCAGGGCTGCTTCAGCAGAGTTAATTAAATACTGATCGGAAGTAAAGGACAGAGTAAAAGGAGAAAAAGAAAGCATCTTTTTTATACTCACATTTGAAAAAAGTATTGTCTTTCCCAAGAAAGGAAAAAAGAAAAAGCAGAATGACCACTGAAGGTACCTTGATGTTATGTTTTCATTATCACTACATTATTTCTCCAGCAGGTAACGCTGCAACACACTGTGGATAAAATCTCTTCATTTGCTTTCTTCTTTCTTTCCTGAGTGAATTTTTTATCTTATCATCTGAAATGACAGGCTGGTATTATCAAAGCTGTATATCCTGAGAGTCAGTAGCAGGACTGAATTTCCTTTTTTCATTATTTTGGTAGAACATGCAGACCTTAGGGGTAAGCTATCAGCACCAATATGTCTTGAAATTCTTACTGGCTCCCTTAAGGGGAAAAAAGGTAATTAATCTGTCATCTTAGACAGCGAACTACCATTCCTTCACAATATTTAAAAGCCTATTTCGTCGGGATAAAATTTTTTCATAAATAGATAACTGGAACAAAAGAAAAGGAAGCATTCTAACCGAGAGCTGCTGAAGAGTATGAAAGTAAATACTGAGTTTTCAGAAATTCTAGGACTAAAAACCAAACCCAGCAACCAACAAAAAACACTATTCTTTGCCTGCTGGTTTTACTTCCCATTTCAACATTTAATCTGCCACTTGACTACCTTGCTCTTATAAACTTTATTCCAGTGAAGACCAAACAAATACGAATAAAAAGACTTAGAAATGTATTCTGATTTTGAAAATGTTTGACCCTCTTAGTTATGGTGAGCTCGGGTCAAGTTTCCCGAAGCCCACCGAAGGACTCTGACTCATTCCCGCCCTTTGCCAGTTGCTCTTTTGAAGGTGTCACTCAATGTGAAGACCTCGCTTAGAATACTTCCTTTCTGTTTGGGAAAGAGCCTCAAAACGAAGTCTTATCTTGGTCTTTTTCTGTTTTTTAAAACGTTCTAAATATTGTCAGAAGCAGCCCTCTAGCATGAACATTGATCAAAGGGCAGCTCGAGGTATGTGGGAGGAAAGAAGTCAGAGCACTCTTCTACTCTTCTTTGTCATTGCAACAGCACCTGAAGGAATGACTTCTACCAGTGGGACCTCAGCATCTTTTTCTGCACCTGCAGGAGTGGCCCAGTCCTTGTAATGCTTTCTTGGATCCCACCCCAATGCTACAAACATAAGGCTTGGCTTGTCAGGCCCGGCTGACATCAGTGGAAACGATCCGGGACGAATGTGCACATCAGTGGGAAGAAAAGCAGAGCTGCTTTTTCTCAAGATCACACGAGAAAAGACTGAAATCTTGGGCAGTGAAATGGAAGTAGCCTATCGAAGACACGTCTGTACATTTTATTACTTTCACAGAGGGCTTCGAATATTAAATTCCAGTTACGAGCTCGATTCCTGCCATTCGTCAAACTCAGTTCTTGGGGTAATGGTGTTGTTCTGTTCTGCTTCATTCAGCTCTCTAACTTGCTGAGTAAAGACTTAGTAGGCAGTTGGCTTCTTTAAAAACAAAAAACAAATAAACAAAAAAACAACCCTGCTTCCTTCTTGTAGCATTTTCATGAATAAAATCATGACTTTGGAAACTAGAAGACAAAGAAAGAAAAAATATCAGTAGAGAAAATAAAACCACTTGGTCATACGCCTCAGTCATTATTTTTCTCAAATTGGTGTTAGAGCGATGGTGCTCAAGGGGAGGCTGAGACAGGACAGTTTCCTGGTAAATAATAATTCAATATTTCTAAGTCTGAGGATATTTACATTTTAACAACTATGCCACTCTCTGTCTTAGAACTCAATGGTAAAAGATTTGTTATTTTCTACCAAAGTCACTGAGCTTTGTGTGATGGATAACACCATGTAGCACTTCTTATCTTTTTTGAAGTCATGTCGATACAGGTCTGCTTGAATAAATGAACACTCCCATTTTAACCAGTTCATACCAACTTGAATACACGGGAAGAAAAATGATCATCCGCAATGCTCCCCATCCCTCCCCTGTCCTCCACAAGTACTGACTGCAGGTGGATTTTTTTTTTTTTTTTCAAACTGGTGGATTTTTAATGCCTCTAACTGACCTTGTTACTATACCACTTGCTCCTTCGTTTCAGTGGCTGGAACCTCCTTGTCTTTGCACCTCCCTACCCTACCAATGCACTGCTACCATTGCATTGCCAAGCAATAAATATTGTTTTTGCCCACGTGTCTCTACTCCCTTCCACATAGTAGTTCACTGAGAGAAAGAAGATAAAACTCCTGAAAGGGAAATCTTACAATTAACTCAAAGGGTCGAGAATGGATTTTGTAGACAGGATTCTGCTTTGATACATCTACAGCATTTTTTCCCCCCAAGACTTTATTTTACAGAGCAGTTTCAGGTTCACAGCAAAACTGAGCTGAAGGTACAGAGATTTCTTCTATAAGACATCAATTTTATTGTTTGCAAAAACTGAGCTTAATATGTGGCAAGATGAACAAATACTAATATATTTGTTTAAAAATGTTTTGCTAGAGGGTATAATTTCACTAAAGTTAGTTAACACCTCGTCCATGTCACATCTAATTGGACATGATGGTATATCAGGAGATCAAGACTATATATACAGAGAGTACTTATGTCTAAAAACAGTTTTTCACTATAAAGAAGAAGATTAATAGGGAACTGGCAATCAGATTTAGTTCTTTTATGATTTTAGCTTCTTGATTTACTCAGTCACACACACCCAGTACTAAGTACTAAAAAGGAAACTCAACAAAAATTTTGCCAAAATTCTTCAAAATGGAAATCTACTGAAGCCCTCTGTCAGGTATGTCATGGGCGCTCACAATGGCTGAATGAACTGAATCACGTCCCAAGTGTCAATAACTAGATCAAAAGGTGCACACATCACTAGTTCATGTGACAGATAAACAGTTTTTCATCTTATTGGGAATAAAGTGGGGTCTGAGATATGAACCTAGTATTATTTTCCAAAAATGGTCTGACCAATACCTTTGAGCTATTTGCTTTTCACTTGGCAAACATGAAACATCTTTAATACTGAATTTTACTTGGAGCAAATGGATAGTAATTTGTTCTACTGAGTTTCAGTAAAATGATCTCTGCGTCTGAATGTTACGCATTGTCTGCCGGGAATGATTTACATATTATTAGAACAAGGAACTGCAAAAGGAAAACCTAAAGGAAAACATGCACTCACATCTATTTTTCAGCAAGCAAACAAAAGAAGAGAAATTGTCTTTAAATTTTAAAGTGGCTCTTAATGTCTTCCCCCCAGAGTTCCCCCAGAAGATGCATTTTTAAAAAGAAGACAGTGAAGCTGAAGAAATGTGATCATTTATCCGCGATAATTCTATCCTCCTGAGTCAATCCCTCTGCAGCGTCAGAGTGCATGCTAATGCCTGATTTGCACAAAGCACTCCTGTGTTCCCCACCCACACCCTCAAATCCTAAACTGTACTGGGGGAGAAGAGCAAAAACAACTGTGCTGTAAGACCAAAATTGAAGGGAGACAGCACAGAGGTTTGGGTAAAGAGACCAAGAGGTCCAAGGGAAGGAAAGAGAATGTGTAATTGGGAAACCAGAGAAAAACTCTCTGGGGAAGAAGGGGCATTTCACGTATTTAGAAGGAAGGGACGTCTTTAGATATCAGACCAAGAGAAGAGGAATTCCCGGCAGGTATAAGGTCACAGAAGTTTGTCACATGGGCGGTGTCCCTAAACCAGTTCTTGCCAAACTGACGTTTCCTCTTGTTCTAGAGAAGATTTATATTCCCAGAGACTCAAGTTTGCTAACAATTTTAATATCTAGAGTTATTGAAAATGAATAAAAGACTGAGTTTATATTAGGTTCTACAATAAGAAGAGATTCTTTGAATGGTATCTTTAAAATGGATAGTTCTCAACACTTTTCCCAGTACAACTAAACTCACAGACAAAGAGATTTTAGGAAGAATACAAAAATGTCACAGCTTACCATGCATGGAAAACATATGGCTGTCATTGTCAAAAGAGATGAGTGAGATAGAGGACAAATTCGGCTCCAAGGTCAGATAATCTGTTAACTTGACTTAGTATAAAATTGTTCTCCAGGGGATGTGCTCCAGATAATTTTATATGATAAATTTTAATCAAACAGCCATTGCTTTCTATCAAGATATATAATAATGTGAAATGAGATCAGTTTAGGATAGAATGTTTTGAGAAGGCTTTTTAAAAAAAGTTTGCTTGTAGGGGTTGGGCAGGAGATGATACAAGGTCAGATTTTAAATGAACTCATATTTCACAAAAAGATTAGCAGCGTGGACAGATTTATCTTTGTGGGTAAAGTTTTCTAAGGCCTCTACTCTTCTAAGAAAGTGTAGGCTGCAAAATGAGGGAGAGAAACAGCATATTCATCAAGTGATCAGGCCAGACAGAAGTTACAGTGCTGGGATATGATGATTATAAGTCTTTGTTTGCTTGTGTGCACATTCTAATACTAGTCACCTAATATTACAAACACAAAGTGATATGCAGAAACTCCCAAATATGCTTGTCACAAGAGCAGGTCCCTTGAAGGTCAGATCAAAAGTATTCCTGTAAGAAACACACAACTTTGGCTGAATAGGAATTCCTATGTTCTGGATAGAGTACCTGCAACTAATGAGGTTTTTTTAGGATGTCAACTAGGCCAGAAAATCTAAAACATCCATTATGTTTCAAAGTAGGACATGTCCTTTTAGAATGGATGCTCTTAACTAAAAAGATTCGTCAACCAAGGCCTTCTTGTTGGTTAGAAGGCATACAGGCCCATCCTCAGAGACTGATTTGGAGGCCCTGAGTGAGGCCCAAGAATGAGTGTTCAGGAAATGATTCCCAAGTCACTCTAATGCACACTCCTTATTATGAATCAGAGCAAAACAACCAAACAACAAATACAAAACAAGTATTTTTGTGGAAGACTCAGCAGATTTAGAATTTCAGCTTATTTCTGGTACTTATGAAACATGTCTTCTTAGAGAAGTTCACATAATCTCTGAAGACAATTCCCTCAGCTGTAAAACTAGATTAACAGTATCTCCCCTTTATTGGTCCTGGGATCAAAGGAGATGCAGTAGTTATCTACTGCTATAGAACAAGCCACTCCAAATGTTGGGGCTTTGAGCAACAAACATTTATCATCTCACAGTTTTTGTTAGTCAGGAATTCAGGTCCACCTTAGCTAGGTGCCTCAAGTCAGGCTCTCTCACAAGGTAGTTAAGTAAAGTGTTAGCCATGGCTGTGTGCTCACATGAAAGCTCAACTAGGGGAAGGATCCACTTCCAAGCTCCCTCACAGAACTGTTGCCAGGGTTAGGTCTTCAAGTAGCTGCCGGCTGGAAACATCAGTTTCTTGACTAGCGGATCCCTCCACAGAACAGCTTACAACATGGCAGCTGGCTCCCTTCAGAGTCAGCCAGTGAGACAAAAATAGGGTGAGCAAGAGGAACTAGTAAACTTTTTAAACTTAGCCTCAGATATAATACCATATCAAATATCCCATCACTTTTGCCATAGTCCATTAGAAGCAGGTCTTCGGGTCCAACTGACACTCAAGGGGAGGGGATTGCACAAGGGCATAAATACCAGGAGTTGGAGACCACTGGAAGCCATCTTAGATGCTGCCAATCACAAGGGATAACAAAGCTGATGTTCTGAAGAATAAAAGACTTATATGTCAAAGCATGTTGCAAATGGAACAAAAGAATTAGAGCAGAATTTGAGTACTGGAAATCTATTTTATGGACAACAATCTGAAGATCTGCTAAGAAGTGTCACCACCACCTCCTCTTCCGTCTCAGATGTGTCACACTATGGCATCTTTTTCACCATCTTTTTCAGTCTGACACGTCTGTGAACTTGTTAGTCAAGAAAGGAAGAAAGGGAGGGTGAGCAAATGAGGGACCTCATGACCTACCAAGTAACACTCTGTGACAATTCACACTTTCATATTTATCATGAGAAGCAGTACTGCAATGGTCATCAGGAGCATGGGGGAAAAAATGACAAAAAAACCTAGGAGCTTCATTAAATTATTTCCCAGATTATTTTTCCTATAAAGCTGTTTATCAGCTCAACTTGGTGATCCCTAAAGAAAATATATGTGACCACTGTGGCAGTTTTAAACCATGGCCTCAGTATTCCTGACACTCTTCCCATCTAGAACTGGGGTCTACGTCCCCTTCCTTAGACTCTGGGTCAGGGGCTGTATCTGCTTTGTTGGATAGAGAGCTACTGAATGACTCCTGAAGTTAAGTTAAAGAGAAACCATGCAGTTCCCATATAGTTCTCTTAGGAGACCCGCTCTTAGAACCCAATTCATACCATGAGGAAGCTCAAACTAGCCCACATGGAGAGAGTCCATGCAGGACCTCAAGACTGTCTGAAGAGAGAGATGATTGGCCAATCTCCAATGGCACCAGCTTCTCACTGTTCCTACTCCAGCCAACATCTGTCTGCAAGCATATGAGAGACCCCAAGTCTACCAAGTCCAGAACTATCCTTACTCATTACTCAATTCCTGACCCTGGAACTAAGACCAATAAATTTTAAAAAATGACTGTTGTTGATCTCACCCAGAGGTATGTTTTTTGTTTTTATTGTGGGGGGTGGTAGGGGCAGAGGGAGAAGGAGAGACCTTTTAGCAGGCTCCACACCCAGTGTGGGGGCTGATGCAATGCTTGATCTCATGACTCTGAGATCATGACCTAAGCTGAAATTGAATTGGACACCTTATCAACTGAGCCATCCAGGTGCCCCTAACCCAGAGTTCTGAGGTAGTTACATGACAAGAGATAACTGCAGTGCTCAGTGAGTAGTCGTGTACTGACGATAAAGTCACGAATAGTATAACAGTAATATGTTAATAGGTTAAAACATTTCCCAAACATTTAAGTCTGTTAGAGCACAGATGTGAACCATTTACCTCCAGAAAAGTCTTGGGTAAAGACTCCTACAACTGGGAAATATTTACAGGTGGATGGATATGCCTAAAAGCAATCCTGTGTTAATAGGAAAGTAAACTGTTACAAATCACAGGAGCTAGAAATGTAGCACTTTTATTTCTATAATAAAGTCTCAAATGGACAATGAATTCACATATGCTGTCAGCAACTAGCTGCTTCTCTTGTCATATGACAGTTACAAACCACCTGGCATTACACCAGCCCTCCAGATACCATCCATTCCCCTCCACGTCTGCCCTCCTATTTGCATGTCACCATTAGCTACACCCCCTCCATTTCTGAATCACACAGGTCATACCTTTTCATTCCTTTCCATACCTCTACAATATTTACTCACATTTTCCTCCCTTTCCTCACCTTCTGTCTTCCCTTTCAGAAAAACTTTTCATCCCCATTGACAAGGCATCCTGTCTGTCACCCATCCGCACTTGCCTATTCCAATACCTTGATCCATTAAATGTGCTTTCCTATATCTTTAGGGTCCTCTACCTTACAGACACACCCTGGTCTTCGTTATTTAAAATTGTTTATGGCATATTATGAAATTCATAAATCTTTATTTTTATAAAATACCCTTAAGGTGACACATAATCACCTTCCCTTAAGTCAATTCTCAAAGAAGCTGTCCATACTCAACGTTTCCAATTTTTTGCTTACTCTTCAAGCCCACTAAAATCTGACTTCAAATAGCCAACGCTGTTAGAACTATTCCCTTAGAAGTTACCAACCAGTGGCCTCTTCTCAGCACCATCTTTTACTGACCTCACTGTAGTATTTCATGCAGTCGATACATCTCTCCTTCTCGAAATTCCTCTAACTTTTGACTTTCCAAAAATAAGTGCTTTCTGGGTCTCTGCAGCTTCTAGATATTCTACCTCTTCTCGCTCCTTTAAACCATCATCTAATCTCCAAAACAGAAACATTTCCCACTTTCTTCTATCTATACCAGTATTTCTGATGAACTAAATCAGGAAAGTCAAATCCCTAGCTCCAGCATAATTCCAAGCTGAAACATGCACACGGGCGTACTTCCAACTCGCCTTGTTGATTTGCTCTGATGTCTGAACAGTAGCAGGTACAGGAATTTAATCCTTCACACAAAGTGAGGACTTCTCCCAGAAGGAAATGCTTTATATGAAGGAGGTCAGAGTAACAAGAGTGGTAAAAATCAGGTGGATGTACTAGAAAGAATGATCCTTAATTCACCGAATTCAGGCTTGAGAACACTGATTTTGATACTATTATCATTAAGGATACACATATTGCTCTTCCCTCCACCTGAACGATCCCTGATGTCTCGTGCCTTCACTACCTTCACAAGTATCACGTTCTGAGAGAGACCTCCCTGAACACCATATGTAAAGTAGCCTCTCTCATGCAACATTTATGAGACACATTATACATTTATTTGGTTATTATCTACCTTTCCTCATAGGAATACAGGTTCCAAGAGAACAGGGGCTTTGTTTTTTTGCACTCCTCTCTCCCCAGAAGAGGGAAAAACATTTAACCCATGGTAACCACACAATAAATATTTGTTGATGAAATTATTACTTAATGAAAAAGTGAATATTTCATGAAAATATGAACATTTTCCATTCATAGAAAGTTTGTAACACTATAATGTAAATGCAAGAATACTCAAGGTAAAAAAAATAGTTTTTTTTCACCAAGTGAGCTAATTCAAATTTCCACATAATGACCAGCTGATATTCAAATAGAAATTTCTTTGCAAATATTAATGGGATTAGCTATTCTATAATGGCTATTTTACTGTCCTTGTTTTTTCTTATGACAAATAACCCTACCGCAGTTTGCTACCAAAATTTCATTAGTTTATTAATTAGTACAGAACTTTTATGAAGGCTTTTATGAAGTCACAGACTTTTAAGAAGGTCTACCTAATGTCCCCTATATGAATCACTCAACTGTTATTTATAATAACACCTCCATTTTCACTGGATCTCTTTATCATTTTTTCTTCCACATGGTCTTTTTTTTTTTTCCCCCTAGAACCTTGACCTGGGAGGCTCTTAATATTTCATTCGTCCAGGGGTTTTCAACTTGTCCTTCAGCAGTGAGATGCATTTCGTCCACAAAATTTTAATAAAGGCAGAGCCAGGAGTGGAGGGGCTAAAAGTATGCCTCCCTTGAGCCTATGTCTCCCTTCCCCCAAGACACTGAGGAGAATCATAAGTCCTAAGTCTCCTTTGAAAACCATGGACAGTTGGGACGCCTGGGTGGCTCAGTTGGTTGGGCAGCTGCCTTCGGCTCAGGTCATGATCCCAGCATCCTGGGATCGAGTCCCACATCGGGCTCCTTGCTCCGCGGGGAGCCTGCTTCTCCCTCTGACTCTGCCTTCCACTCTGTCTGCCTGTGCTCGCTCTAGCTCTTTGACAAATAAATAAATAAAATCTTTAAAAAAGAAAAAAGAAAACCATGGACAGTCTAAACTTTCTGATTAAACCCAGATGTATTTCCTATGTTGACTCTACCATTTCTTGGACAAGAAATCCTTCTCCTCCTCCGGCCTAAAAAAATTCAATGAACAAACAGAGTGTGCCACGTGCTGTACAGGCAGAGTGAGAAACACACTGAGGGAACACAGAAAGGAAGGACACCTAACCCCACCCACTAGCTAAACACACTAGAACTGATCTGTAATTTCCCTGGAGGGAGTGATATCTTCTCCCTCCTTACTTATCCTTTACTTCTCCCTGTTCAACCCTGAATTTCAAGTCATGCACAGATTCTCTCCTGGCTAGCTCCCGATCTCTGCCCCACCCCCCACAGACCAGGAGCGTCTGTAAGGTTTAGACAGCACTCCACTGCATTTCCCCCTCCACATTTTCACTATTCAAGAACTACCATGGTTTGGGACCCAACTTTGTCTGCTTTGGGTGAATGATCCCTTGAGCTTCATCTTGCCCCTGATTCTGTTCTGTATGATTTGTGGGCCTCCCCAGCGGGGATCCCCCTGCTGCCATATAAAGTCCAGTAACCTGAGCTGTCTTTTCTTTCCTCTCCAGGGGCACTTCTTTTCAATGTTCCCATTATTTTCGATAATCTCACAAATCATTCTGTTTCCCAAAGCTGAAACTCTGAAGTTATTTTTTATTCCTTTCTCTTCTATATCATTAGTATCCAAGACATATCACAACAGTTTTGCAATGTCTTTCTGATGTAACTTTCTGGAAGCTATTCAAATGCAGCCCAGCTGACAGTACTTTTGAGAGGAGCAGGGACTGTGTCCTACCACCACCTGTGGGCACAGTGTCAGGCACAGAATAGGTGCCTAATAATCCTTGCTGAAGGAAAAACTGAATGGGATAAAAAATATGTGATGCTTAGTGTAGCATAAAATCTGCAAGCAAATTACCTAGTGATAGGACAATGTGTTAGCACATTTGGGCACATTTAGAAGACATTACAGTATAATTAAAATAATATTTTCAAGTATATATTAATGGCTTGGAAATTGCTCCCAATTTAATGTGAAAATAAAGAGAAGCTCGATACAAAACCCTATAAATTTATTATTAACCCAACTGTGAAAACCTAGAAAATAGGAAAAAGCTTAATACTGGTTTTCTCTAAATGATGATTTTTTAATTTATTTTCATACTGCTTTTAAATTTTTCAGCCTTATTTTTTATACACTTAACATTCTGAAAAAGAATGGCCATCATATAAAGAGCTGTAGTTATTGACAAGGCTTGAAAGAAACGTGTACAAATTAGAAGAGGTATCTGTTCCAGGGTGGGAGGTATTATAATTTATCTCCCTGACATTTTCTAAAGTTGACTTTAAAAATTATTTAATGGGGCACCTGGTTGCCTCGATCACTTAAGTGTCCCGGCTTGATTTTGGCTCAGGTCATGATCTCAGGGTTGTGAGATGGAATGCCCAGTCAGGCTCCCAGCTGAGTGTGGAGCCTGCTTAGGATTCTCCCCCTCTCTTTGCCCTTTACCCCCACTCTGCAGTTTTTTAAACTGTTTAAAAAATTACCATTTAATATTTTCAACATCCTTCAACCCAGTGTGTATCGCTTAGTTCTCTATAGTTTATCAGCTGAGTTTATCATATATTAATGTAGCTGAGTTTATCATCATATATTAATCATGTATTAGTTTTGCTAAAATGCCATTTTAACATTTTTACTCTCATTAAAAGACTATATTATCTCATTACTTTATGGATAAAATAAGATTAAAAAGTCCTCAGTCTATCAGAGTTCAGGCTCGAACACCCAATCTCACCTTCCACCCATATAGGACAGACTCCTACTGTCCCTGCTTCACTTCTGTAACGTCGCCTGATGTCTCCATCTCCCTTATTCCACTTCAAGTCTTATACTCTCTTCAGTGCTTGACAAAAATTTTCTTACAAATTTTCTCTTTAAACACCCACAGACTTTACACATAATCCTGTAATATGCACTTTTAGAATTAAGAAAGGTTAGAGCTGCAAGACATTACTGAAATCATTTAGTTCTTGGGGCTAATAATATATGTTAAAAAAAAAAAAAAAAAGAAATCACTTAGTTCAACTCCTCCCTTTACAGATGCCGAAACTGCACTCCAATTAGAAAAGGTGACTTATCCAGGGGAAAACAACAATTAAGATTACAACCCAATATTTAACTCTTTGAGTTCAGTATTTTGACTACTACAGGATCTGCCATTGTTACTGGGTCTCCCTTCTGCTGACCAACTGCTCAGCAACGATTCCTGACTTTATTCTTTTTTTTTTTTTTTTAAAGATTTTATCTATTCATTTGACAGAGAGAGATCACAAGCAAGCAGAGAGGCAGGCAGAGAGAGAGGAAGGGAAGCAGGCCCCCCACTGAGCAGAGAGCCCGATGCGGGACTCGATCCCAGGACCCCGAGATCATGACCTGAGCCGAAGGCAGCGGCCTAACCCCTGAGCCACCCAGGTGCCCCCTGACTTTATTCTTAACTGCATGTCTTGTCTGCCCACCTTGTCATCAGTTTCCCCAGGGCAGACAGTATGACACACAATTCCTTTACATCCACTGTATCTAGTGCCACAAAGCGAGGACTGAAGAAGTCTGCCAGAAATGACCTCAAGCAAATCCAATAGTGGTACTGGGGACACAGTCTGTGATCTCAATATTCTACCTTAACATTCTGCCTACTATATCTAAATGGATGGTAACAACCATTAAAGATAATGACCACCAGGTTTTCTCTTACTTTCCATACGGCCATCCGAGCCAGTCATGAAACCTCAACATTATCATTTGAGCGAAAAGCCTGGAAACAGAGCAGGTTGGGGAAACAAGGACTGAACTGAATCTGAAGACCACATTTCTAGAGTTAGTCCTCTGGAAAACACAGAGGCTTAAGCAAGGATGTGACTCAAAAGCCAGGCTGACTAACAGTTTTCAAAGTTGCAAATGGCTCTTTACACACACACACACACACACACACACACACACACACACACACACACAGATTCTGAAGGACATATATTTAAGGAAGATGAACATCTGAACAACTGTACTAATCAAGTAATGTACAACAGGATAACAAACAATTGTTCAATGAAATTTCATTGCAGGCCCAAAGATCTAGAAAACAGGGAGAGGTGAGATCCTCAGGGTTATCAATAGTCAAAGGCAGAGAGAACAAGGACGGTCCCACAACTAACTGATGCCAGCTCCTCTGTCATGGCCGCTGTACATTGGGCCACCAGCCAGCCACACAAAGCCAGAAGCATCTGCCAAAGGTCTCAGGCAGCTGTGCAAGCATTCTCTGCCATTTGTGCAGCTGTCGTGAAGTGAGAGAGACGCATATTCCCAGGATTCCACCAAGTGGATTTCTTTTTCAATTCGGAACAATGTGATTAGAATACAAATTTTTGTTATTACTTCTGATTTTTGTCACTCTGAATATATATTTACCAGGATGAATACATCTCCTGCTTATTTTTGCAAATAACGAAGGTGAATAGCATACTTCATGCCACACTAAGAAAGAGGTAATGCTGGAGAAATGAATATAAATCGCTCTTCTCACCTAATAGCAGAGTTACTGCTCAGACAAGTAGGTGCCCATTCACCTGGCAATTCAAAATGTCTTGAATGTAATTTGTCAACCTTCCATCACTTTCCTTCCTTTCTTGCATAGGAATATCACAATTTCAAGGAAAATGATTTAGCAGCGAAATCTCAGATTGTAGTAGAACCAGCTCACCTAATATACATCAACACAGTTATTATGCTGCAGAAATAAGTTCGGTGAACTTAAAAATATGCACTGCTCCCTTCCACCAAAGGGAGAGAAGGAAAAAAAAGAAAGAGAAAATCTTCGAAAGAAAAATATAAGGGCTTTACTGATTGGTCTTTGTTGCCTTTTGTATTTGTTGGAAAGACTCAGTGTGTGGGAGTTAATTATATTAGTTGTCTTGGGTAACAAGCTATTAATTTTGATCTTCTAAGTTATTAACCACCTTTCTATACACAGTTCACAGGAGAATGAATGGACTTAATCCCTGTATTAAAATACAAAACAAACCAAATAATCCCATGTTTTATGACTTCTCAAAGTTGATTATCTCCTTGGCAATGCCTAACCAGAGGCCAGATACACAAATGCCACTTTAGAAGAGAGTCTCTGGCAATTTATATGAGAAGCCTGTGAAAGGGGATTTAATCACACTTTAATAGTAATTCTGATTCAGACCAGACATAAAAGGTCACTGAAGAAAAGCATTTTTTCCCAGTGATTCAACTATTCTGGATTAGTTAAATTTCTTCTTCCAGTGACCGCACAATTCCTGAGAAAGTCTACATATTTGATGGGATATAAATTTGCTTTTTGCAAATTTAAACAATTTTGTAGAGAAAATAAGACTTAAGATGATAACATTAACTGTCTTAAGGAGTCTATAGATTCCTCTCTATGTGGTCATGTCTCATTCTTCAGAGTACAACATAATACTATTTAATTCTAAAGCAGCAATTTTATATAGACAATGACCTTTATCTCCTAATTGCCAAAGAACATTTTACTTGTTAGAATCATTACACATGTTAAAAAAAAAAAATACAGTAAATGAAGAAACTATTACCATCAATCATGATATTTATCTGCATTTAAAGAGCTCTGTGCTCTAACAGGAGCAAACTGTAGTTTCACATACCAATGTCCCATGGGAAATCTGCCATCTTATTTCTTTGATTTATTAAAAGCCTAGTCATAGCTCAAAGGTCTCTGAATACCCATAAAATTAGGAAATTATTGCCATTAAAAATAATAATAATGAGAAAATTTGCAAACAGGAAGCAACCCAACAAGACAGTACCTATTGGAAATCACTGCATTATAAAAATAATATATAAAATGAAATCTTTGACTAACTCTAGTAATAAACCATACTTTTATGAAACTCATTTTTTGCTTCTATTGCTGTAGCATTTATCTCATTTATATAACCATTTCCTTTTCTTTTAAATTCATCTGGAAATAATGTATATATGAAAATATTTCTTTCTATATGATTCCCTTTTGAAGTTTTCTGATTTCAAATATAGTAAGTTAGTGATTTTAGTATAAAAATCAGTAATTTAACAAGGTTATATAAGCATTATTCAATAATTATTGCAGAGTGAACAGTTAGGTTGAAACTAAAGTTTAGGAAATTATTCTCAGAATACAATTAAAAGGTATTATTATTATTATAGTTCAGCTTCAAATAAATTAAAAGGCTAAATATTTGAAGATAGTTTTAGCATAAAAATTTTTATGATGCAAACCACAGCCCATTAAAATTCCCTCTTTTACTATTTTTTTCAGTGACATTAAAAATAATCAAGTTTTAAGAAAATAGTTCTGGAAAGTTATTTAAAATAACTGAAGGAAAATAAAAGCTTAGGTAGAAAATAGGAAGAGAAAATAGTGATAAAAACCAAATACTTATGCAAAGGACCATAAAATATTAATAAAGAAATATAATTTATTCTTAGATGGGAAAGCTCTACATATATATATATATATATATATATATATATATATATATATATATTTTTTTTTTTTTTTAATATACTTTCTTCCTAATACAGGCTCAGTGTAATCTCAATCAAATCAGTAAGAGGTTTTCTTCAGAAGAGGGTGAAGGAAATGTTTCATGACTATAGATGAAGGGATCTAAGTGTAAGAACAGTCAATAAATTTATGAAAATTAAATGTTATTGAATTAAGGACTTTGAATTCTAATAATTATTTTTAACTAAGAGGATTAGTATGCAAAGGATGTATCTAGCAGTACTTAATAATAGTTAAAGACTATAAACAAGCTATTACCATGGGCTGATTAAGCAAGTAACGTCTCATCCATGCAATGAAACACTCCTTTGTTATTAAGAACGATAAGTTTCTGGATTCATTTTTCAATGAAAGGTGTTAATTACATACTGTTAGATGAAAAAAATAAAGTTATAAAAGGTATATAAAATATGATTTGATTTTTCTTAATGTGTATAGAAATGGAGGATATATGTAAAAACATTAAATGTGGCTTTCTCTGCTTATTAGGACAAAAGGGTGATTTTTCAGCTTTTAGACACTGGAAATTTTATGTATACAGATGCCCTGTTCTTATAATCACAAGACATTTTAAACATTCAATGTGGGACTTTATGTATTAAAATAAATAAGTAAAATTAAAAGGAAAGTTGATACATACAGCTTCAGGGAGAAGAAATCAATACAGCAACACTTGGAAGAAGGTTTCTAGAATATTAGGGACTCTGCTATTTCTCCATCTGCCATGATTTACAGGGGCCCCTGGGGTGTACAGGGTACAGCTTGGAGGAATCATGTGTGCTTCGATTCCCTAGTTTCCATTGCCCACTTTTGTAATCATTTTACTGCTGATGAACACAGTAGTGAACACAATAGTGATGGGGGGTGTCTCAATTCATATCACTACACCCTCCTGGGTCCTTATATTTAATATGAAAGCTTTACACTAATGCTGCATTTGCATAACTAAAATACATGCTAATACGTAAGTTCATCTCTTGCTACGGTCCATACTAAAATTTGCCCCAGTGAGTTCATATGGGAGTCTTACTCAAGAAGGAAAAAGTATGATAATGTGATTGACCGCTATAATGCATACAGCTTGAATCCTCTCACTAAAGACCTTAATTTGTCTGGCTCTGATTCCATGTTTTAAAAAATAGGTTTATATGAATATTAGCTAATGTGGAAGTTCTACTGAACAAAAACATTCAGTATAAAATGCTTTGATAAAAATAATAACTTGTGGGATGTTAACTATGTGCCAGGCATTGTTCTAAAAGTGTTTCATGTGTATTAAGTCAATTATTCATCAAAACAACCTATGAGATGGGTGCTGTTATTAGCCTTCATTTCTCCCCAAGGAAACTACAGCTCAATTAACTAAATTCCTTGCTCAAGATGAAAGTGCAGGTGATAAATCCAGAACGTCTGGCACAAGAACACATTTTATTTTCTCTTTGTGCAGATTTTTAAAAGTTGAAATGCTTCTAATTTTAGAATAGTTTTAGACTGATAGAAAAGTCGTGAAAAACTGTGCAGAATTCCTATATACCCCTCACCAGTTTCCTCTTTAAATCTTAAATTAAATGGTATATTTGTCACAGCTAACTGTACACTGATATTTATTAACCTGCCCACTTTTACCAGATGTCACTGGTTTTCCCTAATGTCCTTTTTCTCTTCCAGGATTCCATTCAGGATACCATACTGTGTTGAATTATTGTGCTCCCTAGCCTCCTCTGGGCGATGCCAATTTCTCAGGCTTTCCTTGTTTTTGATAACTCTGACAGTTTTGAGGAGTACTAATCAGGCATTGTGTAGAATGTCCCTCAAGTTTGTGTGATGTGTTTTTATGATTAGACTAGGATTAGAGTTTTTGAAAGGAAGACCAGTGACACATTTTATCAAAAGGCAGTGACACATTTTATCAAATGTACAATTGTAAATTGTACATTTTACTGTACATTTTATAATAATGTAAAATGTACACATTTTATCAAAGTACAGGCTACCAACATGATTTATCTTTGATAATGCAAGCCTTTAACACCTGGCTGAGGTGGTTTACCTGTTCTCCATTTTAAAGCTACCCTCCATTTTCCAAACTCTGCTTGATGGAAAAAGTTACCAACTAAAGCCCACATTTAAGTGGGTGGGGATGGCAGAGAGTTAAGCTCCACCCACTTAAGGGGGTCGGGGCACCTACATAAATTGTTTGAAATTCTTCTGCCAGAGCCCTCATTTTTAACCCACTATTCTACATTGCTACCAACAATCTATCGTCTCCTACCATTTTGGCACATTATTCATGTGCAGTAGTATAAAAACACAATTCTTAACCGATTTCCTGCTTTTTCAAAGGTGCAAAAAAATATGTTAGAATTAAATGTGACAACTAATAAATTTGTTTAAAATCATTTTCCAACAGCACTGTACAATTTGTCATGAAAGGATGAATGAGAAACCAATTTTTCTCAGAAGCACTCTGTAAGAACTTACCAGAAATATTCGTTCCAGTTGATCCTGAATGTCTTTCATTCCTGGAAAAGCAGCAACTCCTTGGATCATTTCGACAAAGATGCAGCCGACTCCCCTAAAGAGAGAAGAAAGAATTGTACAAAAACTCCACTATATCCTGGAAAATTAAATCTGGAATGAGGATGTCTACTCCTATAGAGAAACAATGAATAAATGACATTCTTAATGAGTACCAAGGGCCATCCCACATATATCTAGACCCTGCTTCTTTCCTTTCCCTCTCTGTCTAGTGCCCTGAAAGGTCTCTAACAGATGCAGCTACCCTGGGCTCAGAAAACGGTGGTAGCCAATAAAATATAATGCTCACAGCTCCATCCTATTTTCAGGAAATAGTCAAGAAACTCTTTGGCCTGATCTAGAAAGCCTCCAGTCTTTTTCAAATGTTCCTTTCCAACCCCATTTCATGAATTCTTAATATATTGTCCTCTCAAGCTGTCCAGGGGTTCTCCAACCTCTCTGCATCAAAAGTACCTGAGGGGAACTTTTAAAAACTGCAAATAATCTGAACACAAACCCCAGAGATCCTATTTCAATCAGTCTAAGTTGGATCCCAGGTGTTGACTCAGGCTGCTCAGGGGATTCAGGGAAGCTATGCTGAGGACCTGAGAATCACTGGGCTAGACTGACCTGCCCACAGCATAGCCCCATACAGCTTGACTCAAATCACTTCACGACCTACAACTCCATTCTTCTTCATTTACTTGCTCTTAATATATAAATCTGACCCAACTTCTATAATCTAATTTAAATGTCATTTCTTCCACAAAGCCTTCCACGAACATTCCAACAGATAGAAGAGCTCCCTTATTGAGTTTATTTTGTTAAGTTCTCATTCAATATATAAGCCATACTATGGCCAACTTCCCCTCCTAGCTCAGCAGGCTGTGCTCAAAGTCCTTGTCTAGTAAGACAGTCCAGCTGATCAGGAGGAGCCTGGCCTCCTAGACCACAGTGGCCTGCACCCAACCCAGCGGGAACAGCCAATCCATAGTATAGGCAGAGTCAGTCAGATATATCTGCTGGGACTTCAATGAACAATCGCTTGGGAGAGAGATGGAAAGAAACTAGCATATGCCAATGGGATAAGTCATATTAATAACTAACAAGAATGGTTTTTTTGCAGATGAAGTCCCCTGAATTGACCTGGTTTCTGCCTTCCTAAGGCCTGGATATTCAGATAATCCATTGTTTTTGCTAGCACTCTCTACCTTCTAGCAATTGTCCAGGATACACACACACACACACGCACACGTGCGCGCGTGTATAAAATGGTTTTACCTTGAATGGGTTTGTTTCCTGAAAGCATTCTGATGGAATCATGAACATACTGGCATACTTCTTCAATTGCTGCACTCATATTCAACTTAGGGAGAGCAAAACCCTTGTGTCTAACTTACTTCTGATCCTTCAGAGGTTAAGGACAAGGGCCTACATCTCTGTAACTGCCCCACTTGTTATCACAGTTGTATATAAACAATGTATTGGGGGCACCTGGGTGGCTCAGTGGGTTAAGCCGCTGCCTTTGGCTCAGGTCATGATCCCAGGGTCCTGGGATCGAGCCCCGCATCGGGCTCTCTGCTCAGCGGAGAGCCTGCTTCCTCCTCTCTCTCTGCCTGCCTCTCTGCCTACTTGTGATCCCTGTCAAATAAATAAATAAAATCTTAAAAAAAAACAAAACAATGTATTGAATTAAAGAAATAATGCATTTGCAGAAATCTCTCCTCTGTTATAGCACATAATTACTATCCAAACTAAATACCAAAAGTAAACAGAATCAAAATGACTAAAAACAAATAGATGCTTATATAAAATATCATAAAAAGAGTTCCATTTAAATAAAAATTATTTTAAAATCAGTGTTCTAGGAAGATTGGGTTTAACACAAGTTGTCTTCATTTAAGATTTGAGACACAACATACACTTTGACAATCATTTTATCAGCGCACTAAAAATGCTATGATATTCTTATAAATATTGGGGCTTCAGATGCCTGGTTAGGACTAAAGCTTCAATTTGGTGTCTTTCCAAATTTTTATGTCAATAATTCTTTTTTAAGACTATTGACCTACATTTCTACTATCTTTTTTAAAAAAATTCTTTTATTTATTTGAGAGAGAGCATGAGCAGGAGGGGTAGAGGGAGAGTGAGAGATAATCACTAAGCAGACTCTGTGCTGAGCGTGGAGCCCAACAGGGAGCTCCATTTCATGACCTGAGATCACAACCCGAGACTGGGACGTGAATTGAAACCAAGTGTCGGATGCTCAACTGACCGTGCCACCCAGGAGCCCCCTATTGTCTTCTTATTTACATTTACATAAAATAGTTCAGATCTTCAACAGCTACCGACACCTTCCTTCCAACATTCAGAATATACTCTCCACTCAGTGTCATTTGGCTTTTGTCTTTCCCAGCAGAGGCTGCAGCTAGGGGTTTGGAGACCCTCAGCACAAGCCCCAGCTGCCCCCACTGGGTACGTGGCCAAGCTGGCGGGTGACGTAACCATTACACACTCACAGATACGTTGTTACCACTTCTCTTGCTTGGTCCAGATCATCTCTGTAACATGGTACTGAGAATGACTAAAAGATAAATCTATGCTGCAATTTCACTCAGTTGGGATACGATGATACAGACTTTCCATAGGCTTTCATCTGCTCGGCTGGCTAAGGGACATGGACTCTCATTTCTAATAGATGTTTCTGATGACATTATTTTCCAAAGATGTGTGAGGGCATACTAATAAAGTGGACAGAATTATACTTCAAGGGTATATAAAAGGTGATAGAATGCACAAGAAAATTAAAAAGCAGAAGTATCAAATGTATCAATATATTATAGCCTGGCAGAATACTTTATTACTGGAGTTGCCTTATTTCCACATAGCAATAAAAGCCCTTCAAATTAATACCAAGGGACTACTGCCTACTTTACTTTTTTCCCCCCCATTACCCTCTATTCCCCTGCACTCCCTCACTCTTGATAGATGAAGCTGCCTGCCCTGTGGCTCACCGAGAGAGAATTCAATCACTTAAGTTCTATACTTATGATATATAACCTTATTTCAGGAAAAGTCTCCTTTAATTTGTTGCTTCTTTTGACAATTTGAATAATTATGTCATTATCACCCACAGAGTCTAAATTTTTCAAGAATAAGAACTGGTCACAAAGCTTACAATTAGAGCTGTCGCAGGATTCAGTGTGTTCAAACTCACATAGGACTGGTTACCTGGTAAGATAATGTATGAAACATACATGCTCACGTATCCTTCAGTTTTTCTAAACTCAAAACTTCCAAATTTAATTTATGCTGCAGATGTGTGATTTCTTTACCACAGTTCAAAATAAGATTTTAAGCAGAATTGATAATTCTTTTTTTTAGAGGTTTATTTATGTATTTTACAGAGAGCGAGAGAGAGCAGGGTGTGGGGGTGGAGGGGGCAGAGGGAGAGGGAGAGAGAGAATCCCAAGTGCTTACCTGACTGAGCCACCCAGGTCCCCGGAATTGATAATTCTTTGTAATTATGATTATGGAGGGACAACGTTTTAAGGTTGAAGGTCAAACAATCGGGGTGTTCTTATTTTGAAAAAGTGCAGAAATTTGGGGCACCTGGGTGGCTCAGTCAGTTAAGCGGCTAACTCTTGACTTCGGCTCAGGTCATGAACTCAGGGTCCTGGGATTGAGCCCCGTGTCCAGCTCTGTGCTCAGCAGGGAGTCTGCTGGAGATTCTCTGCCTCCCCTCTCCTCCTGCCCCTCCTCCCTACTTGCATGCGCACTCTCTCTCTAAAATAAATAAATCTTTGGAGAAGTATACAAAATTATGAATAAAAAATTGAATACAAAAGTGAACTCTGAATGAGAAAATAAATCACAAGAAACTGCAAATTTTTAAACTAACAAATAGGACAAATAATATTAAATTCAGAAAAATAATGTAACATATTGATTAACTGACACACCTCTCTAATACTTTTCTTTCTACAATTCTGGCTGCATAATCTTTGATTACCTCTTCTGTAAGAATTCAAGAATATTTTCTACAAAGAGAATACAGAGATAACTTAGTCTTTCCTCTAGCGTAATGATGACTTTCTTTTTTGATAGTCTAATAGAAAAGTTTTCTTTTCCTTCAGTTTCTCTTCTCCTGATTGGTACAGTCATCTAAACGTTTAGGACTGTCATCAGTTAGGGGAAAACTATCAAGAAGGAGTTCAAGTACATCTGTGTACTATAAACACAGTAATTCTCAAACATTCTACCAATTCCCATGATAAATACCAAAGGAACACAGAAGGACATGCTCAGCCCAGTGTGGAGAGTTTGGAAGCACTTGGACTCCTGAAGTCTAACGAGACTAGGAAAGTGGAACACGGTGCCTTAAGGGGTCATGTCACGGGAGTGGGAATGGGACATTCCAGACAGAGAAAACGGGACCCTATACATGAGGAGTCTGGGGAGAGCCAAATTCTTTTATAATAAACTGGAAGAGAGAGTTAAAAAGAGAGGAGAAGTCCATACACCAGGCTAAGAACTTGGCCTTTTATCCCCAGGCAAGGTCTCAGTTTTTTCCCCTGCATCCCAGGACTCACGATGGATGAAGGTCACTAAGTGGACATACACGTGAAAAACCCCAATTACGGGCAGACCAGGAGATAAAATAGTCTCGAGGACAGAGCCAGTTACAACCACTGGTCATAAAGCCACCTCTTTCCTTCCCATTCATGGCAGCAAATGGATCTGCCCTCTCTCTCCTGGGGGTACCGGGGCCATACACAATAATACACAGGGCTCCATAAACTGCAGACCAAATCCTGCCCAGTGTCTGTTTTTATAACCTATAAGCTAAGACTAGGTTTGACTTTTTTAAATGGTTGAAAAAAAACAGAAGATGAATAACTGATGACTTATGAACATCATATGAAATTCAAATTTCAGTGTTCATAAATAAGATTTTATTAGAGCCCAGCTGCACATTCATTTCCATGCTGTCTACGCTGCTTTCTTGTCCTCACAGCAGAGCTGAAGAGCTGCTAAAGAGACCATATGCCCCAAAAAGTCTGAAATACATATGATCTGGTCTTTTATAGACAAAGTTTGCCAAACCCTGCTCTATGTTACACTTCACTTGCATAAAAGCATACTTGGATATAGAAGAAATCACCTTCATCAGTTATGGAGAAAAAAAAGAAAATACATATTAAATACATACGATTATTTGTGAATAAATCACTAATTGAAATGTGCTCTCAAAAATGATCTGGCTTTTCACTCTTTTCCTCAGCACTTTTCCTATGGTAGATATGCTTTAAGACTTTCCATGCAACTTCCCCCAAAATTAGTAGATTCTTAAAACTTGAAGATGGATATTTTGACCTTTCAGTGTGTTTTTTAATCTTAACGTTTTTTTTTTTTTAAAGATTTTATTTATTTATTTGACAGAGATCACAAGTAGGCAGAAATTCAGGCAGAGAGAGAGGAAGCAGGCTCCCTGCTAAGCAGAGAGCCTGATGCGGGGCTTGATCCCAGGTCCTGGGATCTTGACCTGAGCCAAAGGCAGAGGCTTTAACCCACTGAGCCACCCAGGTGCCCCTAATCTTAAAGTATTTTTAACTAAGAAATAAACTGGGAGCACATGTGTAGGGTGACTTTTAATAACAGTGTTTATACAATCACTTCTATAAGGATTTCTTGAGAGAGAGAGGGTTTGGTGAGTTGATCTGAATAATGGATTGGAGGGAAGGAGAATTTACTTCTCTGAATTTTTTTCAGAAGTTTTTTTTTGTGTGTTTAGGTCAAATTTTATTGTGTGGAAGTACTACCTTTTATTTTTATAAATATTAGAAAAACTTACCTGATAAATGAAAATAAATACAATATAAATATAAAGTTGTGTTTGGAAATGATTACAAGTTATTTTCTTTCCAACTGCCCTCCCTCTACCCACATCTAACTAACATCAGTGTGTCTGTGTTGGTAAGAGGAAATTAATTAGATTTTTATTAAAATCATAGCTTGAGCTTTTTTCTACCTTAAAACGAAGAATGGAGACCTGTGCGCCGGAAGCCCCCACCTGCTCGCCGATTCCGTATCACACCTCTGTCCATGAGCTTTCTTCAGTCCAGTCACGTGGCTCTGCTCTGTTCCTGAAATACTCCGTCCTCCTCCCCATTTCACCATCTGCATATGAACTGCTGTTCCTCCTCCCAGAACACATTTTCCCTCACTCTGTGCATGGTCAAGTGCTTCTTGTTAGTCTGGAGTCAGCTCAAACAGCTCCTTTCAGAAATGTCCTTCCCAGCCACCATACATAAGGTGGGTTTCCCCTTCCTGCCCAGGCTCCATGTTTCCCCTCCATCCCCTAGTTTGCTTCCTTCCTCACATCCAGAGGATAGTCACCTGTCTTTGCTTTTTGGGGGTATGTTTCCTCTGATCCTGGAAGACCAAGATCAGGGACAAAGTTGTGTGTTCACATCATCTTGTTCCCAGGGCAGAACAGAGGGTCAGCACATAGTGATGGCTCAAAAATATTGGTGACTGAACAAATCAAAAGCAATACAAGCCTCCCGCCCTCTCCCCCTACTACCAAGTAAGAGCTGAGCTGAGCAACCTGGTTTCAGAGCAGAGTATGGAGGCAGGGACAGGAGATGGATGATAACTTTACAATGGAGAGAGCTGGGAGACAAGACCCTAGCCATATGATCAAAGGTAACCTCACCAGTGATAAGTCATGCTGCTATCAAGTACCCTTGATGGGATGTGATTAAGAAAATCTACTTCACCTCTGTGGTCTTTCTCCCCAAAACATTAGATTAACCCAAACTGAGGGACAGCTGCCTACAAAATGCCTCATTGGTACTTCCCAAAACGCCAAGGTCATGAAAAAGCAAAGAAAATCTGAGAAACTATCATAACCCAGAGGAATCTAAGAACACATGACTACTACATGTAACATGCTATCCTGGATGGGATCCTAAAATACAAAAAAGAAATTAAGAAAAACTAATGAAATCAAAATGAAGTTGTTTAGTTCACAGCAATGGAACACTGTGGGGGCCTCAGTTGAGACAAACGAACCATCTGTCCATAGCACATAGAGCAGTGGAACAGGTTAACAACAGGGGAAGCCAAGTGAGGAGGAAACAGGAATTCTCTATTTTAGTTTTTCTATAAGTCTAAAACTATTCTAAAATTTAAAGTTTAGTATTTTAAAAATGAGAAGGACTGCATCTCCTTGGAACTGTATATAGAATTGGTCATTTTAAGCAGAGGAGCTGTACCATTCTGAGTTTTCACTATATGAGAGAAAATGAACCTCTGTGCATTTTGATGGACTTTCCTTGGAAGCAGCACAAGCCACCTAGAACTATGGGCTAGATCGCAAGATGTCAGTTGAGGTTTGGCCTGAAATAACTTGGGCAGCAAGCTAATCAGAGATGAATTTTGATATAAAGTATTTGAAATCTGATATGCACACTCTCTGGGAAAGGAATTCAAGATGAAAAGTTTATCTGAACTATTAAGTTTGGAGCATTAGCAGGGAGGGTGAATGTAGAGAAAAAATGGCATTCCCAGAGAAGGGGCAAAAGCTTTTCTCCATAGAGCAGGGAATGGCTAGCTCACCACCACTTCTCTGGGAGGCTTCCTGATCTCTAAGACTGGGTTAGGTCCCCTAACTCCAGCTTCTCATGATACTTTCCACAACTGTAAAGTATTTACTTATAAGTGCACCAGCCACCATCATGGTACTCAGAATCAGAATTTGGTCTCTTACTTTGAAAGACACAGCTCAAATGAGTCAAAGTGGTTTTGGCCATATAGCAGCTCTTGCCCCCACCAGACCTGAATGAGATGGGGTTAGTCAATACTGTCACCAGTTAAGATGCACTGTACCTGATTATTAAAATCCCACTGGGTAACTTTATATCCTTCAACAAAAACAGGGATTCAAGAGACCCCTCAGCTCTTATCTGCATCTGACACATGGCCTTTCAAGTGGCGAATACTCAATTTTCTCATGAAGACATTAGTGTTACAAGATGTTAATTAGCCCAATAGATGATTATCTTACATGAAGAAAAATAAAACAGGACTTAAGCTTATTATTTTTCTTCTCGGCATTAATCTTATTCTGGTCAGCAAAAAATAAAACATTGTCCTCCTTCTTTCCTAATTCTCAGGGGAACAGTCTGGGTGCAGTCCCAGGACACAATGCAGAAGTACTTAATATGTTTTAAAATAGGGTACAATCAAAATCTCAAAAAACAAAAAAACAAAAAAACAAAACCAAGACAAAACTAAACAAAAAAAGAAAAATCGCTCTCCTAGATTTGAGCTTCTAATCCCATCTATGTATTATTAGCAAAGGCTTGAGATTCCTTAGGATGGAAAGCTTTAAGCAGACAAGTGACAGTTCCATTCTCCAGCCTCAGAGCTTAACAACAGAGTCTGGGTGGGAACATGGCACAGCGTCGCCAGTAACCTGCCAGCTCACGCTACCACGAGGAGGGGTGACCTGTCCCTTCCATGCAGACTTCCTTAAATCCACTTAGGAGGCCTCTACTCAAGTTCAGAGAATCATTTAGAACCAATCGAAGCTAGCACCATTGTCAAAACATTTGGAAAGAGGGCTGAAGACAGACAGAGTGTCAAGCGGCTTCCAGCAGGAAGAAAGCATATGAGAAGAACCATAACTCAGAGCAAGTTAGTTCTTTTGCTTTTCTCTCCCAATATTCACCTGGCGCCAGAAATCTTTTCAAAACCTATGTGTCAGTCAGTAAAAAGCACCTGAAGTTTTGCTTCTCACCCTTTATTGTGTATGCCAATCAGGTGGAGACCTTAGTAGAACACAGAATTCTGACTGACTAGGTCTGGGCTGAAGCCAGAGATCTCCCATTTCTTTCTTTCTTTTATTTATTATTGTTTATTTTTTCAGAGAGGGAAAGAAAGTGAGAGAGTATGTGGAGTGGGGGAGGTGCAGAGGAGAGGAGAGAGAGACTCTCAAGCCGGCTGCACACTCAGCATAGAGCCTGACTCGGGGCTGGATCCCATAACCCCGAGATCATGACCTGAGCTAAAATCAAGAGTCAGATACCCAACCAACTGAGCTGCCCAGGCACCCTAGGATCTCGCATTTCTAACGAGCCTCCCAAAAGCAATGCAGATGCTGCTGGTCACAGGACCAGAAACTGAGGAACATGAATACAAAGGAATCTAGGTAATTCGGTTTTGAAAGGAGTTGTTTTGTTTTGTTTTGTTTATCCGGGTTAATTTTCTAAATGTGTATTCAGGCTTCAGCCAAAGGAACAACAAAGAAACAGCAGGCTGGTGAAGTAAATTAGATTAAATGCTAAACACAATCTGAATTTTACATACTGGGATGCAATACTAACTCAGAAAGGTTCCATATTAATTAACCTAATAGGTAATTTTATTTAGCCATGGTTCACTGAAATGCACCATGACGCAATTAAAGCCAGTATGATCTGACGCGCCAAGGTGGCCGTTTATTTATCTCACTTTTCTCTGTTGGAATGTATGTATTTGTAAAATGGACCAAAGAGTTTAATTCCCTAGGAGGTTAGCTTCTAAAAGATCAAAATTTAAAATCTTTTTTTTCTTTAACTTGTGAGAAAACTTATTACACATAACAGACGTGATCTTTTCATGTTGGCATCTGCAGTATTTGAAAAGTGAAAGATTAAAAAATTACACTCCACATGCCCTTGGTGACTTTCGAAGGAACTGGATTGATTAAACTGTCACTCATCATTTACTGTGTGGGTTAGTGGTTCATTAGGCACAGATAGGCACAATATATCTTAGTCAAATACTTCTGTGGCGTACTTAGCTCTCAAGAAATGAAAACAAAACCCAATAAAACCTTAGACTATGTATAAAAGCTTATCTCAGAAAATATTCAACCCAAAACAACAGACCTTTTATGTAAGGGGGACGCTAAGATTTATTCTTCAAACTGTGAAACAACTTAAAAAGCTGTACTTACAAATTAAACATATCAGGACAAAAATTCAACAAAAGCAAAGAATGAAGGACAGAAAATGAATGTAGTTCAGTAAAGCCGAGGCCCAGGGTGACCTGCTGCTAACCCAGAAGGAGGGAACAGATGGGTGAGTAGAAGCCGCCTTCTCAGCGTCCACACCTGAAATAAGATTTAGGAGGAAGATCAAAAAGCTCACCTACCTTACAGCAGCAATGGCATTAACGCTCCTTATGTTACATATAATAATTCTTGCTCACATTTTAATATGCATATATGTATGTATTTTAGTATATATGTTTCATTATACATATATTTTAGTACCTGTATATGTGTGTGTGTGTGTGCGCGCGCGCGCACTGAATCATATGGCAGAACTGTATTTCTGCTTTCTGGTCCACTTGGGAATCCTCTGAAACCCTTGCCTTTCCTGTATTACTTTCATTTTATCATCAAGGTGCCATAACCTAACTATCCCTAAGTTTTTCTCCATTTTGGTCACCAACCACTTTCCCCCTCCCTCCGTTCCTTCCTTTCTCTCAACTGCTTCTTAAACTCCGTCCTTCTACTTTACCCGCAAATATCAAAGTAGGTTACTTTTGCCCATGGCATGGCCTATGTGTCCTTTAACCCAATTCTGTCAACTCTGAAAGATGGGTTTGACCTTTCAGCCCAAGTGATTCCTGCTATTTTCCTTGACTTCCCTGCCTCTCCTCACCTAACCACCAAGGGTAAGTTTATGACCTTCATCTCTGAGCTGCGGGTGTACTAACTGTATACCTGCAGTTAAGCTTATCACACCGACTTTCTCTCTGCCCTTGAAAACCTGGATGGGTTTTTCTTCTTTTTGTAAGCTCCAGGACTGGATCTAAAGTTCGGTACAAAATAAGTGTTCAGGGGCACTTGGGTGCCTCAGTTGTTAGGCGACTGCCTTTGGCTCAGGTCCTGGGATCGTGCCCCGTATCAGGATCCCTGACCAGTGGGTAGCCTGCTTCTTCCTGCCCCACTCTCCCTGCTTGTGTTCCATTTCTCACTGTGTCTCTCTGTTAAATAAATAAATAAAATATTTTTAAAAAATAGGTGTTCAATAAATATCCTTAAAATGAATGAATGAGTGAATGAATGGGTTGCATAAGCTTGTCTGAAGAGTGCACATAAGAAACTGCAGTAGAGACAAGAACTTGATTTAGAACTATTATGATTATCATATTAAATGCAAAAAAAAAAAATCAGCTCAGCAAAATATCTAAACCAAATTTCACCAAAATATCTAAACCCTAACTTCATTTGTAAGCTACTCTGAAGGAGTTCCAGCAGTCTCTATGGAAACCTCTGGTTCGGCAGTACATTTTCCTTGAATGCTAAAATCTAGAGCTGGAGGAATTTTAAAGAGTATCTAAGACAATGTTTTGATTTTTGCCTGTAAGGAAATTGCACTACATGTTTAAATGTCTTAGTTTCAGTCCCAGAACCTGAAAAGGTGATTCTGAATCCTGTGCCAGTGATCTCTCCGTGATACCATGCTGCCTCTCCCTAGTTAGATGTCTGGTGAGATGAAAAAAAGAAGAAACAGAGATGGCAAATTGGTTCTCATTACTGATGACACAAATGCTAACGAGGGTAAAAATAAAACAAAATCAAATCTTCAAAATTAAGGTGCGGGCAGAAAAAACAATAAAACTATCCTCAAAAACTGAAGTCTATCATTTTTTGCTCAGGGCAAATAAGATTGTTGTAGATGTTTAAAAATGTTTGAAAATTCAAAACCAACTCCCACAGATAATGAAGACCCCAGAGATAAAACCTTAAAACAACAGCCACGGGTTATATAGATAAGTGGGACTATTCGGACAAGGAACATCTTATAAACTAGTCACAATTAACACAAAAACATAAATAGGTAAGGCCCTTACTGAGGGCTACGGTAAGGAAAAAAATGGAAGACTCAAAATATTCCATTGGATAGCAAAAAATAAACAAAAAACAGTGTTTCTTGTACTACGGAACAATACAGGAAGAAAGAAGTCCCATCTGATTAGTCATTTAAAATGCTACCAGTGAAAGCACTTCTCCAAGGAATAGCTGTAGACCACGCAGGACAAGAGAAAACAAATTAATAAGCTTTGCACATCTTTAATTTCTGTTTATATGACAGCTGATGCAGAACAAGGATGTTATAAGACTTCTCCATGCAAATGTATTAATCCTCCTGTAATAATGTGAAATGAGGAATCAGGAAAAAAAATTGTTCATTAGTAATTCTCTTAAAGATCAAAGCAAATGACATACTCAAATCTTTTTAGACAAGCCGTATTTGCACACCACGAAGAGAAATCGCTGCTGAAACCTCCAAATAAATTACTCTATTATTCTGTGAGGAAAATTCTGAATTTCGATCTGAAGGGTTTTTGGTTACTATGTTTAGTTCCAGTCATCACGTGGCGGAGCTGGACTCTGATGGACTATGGTTAAGAATGTTGGCGTGGGTACTCCCAAGATATATGACTGCACAGGTGCTATGTGACAGTAAAATATCTGACAACCATCTGATATTTTAGATAATATACAGAAGACCTGAGGGCAAAGAGCCTTCCATTGGAAATCCAAATTGTCCATTTTTTTTTGTGAAGTCTGTAGGTTTCGTGGAATATTCTCGAAGATATGCTCTGGAATGTGGCTAGGCAGACTAGACTATTGGTAGCACCAGTGGGTGCTGTTTGAGGTCAAGGACCAGGTCTTTTTCATGCTTGAAGCTCTGGATATTCTTTACTGTTTTGTTGAATGAATAAACAAGTGAATAAAGATACTCCTACTGTGCAAGGGAGATCTTTGAGGTAAGAAGCCTGCCCTAGGATTCCAGAGGGTTTGTTTTGTTTTGTTTTGTGTTCCCTGTGCCACCACCGACCAGCTAATATGGGCAACATAACCAAGGACCTTCAGATTTGGGGGGGAAGGGGGTTAAATTAGGCATAAAATAACAATATAACAAAAATATGTATTAATTTCACTGGGTTGCTAAAGCTCTGAAACCGTTTCTAAATTAAACATGTTAGGATTAAATGACAAATAGATAAAAATGTATATAGTTCATGTAATAAATTGTTAAAATTGTAGAGTTTACAGTAGGTTCTGAATATATCCTGTTTTCAGAGGCAAACATGGTACAAGCTAGCAATCAAGGAAGAACCACTGAATTATCAATGAGAAAGAATATAAAGGCCTTGCCAAGCTCTACAGAAAAAGAAATTATGTAAACATTTCATCCTTAGAATCTACTGTCTCTATGGAAATACAGAGAAATATAAATTGCCATAATAAACGATGACCAGCTCACATGTGTATAGGAAAAGGAGCTGCTGAGACCTGGTTCCTAGTCACACCATGCTTCAGCTGTGGGCCCATCTGAGGGTACATACATCCAATTCTCCAGCCCGGGACCTCAGGCATCTCATGCTGGGGTAAGGAACTGAACACCACCTCCCCGCCCCCTGCCTGTGTCTCCAGGCCCTGATGCACAGCTTGCCAAACCTCCAGTCCAAACCTCTCCTCTCCACTCCTGCCTTGCTTAGAGCCAGAAGGAATGAAGCTGGGCATCCAGAGACCAGAGGGAGAGGAAAGCAGATGGGAGAGGCGACAAGAGGGGTTCTGCATAGGCTGAGTGGCTCTCAGGGATGGAGGGCTGCTCAGATATCCCCTAGGGGAAACCTGAACAGAAGAGGAGGCAACAGAGGGAGAAGACCCTGAGGTCTGGTTTCCCCCGCTTTGGCCTCATTAGAGCAATAGAAATGGAGAACAGAGGACCAGGCTGCCAGCTGTCTGGCCTTAGCCATTCACGGCCTAACACCAAGCCCACCTCCTTGCCTTGCTTCCCAGCACTGGGCCATGGTTGCTGGGCCTGGCCTGGGTATTTTTTGGTATTTGTAAACATCTCAATGGAACAGTAAAGCATTTGTTGTTTTGGAAAAAAAAAAAAATACTAAGTGCCTATTGTAACTATGGGTAAGTTTTATTTATTGTTATGTTTTTTATTTTTTTATTTTTTAAAGATTTTATTTATTTATTTGACAGACAGAGATCACAAGTAGGCAGAGAGGCAGGCAGAGAGAGGAGGAAGCAGGCTCCCCGGTGAGCAGAGAGCTCGATGTGGGGCTTGATCCCAAGACCCTGAGATCATGACCTGAGCCGAGGGCAGAGGCTTTAACCTCATACCCCTTGTTATGTTTTTTAAAGATTTTTTTATTTATGCATTAGAGAGAGAGACAGAGAGAGACCCTGTGAGTCCACGAACAGTGGGGAGTGTCAGAGGGAGAGGGAGAAGCAAATCCCCCCCCCCGTCCCCCACTGAGCAGGGAGCCCAATATGGGGTCTGATACCAAGACCCTGGGATCACAACCTGAGTTGAAGACAAATGCTTAACAGATTGAGCCAACCAGGTGCTCCTGGTTTTATTTATTTTTTAATGGAATTTAGCAGGCTGATTTTTGTTATTTTAGTTAAGTTTGACTTTAATTCTTTTTCTACTTTTGTATCATTTTTTAAAATTCCCTAGTGACACCTTTTACCAATATGAATCAAAGGACACTACATTTGAAGAACAAAACTGAAAAAAAAAATCTGAATTCCTGTCACATAATACAGTGTCTAAAATCAAAAAAGCCATTAGTAAATTTAAGTTACATTAATTCACACAGCAGACTACCAGTAAATGAAAATGTGGTTCTTAATTAAAGTACACTCCAGATAATGCAGTGTCCTGAGGAATTAATTTACAAGTGTCACAACACTATAGAAGTCCCTACTTCCATGGTTCAATAAACAGTATGAAGCAGACGTCCAAATCCCTTTCCTAAGGGTAAACAACAATGATGTCACACAATGATGTTTATACAAGCTCCTAGTTGCTCCACAGTTACATTTCCATTCAATCATTCCTTTCCTGCACACATCAATTAACAGTCCACCCTTTTACCTTCGCTGGATTAGAAACTTTATACTGACCGGAACATTTGCTGGAAGAGTTTTACTAACGCTTTTGCTTGTTTTAATAGCAAGCTTATGCTGGATCCACACAGGCCACAGAGCCAAAAGACTGCTTTCTGCAGCCAATTCTTTAAATTCATGCACAATTTTTATCTTTTTAACAACTATCACTTCACATTCTATTCTCTTTCATCACTACCTCCTCAAAAAGCATATACTTTCTCTTTAAGTTTATTTTCATGACTAAAGTTGTCATTATGTCACAGTTTAAAATGCCAAACAGTTTAGTGGTAAGGATGACAAATGTCCACTGTCACACTAAGTCCTGGCGGTCAAGACAATCCCTCCTGCACTGTGCTGTGTGATCGGCTCCCACCAATTAGCACCTACAACTCACGTCTGTGTCCAAGCAAAATCACAAATTTCTACAGGGCAAGGGTCTTAGTAGTCAATTGTCCCTAGTTAAACCAGGAATGTTACATTCTCAAGAGTAGGACATGGACAAACTGTGCACAGACGCCCCCTCCTTCCCTAAAGTGACATAAATGTCAGTTAAGGAATAAAATTTTAAGCAAGGATAAAATAAATAGATGAGGAACCACCAGTGGATGAAGAGAGAATTTTTTTCAGATGTGGATGAAGGTGGCAAATCTAGACTGACCACAGACACTCACAACTTCGAGTTATAATCAGATTATTTACTTAGGACAACTCAGAAAAAGCTCAGGACTAGGAGATACAGTTTCTAGAAAGCGTGAAGATGACTCTGCAACCAGAAATAGAGCGGAAACCTGGAAGTCTGTACAAAGCAAATGACCCACAGGTGTTCTCTGACCATCTTCTATCCCAAACCACCAGCAGGGCACCAAGTGTTTATTCTCTGGAGAACTTAAATCCAAAAGGCCTCAAACTGAGAATTAAAGAGATCGGGGGAGGCACATAGCTGAGAAAAGGGAAATTAAGTGGAAAATATGTTTACTGGCCCATGTGACCATCAGCTCCCCTCTCCTGTCCTGCCTTGAGGATGCTGGATGCCAGGAATCAGCATCTGAGGAAGAACAAAGACTAGGCCTTCAGACACTGACTCTAAGTGTGGATCTCCCAATGAAAAGTCTGGTTTTTTTGACTGAACAATATATATAATAAACTGATCGGTCAATTAGTACTCCCTAGGTATACATACAGATTTATAGTGCCTCGTTTATAAAAGTAGTGGACAACCAAGGATTCCTCCCAACTCCATATTTAAGGAAAGCTTCCAACAGAAACCAGAGGAAAGGGAAATGGGCACTTATATGCGGCAATTAAAAATTTTTAAGAAAAGATGAAAAGTTTGAAAGATGAGAAGTTGTAAAATAAGAGAAAAAAACGTTTTTTTTTAAATTGTGGATTAAGTTAGGAGCTTCAATATCAAACTATTACAAAATTTCCCAAAAGTGAAAACAGGGAAGATGGAAGGAAATAAATCATTTTAAAAATTCAGGAACTTTTCTAAGAACTCCATCTTCATATTGAAGAGAATCTACCCAGCACCAATGTAAAAAAAAAAAAAAAAAAAAAAAAAGCAACCAAAGGACATTATCATGAAATTTAAGAATATCAGGAATAGAAGAGTCTAATATTTTCCAGAGAAAAAGTACGAGGGGGCATACAAATGACTGTGAATAAGAATAGAATCAGATTTCTCAGTAACAATAGCAGAAGCTCTAAAGAAATTAAGCAATGCATTCAAAATTCTGAGGGAGAAGAAGAACCTAATTATATACTCAGCCAAAGTTTATCAATCATGTGTAAGAGTGGAATAAAGACATTGTGAGAAAACTAAGAATTTGAAAATTGTATCTCTAATACATTCTTTTTGAGTATACTAAAGAAGGAAGACATGGAATCCAGGAAATAGGGAATCTGGAACCAGTAAAGGTCCAGAAGGAAAATGAATCTAAATCAGAACAGACTTCAATAAGTTGATTACTTACAGAGGTGTAAGGGAACCAATAAGACATACTAAAATACTACGAGTCTAGCAACAGCGGAACCCATTACGGGCCTTACAACTAATAGCCATATTAAAATGGCCTAGAATTAAAAAGGCCAAGTGTTAGTGGAATCTATTGACAGCTAGAGCCATGGAAGAAGGGTTTACTCACAGAAGTTATAGTTAGTCATTTCCAGAAATGTGGGTAAAGAAAAGAATTAGGGAAGAATATTCAATCTCCTTCTCTTCCCTGACCATTGCCTGAACCCAGCTGGAAACCAGTAGCCAAGGTAGCTTGGAGGATGTACTTCCATAGGGGTTAGCCATTCAGGACACATGGCAGGGCACCAATGGGCAGAGCACAGATTTGGAGAGGGAAAAAAAACCACCTTAGGACCTACAACAACAGTAGAGGGGCAAATGGAAGTCACAACATGACAGATATTCAGCTCTGTTAAAGCAAGGAATCAGAGAGCTGAGAGAAAAGTTTCAAGGAAAAGGTTGGGGAAGGGAGATGTCAAGAAAATTAGATGGGATTGATAGATTTGCTATGTTTGAGCATTTGTAAAGTATTTTTCATATGTAATTGAAAAATATTTTATACCTATAAATAATGAACAATAGGAGCAAAGACTAGTAAAAACCAGAGACAATCAATGAAGTCCAGGAAAAGCAAAAAGGTTACAGAAGAAGGTTACATGACTACTTCTTAACTTACCATGAATAACATTTACATACGAATGTGTCAAAATGTGATACAGACTCTTTCCTGCGAGCATGAGGTGAAGGTGGAGTGGGGGGAGGGTAATGGGAGAAAATTAAATCCTCATCTACCGTAACACCTACTTAGCAGATAATGTCTAAAATAATAAATCAATAAATAGCAATATGAACAATTTCTTAAGACATATGGAGGGAGATACTAAGAGAGTTGAAAGTATTTGCTTCTGGGAAATAAGAGGGTTAAGTATGGGTGAGGTGGGAGTTTACTATTTTTGCTGTTATTACCATTGTAATAATAATGTGGCTATGAGTTATTGATTATACCTGAAATAGTTTACTGATTTGGAAAATGAAGATAAAGACAGTTAGGGATTTGGTCAACCAATATCACCCTCTAGGTAAGGAGTGGCAGAGACTAATTTATGCTTCTAACGTGTTTTCCACTACAACTTTGCCTCTCCTTTACACAGCAAACCACTGCTAGTTACGTGATTAAAGAACTCATTTCAGATTCCTACATGACCAAATATATAAATCAAAACATAAAAGGTGCTAGTGTACATTCAATGTTCTCTAAATCTGAGGAACTTAATTTATGTAATTCCAAATTAAACACATACATACACACACAAAAGAAAGATGAGAAGAACATCCTTGGCCAAAATTCCTAATTCTCTAGATATAAACAGTATGTTAATCTCCCTAAAACCAAATGTAGCATCTTCCATTTCTTTGATGTATCCGGTAGCACCCTTGGATGCAATACTTCAACAGAAACACAATATATTTGGGTTAACTGATTAATATATTAAAAGCTGATAAGAAAACTATTCTCAGCATTTGTGGAGTTTTAAATTTTCTAAGGGGTCTCACATTCAACCATCTCTTAGCTATTCTCACAAACCAATTAGGCAGCTGAATATACCAAGGGCTTTCCTAATATTGTGAAACTTAGTCATGGTGATTGGCTCCTCAAAAATCATCTAAAAATCCATTTGTGGATAGCCATTAACTTTGTCAACTTTGATAAAAATAGGGAAATTTTAATTTATTTTTAAAATAGTCAGTAGTGAAGACTACACATAGTACCTCATTTTATATATTATTATTCAGTTAAATTATCACTTTTAAGTGACCGCACATAACCATTAAAAACACACATACACTGTTTCTCTCATAAACATACACTGATGAACAAAGAGGGGATGTAAAAACCATAACCATGCTAAGCTTTTGATAGAAAAATAGAACTGGTCCCTCTGCACACCAAAGCCACTGCTAAATTCAACACTTTGGCAGCCACTCTATAATACCATAATAATCTAACACTTAAGACTTGTACTTTTGGAGATAATTCATCATTAAGAAATGTAATAGAAGTTTTCTACTTAGGAATCATGAGTTTGCAGCCAGCAGTCCTTAGGTTTGAATTAAGCACTCAAACGTATTAATGATCTTCTGACTACTAGTATTTAACAAATTATTGCTCTAGTGCTTTATGAGAAAGATGGCCACATGCCACAGTTAAGTCTCTATTTTTCACCTGCTGCCCTAGCAGAATAACTATTAACTTTCAAAAGTATCCTGGTATGGATCCTATACTACACGGTCTTCCTAATTTAAGGGACTCTAGTAGTAGAAATAGGCTCAGAAACTACAGTTGCCTCATGAGCTCAGCTTTCAACCACCTAGATGCCTGTCTGACTATGCCCTGTTCTTTTGTTATGTTCTATTGTATCATCAGTGGCTACATCAGTGTCATTGGGTCATGTATTATGTAAGCAAGTATTATTTGAATTCTCAAGAGCTCTTAAAGAGCTGTTACCTTGGACAGTGACTGATTTGAATCCTCTTTGGTCTTATGAACCGATTAGTAAGAAAATGTGTAAATAATGTTGACAGATAGATGAATTTATGTAGCTCCTGCACTCAAATTCTCATTCTTATTACCATTCTTTTTGAATGTATACAGTTTTTTAAGATTTACTCATTTATTAGAGAGAGAGAAGGAGAAAGAGAGAGTAGTGGGGAGGGGCAGAGGGAGAGGGAGAAAAAGTCTTCAGTAGACTCCATACTGAGTATGGAGCCTGACGCAGGGCTCGATCTCAGGACCCTGAGATCATGATCTGAGCCAGGCACCCAACTGACTGTGCCATCCGGGTGTCCCACTACCACTCTTTCTAAAGTGGATTCATTCATTTTAGTAGGAGTGGTAAATGAGTAATGGTGAGTTTGGAAAATACATGCCAGCATCGATACAGGTCTCGTGAAAATGGATTCAATCCAGTGATTCACATTTTAAGTTTATTTCAAAGAAATTCCTCCTTGAATAAAGTTACATGCAAAACCACATGACACAGAACACTGACATGAGTGGAGAAAGGCAGTCCATAAACCAGCTGAGGGAGAGTGAAAGCCACCTACTTTATTCGAAGCACATAAAGGATCCAAAATGACTCAGAGCATAACCTAAATTAGAAAAATGGAATTTTACCATATTTGTGTTTCAGAATCACTTTATTGGTAAAACAAAAACCAATTTCTTAGAAATCATCTTAAGAAGAGATTATGTAAAGAAAGGGCTTTGCAATGAGTTAGCCCTAAGTTTGCATGTTATCTCTATTTACTAACTAAATGAACTTTACTATCTTACTTAGTCTCTCTGTGTTTTGTTTTCTTCCACCGCATCATGGTGCACTAGGATAGTAATTAACATGTAAAAGACAAAAATGCAGAATAGAAACTTAGAGTACAGTTTGTGTCCAATAAGATATCTATTATTGTTACTATTATGATTACTATTTCTTAGACTCAATTACTATTATTTCTGTCACTTAGTTTCTCAACACAGGACCTCATATAGAACAAATTTATCTTCAGGGTGGGCACTCTAGTAGAACTTCTTTATGATTCTCTCTCTTAAAGCACTGGAAAACAAACCCGAGTCCTAGGAAGTCCTTATTTTATTTCATAAATTTCCTTGGTTCAGGAGCAGTCATTAAGGATGATGGCAGAACTCCATACATTGCCAATATGTATGGTGATTAGTCTTATTTAATAAAAATCAATGCTACACAGCCTTATAATACTCAATAAATAGGCAATTTCTTCTCTGATCTATGCAAAATCAATTTAGAGACAGACATTTTTCTATATATCAAGACTGGTATGGAAATTTTTTTCTAATCACCCAGCTGCTACAATGTTAAATAAATTAATTTTAATCTTAAATCAGAGATGTAATAGAGAAAAGGATGATTTAATATGCAATCTCATTATATTTGACAGGCTTATTTATAAATGATTTGCCCCACATTTTGACAAGCATAGTTAATATGTTAATTAGCTTTTAAAAAGATGATGAAAGGAAGAAACGGGTGCGCTCTCGTTCTTCACACGTTGTGTTGGGGAACACTGTCACTGATGCCACAAGGTAGAGCCACAGACATCGTGGCCCCAGAAGCACTGTGATGTTGATGAGATACTATTATTTATTAGCTACATTAGTCACCATATGTTAAAAATTAATTCCTTAAAATAAAATAATCCCAAGTGACCTTCCACTTTAGAAAACAAATGCCACTCTAAACACGTTTATGAGCTTCTGTAAAGAAACCTAAAGCTTATTTACAGCAATAACATCCACAGCTACAGCATAACTCCCCAACAGGGGAGGAACTACACAGATAAGCTGCTTTTCACGCTGGCACTTCTTATAATGTGGTTCTCAGTCCTTCACAAGCCTTTTGGTTTAGAAGCTTAAAGATGATTTCTTATGCCTTGACTTTGAAGAGTTATAAAATCCAAGAATTAAGAGAAGTTATATATGAGACAATGTCCAATTTGATTCCTCTGCTTAAATCCTTCCTCAAGGAGGGAGACAAAAGTATCAAAACCTAGGTTTCCTGCTGAGTTCTCTGACTGCACATTTGTTTCCACACTGCCATGGTGCTGGAGACCTAGAGCAGTAAATCATCTCATGGAGCGCTCTGATTTTCCATCACTTGCTGCCAATGTTAATGCATATGTGTCTTCATTAATATTTTTATTGCCTCTGGCTATTTAAACAGAAAACTGGGAAATGTAACACTGTGTAGGGATCGTTAGGTTTTAGTTACTACCCTACTGCCCCAGGATGGTAAATGAACTGTAAAAATAGCCTGAACCCACTTCCACCTGCCTCCCCGCTATTGTCCGTGCATTCATATTTGCACTTCTCCTTGGTGCAGCTGAGCCATGACTCAATTACAGTCCCATGTCTCGTTCTGTGAATACCCAGCATCGATGTCATAGATTATGCAAAAATCAGTGCCCTGTGAACTTCTAACTGAAAATATATATATATTTTCTAGGACTTATAGAATAATAACAAAATGGCTTTTAGAAAATGGCTTGGGATGAAATTACAGTCAGAATGACAGGCACAGCGTAGACATAACTCAGATTTTAGGGCTTGAAAATGGAAAGCCAATAAGCATGGGAACTGCTCAAACACAACACATTTACTATTTGGTTTTGGCAATGAATAACCTTGGCATGCAGACAAAAGGGCATTCGGGGTCTTCTATTTTGTATCAGTTTTCCTCCCTTCCACTTAAATAATAGTCTTCTTCTTATGCTTTATTATGTCTCTGTTTAAAGCAAATTGGCAGAAAGAACCCAAGCCTTCTTCAAGAGGATGAACACACACACACATACACACACACACACACACACACACACACGTGCACATGCAGACACATGTGAAAGAAAAAAAGGGTGGGTGGGTAGAAATCAAATACCATGTATCAGAAACAGACATATCAGCAAGTCATAATCCATGTGGTTCTTTGTACTTTAAAGAGCACTTTTAAAGGTTTGGAAAAAATTAGCCACTAGTGTATAAAAAACAGCTTCTTCCGATTATGAGTGTAGAGACTTAACTGGACTGCCAAGCACTAAAAGACGAAACTGGCTCCAAGCCACAAATATTTCCAAACTATGTTCTATTAGCAGAGTCCTTAACTGACCTCATTGAAAGGCAACCTAGAATTTTCATACTCAAAAAATTAAAACGTTCCATAACTCAAGAATATTAACTAATGATTAACTAATGATTATAACTCAAGAATATTAACTAATGATTATTGATATAATGATCAACTGTAAGACAGGAACAACAAAGGGAATGAGAAAGACAGTATCTGATATCCTGATAACTGACGTTTATTTCCAACCTTTTCCTCCATTATGACTAATGATCAAAATACTTCTTTTGCCCAAGCCTCTGCCTAGTCTTGGGGAAAAATATTTTGTATAAACAACCATCCTAAAAGAAAAAAAAAAAGTATGATGAAAAAATGAATTGGCTCAGCTTCTTAATGATAGATGGTCAGCTTTATTCTCAGTGTTTTGGAATATGCATTAACTTTGTATTAAATTTATTATGAGGCATTACAAAATTTATGACCATAGATTTTAGGCTGTTTAGTGACCCAGATTCTTTTATAGCTCTATTGAAAGCTACAGATCTACACCCCATAAAAATAAATATATCCATGTGTACATAAAATGTTGCATATATTTTCAGTGGCTTCACAGATTCTGAAATCCTATTCGGCTGTGGGGGAGGGGAGGGCTATGAAGGGGTGGAGAGGGGAGGGGTTGCTGGAGCCTAAATTAAGAAAATCTACACTGTGCCCTACATCACAAGGAACTTGATTGTTTTCTTACTGTAAAATGTTTGGATCAAAAACATCAGGAAAGATGCCAGGCCTCATTACAGCCTAATTTACTAAAAGCCAAGATTACTGAGGGAAAAACAGTGAAGTAAGTACTCGGCAGGAAGATAAACAACGCAGGCTGAAGTTTTATAGAGGTCATAAACGTTGTAAGAACATGTAACTGAATTTCATACACGGGAGCATAACCATTCATGGAAGATGATTCCTATGATAAAACAGCACAAGTGCAATGTGATTTGTTTCACTTTGAACACAACCCTGAGTCTAGAAAGGGGATTTTTCTATTAATAGAGGACATTTTCGAGTCTCTAGAAGACTTTCCTGAGTACTAAAAGATTATTCCCTTATTTGATTATCTGATTTAGATCACATTAGATTAGAAACTCATTATACTTTATACTTTAAGATTTTTAAAAATTATTTATTTGAGAGAGAGAGAGAGAGCAAGAGCACAAGTGGCAGGGAGGGGCAGAGGGAGAGAAAGAAGCAGACTCCCCACTGAGCAGCGAACCTGACACAAGGCTTGATCCCAGGACCCTGGGATCATGATCTAAGCCAAAGGCAGACTTTTAACCCACTGAACCACCCAGGCACTCTGGGAACTCATTATACCTTATAAATAAAAATTATGCATTAAATCTTGTCAGTCTTTGGGCCTCCTAAACAGGTTTTATTTTAAATTAATTTATTATTATTTTTTTATAAACATATAATATATTTTTATCCCCAGGGGTACAGGTCTGTGAATCGCCAGGTTTACACACTTCACAGCACTCACCATAGCAGGTTTTTAAGTTTTGCGAAACCACCATGTGAAACTGAGACTCTACTGAAATTTAACTTACGTGATATTTCTAAAAAGTAATTGTTTTGTTTCATTTGGAATGATTTGTACCAAGTTCTCAAGAGTGTACTACATCAAATCTAGTGACTAACAGTTACACCAAATTTTTAGACTACTTAATCTGAGCTTTGTTGTTGACTGGAAACATGCTTCCTACTATTTCCAATCCACGCTGCTGTTTGGAGATACATGCCTCCTTGTTACAAAACACAGCTACGAATTAAGACCCTCAGGGAGAAAAATCGCTGTACTGACAGAAAAGTATCTCCGCCCCTGTCCATCAAGAACGATTCCCAGACACCATGTGCAAGGGAGCCTCTGATTACGGAATATTCCCAATCATGTTTTTTAAAAAAATCCCGCAATTCTGCCACACACAGGCCAACACTCCTGAACCATTAATCTTCATTCAAACTGTTAGAATGTTTGTCTAGGCATGACCCAGACTGCGCATTACAGATAAATTAGCTAGAGTAAATCTTCCATTTCTCACCACATGTCAAGGCAGGTGGAATATTCTGTCGAGCCCAGGAGGACATCTGGAGGTCTGTACCACAAGGTAACTACTTCATTGGAGTATGTGTGGCTAGGGACAGATTTTGCTCTTGCAAGACCTGTAGATTAAAGGAAACACAAAGAAGTTTAATAGGCATTAATAAGACAAGGAAATTTTAATTTGAAGGCTCACAGTTTTAAAAGGTCAAACATGACACTGTAATACAGAATCACAAATGCAATGTTGAGATTACTAGAAAGGCTGGGGAAAGTATATTGCTGCCTACGTGTTTCAAATAATGTTAGTAACCAATAATCACTTATATTTCCTAATCAAGCATCATAAATCTGATAAAATTCCAGAAAAGCTTCAAACAAACAATTCATCAACTATTAGACATTACTCAGAAGCTTAGAAATCTCCTGGACTTTCCGAAGAAGTTTCATGGAACCTTAGTTTTAGGGGTTTTAAGTAAGTATTTTGAGAAAAGATTCCAATGTCAAATAATTTTGGGAAAAGATGGTTTAAAAAGTTAAAACAGGTCTTCATCCTGTGAGGCTTCTTAGTGCCCTTCATTTTTCTAATATGCATTATGAATCTGAAAGAAGAGAATAAGATGTTTTTCTCAAAGGGCTGTCCCCAAACTACTTTTCCTTTCAGTGGTCTGTCAAATACTTACTGGAAAATGTTCAGGAAACTCTATTTGAAAACCACCTACATAAATAACGATAAAGGAAGAGTTAAGTTTGGAACATAGAGATGATGATGTTTTCTAAGAACTTTAAAAATGAGAAAATGGTCACAGTAATATGTTAAGTGAAGAATTATGTTTGTTCAGTTTGACCTCATAGCAGTAAGTACTTTAGCATAGAAAAAAGACTGGCGGGAACTATCTGAATGTCTTCAGTGGTTAGCCCTGGAAAATGGGATTATCCAGTTTTGGGTTTTTCTTTTGTTGCTGCTGTTGTTTTCGGGAGGGGTACAGAAGAAGAGGGAGAGAGAGAGTCTTAAGAAGGTCCCACGCCCAGCATTAGCAGGAGGCAGGGCTTGATCTCATGACCCTGCGATCATGATCTAAGCCAAAATCAAAACTTGGATGCGTAACTGACTGAGCCACCCAGCCACCCCTCCAGCTTTTTTTTTTTTTTCTTTACTAAATACATTTTTCAAGGTTTTTTTCCCCCAAGTTTTCTACAATGAATATGTAACTTCTTTTAAAAATCACAAAATCTATAGATGTCCTTTCTCAAAAGAAAAAAAAATCCATGTGATAGCTTTCTATATGGGCATGTTCATTAATAACAAGTGAAAACCGTTATTTATCACTGTGAGGCTCAAAGCACATATAACATTTTTATAATAAATGTACCATAACACATTCATTTTAATGTTGATTATTTATATTTTTATGTTACTATTTAGGAACATGATTTTTCTGCTGTTTATTAAACACTGGATACTCCCTTTACTGTATTATATGAAAATGCTAAAATTAATAGGACAGCTGACAAGACCAATAATTTCTAATTAATTCAACTACGGTTATAGTAACTCATTTTTTTCTACAATTCAGTTTTTATAATAATACAATGGTATACTGGGGTGCCTGGGTGGCTCAGTCCTTAGGCATCTGCCTTCAGCTCAGTGATGATCCCAGGGTCCTGGGATCTAGCCCCACAATGGGCTCCCTGCTTGGTGGGAGGCCTGCTTCTCCTACTCCCACTCCTTCTGCTTGTGTTCCCTCTCTTGCTGTGTCTCTCTTTGTCAATAAATAAATAAAATCTTAAAAAAATATAATGGTATATTATAAATTGGCTAATGTTGATAAGTATTCAATATTAAAACACAGACTATATACAAACATACATACATATATATATGGTACCCAACTTTTCTGCACCTGAATGGAACAACTATTTTTTTTTAAATATTTTATTTATTTGTTTGACAGAGACAGCAAGAGAGGGAATACAAGCAGGGGGAGTGGGAGGGGGAGAAGCAGGCTCCCCGCTGAGCAGGGAGCCCAATGCAGGGCTTGATCCCAGGCAGGACCCAGGGATCATGACCTGAGCCAAAGGCAGACGCTTAATGAGTGAGCCAACCAGGTGCCCCGGAACAACTACTTTTAATAACAGATTTACATAGTAACCTCCACTTTTCTCTACAAAGTTTTAACCTACCTACATTCAGGTAAAACTGCACAAGAGGTAGGACAATTAGATGGTAAAGTGTTTTCAGAATTTAATAATTCCATCAAAAGATTTAGTTCCTCAAATGAGCATGTTTCTATACAGAGACCATAGAGCTAAGAACAAGTCCTTGAAATGGGTTCTGACTTGTTCTATATGCTCTCATCAAGTGAAATGCGATGCCAAAAACATTGAGGCTGGATCCCTCGGCTCCTCTAAGACCCTCTTGACAGAAAACTAGGCTAGAAGAAGGAGAGAATGAAAAAACTGAGATCTTTGACAGTTCAGAAGACCAGGCTAATTAAAGAAACCTGTGGTATTTCCAGGTTGGTGTTTTTGTTTTTGTTTTTGTTTTTTGGTATTTCCAGTTTTAAAGAGAGAATAAGACCTCAAAATAACCTAGAAACAGTATAAGTCTAAATAATTATATGATTTCAGATCAAGTATGTTTACTATGAATATAAGTTTGTAAAAGTGGTTAAATATGAAAAACATAAAAAGGCAAAGTTCTTTGTTTCCATTATTCTCCCCCTTCTCACAAGTTTAGGTGAAGGACTACCCAAACACCGCTGACATGGGTCATGTAGCTCCCAAATAAAGAGTGAAAATGAGCTTGTAATATCTAACTTTTTAAGGTGTTGTTTTTAAATGGTCTGCATATTAATGTGTCATATTGAAGAATCTTATTATATTTTAAAAACACACTCCTCTGCATTGCTTGAGAAAAACTCTTCTACCACCTCACTTTAATATAATTTAGAAATTTTCTTGTGGAAGGTGTCCTATATGATGATAAACAAAAGGCTTTCATCTTAAAAATATGTCTGTTCAGTTAAAAAGATATACAGATCCCAAAATTTTTCAGGGAGGAAACAAATTATTAAAATGAAGAATAGGGTCATCTGGGTGGCTCAGTGGGTTAAAGCCTCTGCCTTCCGCTCAGGTCATGATCTTAGGGTCCTGGGATTAAGCCCAGCATCGGGCTCTCTGCTCAGCAGGGAGCCTGCTTCCTCCTCTCTCTGCCTGCTTCTCTGCCTACTTGTGATCTTTGTCTGTCAAATAAATAAATAAAATCTCAAAAAAAAAAAAGAATTAAAAAAAGGGTATACCCTGAAGTCGGAATATATAACAATATTTTTAATAAATATTTTTGGTAAAGATATCGCCATGTATTTACAGTCATGCATCAAAACACACTTACTCATGCAGAATATATTAAACTGCATCCTCCAGCTGAAGGAAAAACTATAGGACAGGATTAATTAGCACAGCATGTGTGAAAGCTTTCTTTCTCTGTTCCCTGTCAGTTGCTATGGTTACACTACAGGAAGAGAGCTACACCACCTTTTAAAAAGGATGAAGTTCATGGGTTATTGTCAAAACTTCTTATATTATGCTTAGTTTGAATTAAAAGTCAAAAAGCAAAGTGTAATGCTCAACAGATGAGTACAGTTATTTGCACAATACCACTTTAGCTGAGTGTGTGCCTACGAAAGGGTGCATGTTCCTACGGGCACTTAAAATGGCTTACAGAACAATCCAGAGTATCCCACTTTAACACATTATCATTTCTAACTCATGAGAAACCCTAGACGAGAGTAAAAAGTCCTGCTGTTCAAAGCCTACTGCCAGTTATTCCACGTTGGGCAACCTTGATACTAGCTAGCACAAAAGAATTTTAGACTTCCAGATGAGTTAAACTTTATAATTAACTTCTTACCCAATGAAAAAATCCCTTTATATTATCTCTATAACATGGTGATCCCAACATCGGCTACCACCCTGAGCCTGGTTTTACCCTCTGGCGGGGCACAAAATAAATCGTGTGATAATGCTTCCAAAATTCTACCTCAACAGACTAGTAGTTGATTAGCATCAACCAATGGACACCCTTCAGGCCTTATCTAACAGTTCTGAAAGCTGCAATGGACACTGCTGGCTACTCCTCTTCTTCTAAATTTATTCCTTTGACCTCAGATAGGGAGTGGCGTGGTCTCCTGGGATCTTCCCCCATCTGCCCTTAACTGCTGGTTTTGTCAAGGATTATCAAGTCAAAAGTCAAACCAGTGCTTTCACAAATATGTATAACGAACGGTGGCTAATGCCATGTTTTGATGTCATCCACAGGTGATTTCTCACAACATCTAATCTCCAACTTCCATCTGTCACAGGTTTCAGATCTGGAACTATCCCATTCCTCACTAGGCATAGGCATAAAGATATCCTATGGACACTCAACATGACCCCAACCACAAGTGCCTACAGCCATCTGCATGTCAGTACAGGAAATGCGCTATGAGTCCAGGAGTAAATGCATTTCACTAGTAAATTGTTTCAGTTTCCAAAAACAGGAAACTTTCTCTTAGCTGTATACAGATACATGTTAGATTTTATATTCCACGCACACTGCACACCTCATTACTCTTTCAAATTCCAATGTATCCCTTGCGCATGTGGTAAGATTGGCTAGGGATTGAGTAGCCTCTAATTTTATGAAGAAAGTTGCTAAACCTAGGACAGGGGTTCAAGAATGATAACTCCCATGTCTCTGCTCAATTCTTTGACCAAAGAATTGAGAAAGAACTGGTAACAATGACTCGTTTCTTTTTAATTAAGTGGAGTAATGGCAAAAGAAAGATGAGCTTGCAAATATCAACTGAAATATGCTATAAAGGCATAGGTTCCACCATATCTCACAGGATGTGCCACTCTTTTGTGTCTGTCAGTAGTTTTGTTTTTATATTACAGCAACTCCCACGTCTTTCTCAACATACCTCATTCCCCAAACTAAACAATCAAAAAAAGAGTGTCTTGCTCTTAATCACAAAATCAGTATTTCTAGGAGAGCAGCTCTTTTCTTCACAACTTGATTCCAAACAGACACGAAATACCTGGGTAATATTTTACCATCTGGCAGTTTAGGCTGGAAAGGAAAAGACTTCTCTATTCTATGAGCCAGTCCATAGCGTAAGGCATATATATATGCCTCCCTCTGCCCTTTATATATATATATATATATATATATATATATATATATATATATATATATATATAAAACGTAGGCATATATATGCCTATATACATACACACACACACACATACATATATATACATATTTTTTTTTAATTTTCCATAGTCCTGGAAATGGGTCAGAAATGTTTTTTTTTTATATAAATTTTTTAAGGTTTTATTTAAGATTTTATTTATTTATTTGACAGAGAGATCACAAGAAGGCAGAGAAGCAGGCAGAGAGAGAGAGAGGGAAGCAGGCTCCCCACGGAGCAGAGTGCCTGATGCGGGGCTTGATCCCAGGACCCTGGAATCATGACCTGAGCTGAAGGCAGAGGTTAACCCACTGAGCCACCCAGGTACCCCTTTTTCATATAAATTTTTAATGGAGTCCCCTTCCTCCTGGAGGATTTATATTAATATCTTGTGATGTGCTAAAGCAGTCTGAAAATTCTTTACTGCTGCTCCTAGAATGTATCCATCAACAACCATCACACAAAACAAAAAGTATTTGCTTCTGGTGTCCTCCAGAGTTCTGGCTTCAACCTCTTCCCTTTGTACTTGACGACATTTCTTGGGTGATATTATTTACTCCCATGGCTTTGTACTCTCTGTAAGCTAATGATCTCAAATAAATACCTCTAGCATCAATCTTCCCCTAAAACTTTAGATTTCTATTTTTAAAAAGTACACTTCATCTTACATGGGTATCACAAACATTTTTCCTGCCCTTAATTCTCCAACTAATGTTTTCTCTTCCCATGTTCTAGAACTCACCACTAAACATCAGCATCGGGGCTGCTGGGTGGCTCAGTGGGTTAAGTCTCTGCCTTCAGCTCGGGTCATGATCTCAGGGTCCTGGGATAGACTCCTGCATAGGGCTCTCTGTTCAGCAGGGAGCCTGCTTCCCCCTCTCTCTGCCTGCCTCTCTTTGTACTTGTGATCTCTCTCTCTCTCTGTCAAATAAATAAATAAATAAAACTTAAAAAAAAAAAAGTATAAACATCAGCATCCATTCATTCACCAAAACCAGAAGGCTCATTTCATTGTAGGTTCCTTCCATGTATAAAATTACAAAATTCAACATATTTTACTTTGTAATTTCCCTCTTTTCTTCCTCCTTAGGTACTCCTCATGTCTTGCTGGATTGTTATACAAACCTCAAGTCTGTTCATGGCAAAATTTATGAATTTCAAAATACATCCTAGACAATAATGACCTACACTTGTTGAATTTAATTTAACTGAAAACTAAAATTTGGTTGAAATATTTTTTAATGTGAAAAATAATAAAAGACTTCAATGCTCAATCTTTCTCTATACGCACTATGAAAGCTGGATTTTTCCAATCCCCCTTGCCCATTTTTGCCATCACAGGGAGCAGGAAATGTGGATATTTGAGGGTACTTTCATATATTTAATATCACATGGTATTGCTTAAAGTGGAAAAAAAAGTTTTGGAATTACAATTCTTTCCTTTGATGAAACATCTTTGTTTTCCTTTCCATCCAGATTTCTATTTTAACAGAAGCTAGTCTTTGCAGCATTCCAAAATCCCTTAAGAATGTTTTGATTGGCAACTGTTAGAGTCTTTCAACTGAATAATAATATTCATTGAAGATAAATTCTAATAAAATGAAATTAAGTGCAGAAGGCATTTAAAGATATTAAGGCAGTATTCTATTTTGCTCTGATTTTATTTACTTATCTTTGAATTTTTAAAGTTAATAAGTTATGCCTAATTACTATCTATCGTAAAGGGCATAGATTTTCTTAATCTGCATTTTAAATAACAGAAACAATCATAATATCTTAATACAGACATTCTAAAAAGAAAGAAAATATTCAGAGATGCCTGGATGGCTCAACTGGTTAAGTGTCTGCCTTTGGCTCAGGTCATGACCTCGGGGCCCTGGATCAAGGTGTCCAGCTCCCTGCTCAGTGGGGAGTCTCTCCCTCTGCCGCTGCCGTTCCCCACTGCTCGTGCTCTCTCTCTTGCTCTCAAATAAAGAAGTAAAAAAGACTCCTGACTCCTGAGTCTACCTGCAACTGAGGGTTGTGGAGGTGGACGGGGCGATGGGGTAACTGGGTGATGGGCATTAAGGAGGGAACGTGATAAGAACCGGGTGTTAAATGCAACTAATGGTTCATTGAACATTGTATGAAAAACTAAAGATGCTGGCTAATTTAATTTAAATTTTAAAAAATCTTTGAAAGAAAGAAAGAAAGAAAGAAAATATTCAAATACTTAAATTTCACAAATAGAAAAACTTTATTTTCTATTTTGTATAGAAATTAAAAACAACATACCGCTCTAGGAAATACTTCTTTAAATGAAACAGATCTGATGATGGTAAGACCAATCAGTCAGAATCCTTTGGCTGACTACCATATGAGCGATATGCTGTTATCAGAGCATTAGCCTACATTTTGGAAGACTTGTGACATGAAAAAACTAAATGCCTGATAGTGGTTCTGACACTAACTAGTTAGTTGTGTCTCCTCGATTAAATCATGTAAGCTTGCTTGCTATGTTATGCATAAAATAAAAAGGGCTGAGATCAGATTCCTCAGGTGCCTGTGAGCCAGCTACCTGTCTTTGTAAATAAATTTTGCTGGAACACAGATACACCCATTCATTCACATATCATCTACCACTTTGTGCTCAACGGCAGAGCTGAGTAGTTGGCACAGACTGGGACCCATAGGCTACATTTAGTATCTGGCCCTTTAAGAAAAAGTTTTGCTGATCCATGGATCAGACTAAGGACACTTTGAGTTGTCCAAGTACTAAAACTCAGTGATGCTAAGAAAATACTACTAAAATTAAATGTGTGATGATCATGTAAGCTCCAATTCTTAAAAAGGCCTTTAAGTAAATAATTCTACCTCAGTGAACCCCTCACATCACATCCGCATGCACAGAGAATGTGAAATCATTTCCAGCAGAGTGTGACATCATTTTCACAGCTCACTGGCTTACATTTCGTTTTCTAGTTTCTGCTTCTCATTTAGTGAGACCCATAGTTATTATTCCAATGTGAAATGACAACGCAGTACAGAAAATGAATTTCATAATCTGACTAAATTGGCAATTTTGATGAATGCATATTCATGCTGGTTTTCGCCAAACTTTTATTTTTTAAAATAATTTATTTATTTGAGAGAGAGGCAGACAGACAGACATTGCAGTGAGGAAGGGGCAGAGACAGAGAGAGAGAGTCCCAAGAAGACTCCCCGTTGAGCTCAGAGCCTTAATTTCATGACTCTGAGCTCATGACCTGAGCCAAAACCAAGAGTCGGATGCTCAATTGACTGAGCCACCCAGGCGACCCTTTTCCCCAATTTTTAAAAATTAGAGGTAAAACATACTAAGTTCACCATAAGACTCTCAGTCTTAAATCAAGACATATTATTCAGAACTTTTAGACCATTTGGTTATAAACATGTATTTATATATATACACACCAAATATTCTAAGGGTGTACACTGGTATGTGTTAAAGAAAGATTGTTGAATCATCACAACTATAATTAGGTCAAATTATGTAAAAATAATTATGATTTTATGCCAGAGGTATATCCTTTATGTTTAATAAGAAGCCAATTATAAAAATGACATCATACATATATAACATTTGAAATGACAACATATGCTTCCATTAATTTTTGAGTTTTTAAGGAAAATACAAAATTAAGAGTGTTCCTCTGGAAGGTTTATGAGAAAATCCTTCCCATTTCCTTTCTAAACCACCTAAAACTTTTTTAAAAGTTGTGTGTAGGGGTAATACAATATTTTTACCTGGTCTTACTATAGATAATACTAAAATATGAAAAATCAGTGAATATGCTAGTGTACACCTGATGAGAATTTAATGAGAAGTTACAATCTATTAGGTTTTTACATACATGACATCATTTAGTCATTACAACAACTGAGAAAGTAGTATGATTATTGGTATCCTAATTTAACAGAAAGGAAATGGGTTTATCCCAGGTTACACAGTAGTAAGTAGCTATGCCAGGATGAATACAGGCAGTGCCACTGTATCTCCAGGAAGACTGGGAATCTGGGAACAAATGTGTTCCTGGGCTCCATGCAGATGGAGCGGCAGAGAATGAGTGACTCCCAAGTCCGGAATGGGGGCAGGTCAGCCTGGTGGGAGAGGGAGAGCAAAAGGGTGAAGACAAGAAAGAGAAATGAGGAGAAAACACAAGCTGCTTTTGGGGTGTCTGGGGGGCTCAGCCAGTTAAGCGTCTGCCTTTGGCTCAGGTCATGATCCCGGGGTCCTGGGATTGAGTCCCCCATCAGGCTCCATGCTCAGTGGGGAGTCTGCTTCTCCCTCCCTCTCCCTTTGCCCTTTCACCTGCTCATGCTCTCTCTCTCTCTCTCTCCCAAATAAATACATAAAATCTTTTTTTTTTTAAGACTTATTTATTTATTTATTTGACAGAGAGAAATCACAAGTACACTGAGAGGCAGACAGAGAGAAAGAGAAGGAAGCAGGCTCCCTGCTGAGCAGAGAGCCCGATGCAGGACTCGATCCCAGGACCCTGAGATCATGACCTGAGCCGAAGGCAGCGGCTTAACCCACTGAGCCACCCAGGCGCCCAAATACATAAAATCTTTTAAAGAAAAACACATGCTGGTTTTACTGGAAGGAGGTTCCAAAAATATGAGGAAATGAGAGAACATGACTGATGTTGTGTAGAGAGCCTCACAGAACAATCACACAACAGACCCTCAAGGAAAAGAGAAATTTGGTAAGGAAGTACTCTGGAGAAATGCTCAGAAACCTTTACTTAAGGTCTAACTGCTGGAATGAGAAGAGGTCTCATCTGCTGATTTTTTCTGAAGTGGAAAGCAACTAGTTAGCCAGAGACTTGTAATTTAGAGGGGAATAGTTAAACAAGAAAGAAAGAAAGAAAGAAAGAAAGAAAGAAAGAAAGAAAGAAAGAAAGACGAAGGAAAGAAGGAAGGAGGGAGGGAGGAAAGGAAAGGAAGGAAGAAAGAGGAAAAGAAAGAAAGGGAGAGAGAGAGAAAGAAATGGGGGGAGGGGAGGAAAGAAGGAAGGAGGGAAGAAAAGGAAAGGAGGGAAGGAGTCTGAGGGGGGATATTTATTTTACAGGGCACTGAGGGCTCTGCTTCCCCCCTTTTTTCCCAGAAATCTCAAACTCAGGTGTGATCAAAGCTCATCTGTAGGACATATAATGACACAAGAAAAAACTCTTCCGGGGATGCCTGGGTGGCTCAGCTGGTTAAGCAGTTGCCTTGGGCTCAGGTCCCTTACTGGGCTCCTTGTACAGTGGGAAGCCTGCTTCTTCCTCTGCCTGCTGCTCCTCCTATTTGTGCTCTCTGACAAATAACAAGTAAAATTTTTTTTTATTTTTTATTTTTATTTTTTTTATTTTTATTTTTTTTTTAAAGATTTTACTTTATTTGACAGAGAGAGAGATCACAAGTAGGCAGAGAGGCAGGCAGAGAGAGGAGGAAGCAGGCTCCCTGCTGAGCAGAGAGCCCGATGTGGGACTCGATCCCAGGACCCTGAGATCATGACCTGAGCCGAGGGCAGCGGCTTAATCCACTGAGCCACCCAGGCGCCCGTAAAATTTTTTTTTTAAAAAGCATTTAAAAAGGTGTCCTTTTTTCTGAGGTGTCCTTTACTAACATGAACTTTATTTTTAAAGATTTTATTTATTTATTGGGGAGGGGGGTGGAAAAGCAGAGGAAGAGAGACAAGCACACTCTGTGCTGAGCGTGAGCCCAACACGCAGGGCTCAATCCCACAACCCCAAGATCATGACTTGAGCCGAAGTCAAGCTTAACTAACTGAGCACCCAGTTGCCCTCTGACGTGACTTTAACTGAGAGGTTTTAATGTGTTTACAATACATGTCCAACCAAATCAGTTCAAATTAACGAGCCAATTCAAGGGAAAAAAAGATTTGGGTCAAACTAAATACATACTGTTTTTTAATTTTATGGCTTACGGCTTTTAAATTATGATCCTATTTTTCTGAATTTTCTCCTGTGCTTTTAATTTTTTCTCTTCTCTTATCATACTGTTTGAGCAGAGGTCAAGTTATATCTTGGGGTCTTGGTAAAGACTTGGTTAAAAGCCCCCCACTATTGCTAGCCTGATGGGTTTCACATTTTCAATCATGCCCACAATTTCATAAATAGTCCCTACCTCAAATTCTCCTCTATTGCCCCATTTGAGCTGCCCTTTGTTCCTCTCCAGGATCTCTAATACAAGGACCATACCTGACTCAGGGTATTTGTGTGAATTAAATGAAAAATGCATAGGAAATGCTTCATGGTACACTTGGCTCATACAACACTCACAACATATTGGCTGTCACCATGAACTAAAACACCATCTGATCAGGTCACTTCTCTGCTAAAGAGCTTAATGGGTTCTCTGGAATTTATCCTAAAAGTCCAAAATCGAAAGACCTCCCCTGCTATTACTCCAGCCTTGTTTCTTCCCATTCCTTCCTTTTTATGTTTGAGGCAAATTACCTGTAATTATCTGCTTTCACATCAGCTCCTTTGCACAACATGGTCTCTGATCTTGGAATGCATACATGTCCTTCAAAGTTATACTCTGGCCAAGTCTTCCAGCAGCTTTCCTGACTTGCCCTCCCCTCCCCTCCCTGGTACAGGTAACAAGCCTTGCTCTTCTCTGACTGACTGAAGCCCCGAGGCTGAGTGGACTTGCCAAGTCCTTCACTCACATGTCAGCTGCCCTCCATCCCACACCAGACTGCAGCTTCCCTAAAAGGAGGACCACAGTTCATCTGCTTTTCTTCCAGCTCTTGGCGTGGTGTCTAGCCCACACTGAGTCTACTGTTGCACCGACATATATGTTTAGAACAGCCACCTATCCTCAAGCCCTGAGACAGTGTTCCTGTAGCAGGTGGCAAGTCTTTATTGTCCTGACAAACAGAGAGAATGGCCAATTCACCTGATCCACAGTACCTCTTCTTTCACCTATTTTATACCTTTATACCTTGGGACATTTTGTCAGATCTCAATAGAGTATCTGTCCCTGGATTTCAAAATGTTTAAAAACCCAATGTGAGTAAAAGTGAATCACAAAAAAGCTCATGATCCTTTTTTGTTATTGTTATTTAGAAGTAAACCCAAACACATAAATTCTTTCTTTTATACCGCTCACATATATGTTAGATACAAATAGGAAGACATATAAAGCTATTAATATATAAGCTACTGGCTCATAATAATAAATGTGATGGATATGCTTTCTTAACAAATTCCGTTATTTCTCAAACTAATATGTTTAAAATTTAGATAAATAAAACCTCAACAAGTAATCAATCTTTCCTGTATATTTTTACATCACATGTTATCTTCCATTCAGCTCACTTGGCAGTTAAGTATAAAACGATTTTATTCAACTTTTCATTTCCGTGTTTACCTCTCCATCTATATGACAAGCTCTCTATGAGCAAGATTCATGTCTTACGACTGCCCCATTTCTTACCACCACTCTCCACCCCTTCCACATCCTGACATAACACCAAGTCCTCTGTAAAAGACCATACTTAAAACAGGGCTAAGTCTATCTAAACCACACACAGACACGGAACGGCCTTGTCTCTGCTCACTAGGATCCAGACTAGGAACTGGAGGACTCAGACGTGTGAAACCAGCTTAGATCCCAACTACGACACCAGGTTCCTCTGATTCTACATGGCGCCCTAGCTACCTCTCAGAGTGTTAATTTAAGAAGAGAAAGAGGTATGCCCAGACCTGATAGGTTTTTTTTTTTTTTTAAACCTTGATGGGCAGCAGTACAAAAACATCATTTCAAAGCTTACTCGTGTTCCGTTTTATTAAAGAAAGAGACCTGAATTTATCTTTGAGGTTGACTGTTCCTTTCTTCTAAGAAAACCAACTTAATAGCAAAATTTCTGTTATGTAAATGTAAAGCAAGTCCCTACCCACTGTTCTGGGGCAAGCTGGGAAATTAACCTGCATCTTGATGTTTCAGAGCGAAGGGTTTAGTGTAAACTGGGTGCATGTTTTGGCAAAGCTAACAGGCTTCTGAGGCTCTGTGGTTTCTTTGAGGAAGATGTTTGTTGCCTCAAGGAACACAGAGATAACATAATAATGCTCCCCATCATTCTCCATTAGAAGTTTTCAGGAAACAAGAGGACTAAAGAAAGTGGATATGGTGAGGGCTTTTCCTCACCCTAAAAAGGACAAAACCAATAAAGCCCAACTTGTGGTTACATTTAGGTCTAAATCCTATCATGCACACTGATACTGGACTGTTGGTAATATAAATATTCTTGGGGCTTTGGGCCTGAGTGACCAATCCTGTGGCTAGGGGATAGAAAATGGACACTGAAATCTGAAATTAGATCTCCCAGGGCCCTCAGATTCTCACGAGGAGGGAACTTCCTCTTTGGAGGCATGGGGCCTGAGTTCTAAGTAAGTCACCGGGAACACTCATTTTGTGGAGAGAGAATCCAGTCTTAGGCAGACAGAGATGAGGAGGAGATAAACAGAGAGGAGACCCTTTCCCCCCAACTCTGAGGAGGGACTTCCAGGTTCTGAGCAGGGAACCTTAAACTGAAGCAAGCAGTGCCCTGAGGGGCCCTGCCCTGCTCTTCCCCAAATGCTCAACCTTCATAAAATCTTGGTGGGACTGACAGATGTTGGCTGCACTGTAGTAGCCTCAGTGAAGGGTCTGCTCTGCCCTTGGGCAAATGGCCAAGAAGGCCAGAATGGTTACCGCAGTGCCGAACACCCCGGGGGAGCCAGTCATGACATGATGCCATCATGAGAGACACCTTTCTGGTGGCATCAAGAGGAAGAGCAGAGTGAAGGAACTCGAAGCACTGTTTCCGACAACACTCAAGCCATAAGGGCCCAGGCTGAGGAGCTCCGAGGCCCTCTGGGCACCAATGTAAGGGGACAGAGGCATAAAGAAATCTAGGGGGAGCAGTCTAGGCAGAGGGCACATGCAGGAGCAGGCCTGGCATGTTGCAGGGATGGTGAGGGTGCCATGAGGGGGAGGCAGTGCGGCCAGGAGGCACCCTGGGGCACTGTCCTGTACCATCCCACGTGTCCTTCACTGCCACTTCCCACCTCTAACTCCCACCCAGCTTCAAATGCTTCCTTAAATCTTGAGAGCAGAAGGCATTCCTTCCTGTTGTGACTGGTCACCTGGCACCTTCCCTGTGAGCATCACAGTCACTGGAGAATGAAGCTAATTTATTTAAGGCAGAGGCAGTGTCTGATCCCCGGGACCCGCACAGGGCCTAGAATGTGTAATGTGTTCATTGAATTGACTGGTTGAACTAAACTTGGAAGGCACTGGGTGTGTTTCACAAGTTTCAGAGAGTGATCAATGGCACCTTTTATCCTAGGCATTTACCCTGTATTTATACACACAAAGACTTCTGTGCGGGGATAGTCACTGTGACACTGTTTCTAGCAAAAGACTAAAAACAACCTCAGATTCCAGAAGAAAAGTGGCTAAATAAATTATGGCACAGCTTACAAAATGCAGCCAAAGAGGCCAATAAATCTGTATGTATTAATATGGAGCCAACCATAATAAATTGTTGAGAGAAAAGGCAAAACAAAGAGCAGTGGGTATGCTATGTACTATCTGCATTAAAAAAAAAAAAAAAGAAGTGCTTACATACACATATTCTATCTCTGAAAAGAAACATAAGGAACAGGTAAAGGGAACTGCCTGTGGGGAAAGGAATAAAAAAACAGGAGGAGAAGAAAACTTAATTTTCACTCTACTACTCTTTTGTTCTCTGAAATGCCTATTACTGTGTACACAGGAGGAAAAGGACTTGTTTTTAGAAGAGAGAAAGAAAAAGGGTCAACTAAGTCCTCACCCAGCCCTGTGCTGTCATACACCCCCTTCCAACTTCCACCCTCAGATTCTAGCGTCTTTCCTTATATTGCATAGTGTGAGTCCTAACATAGTGATCGGATGTAAATGACAGGTTCTCCTGGTATGGCAGGGAAACTGATGGCTGGCAGCAATGAGCCAATGACTGGGTAGAACAAGCTGAAATAAACTATTACTTAAATATTCTCACCATGACCACCAAGTTGTCTTCTAAAGCACAGGCTTGTCCTGTAATAGCCAGTTTAGTGACAAAGACCAAGTTAAATTTGCATGAGCAATTTGAGTCATCAGGAAGTTCTGATGTTAAAAAAAAAAAAAAAAAGAATTCCTTAAAGGGAAACTTGCTTTCAAATACAGTACTTAAAGTAGATTTCCCTAAGACGGAAGAGTCAAAACTGCCCAAAGGAGCTAAGATTTAATTTTTTTTTTTTTTTTACAATTCATAAAATGAAGTTTTCATTTCTACATCTAAGAAGGTGAAGGCATGCTGCTCTAACTAACCAGAAATAATGGACGAGAGAATATAGGTAGGTAGGTTTCAAGAAGTTCAAACTCAGAATCAGCAACAAAACAATTTATCCTCCTTTGTCAGCAAACATCACATATGTTAAGCCTGAGAGGACCAAGAATGTTCCCAGAAGACTGCCACAGTTTTAACAGAGCTGTCAGCAATAAAATATAAACTCCTCTTGTGCCAGACTAGACAAGTGTCTTCTCCTTTAGGAATTAAAGACAGAAACCTAACATCTGAAGCATATGTCCTTTATAGAATCTGATATATAGACTTTAACTATTCCCCTCTTGTCAGTCCAAATAGCTTGTTCTTTCAGGCACTTATCCTCATCAATAAAGCTTTATTTGGAACCTTTAAGTGTAGCTGAAGACATTTTAAACTGAGAAACTACCTTCAAACCAAATATGAATTCCAGAATAAGGTGCTCTCAAGTTCGCTATCCTATTTTTATTGATCTCATTGTTTCTTTCATTAAATATTTCATTAAAGGAGGAAAAAGAGAAATTGCTTGAAATACACATCTGGCAGTTAAGTAAAACTTAGTGCATGTGTGTGGATTAATCTTTGAAATTATGATTGCATATTAAAATCCACAAGTAGAAAATAGTACCTCTAAATTGTTGACTAAATTACTCTAAATCTATTATATAGCATTAAACACCGCACCAAATGCTGTGAACAAATGCAGTATGCATTTCTAAAAATACACTGAGGGAATTAATTGTCAAAATACAACAAACTACCCACAGTTCTTTATTAAAAAGATATCCTTTATACTATCAATCACTTCTTGTAAATATTTTTTTAAGATTTTTTTTTTAAGATTTTATTTATTTATTTATTTATTTGAGAGAGAGAGAGAGAGAGAGAGAGGAGAAGGTCAGAGGGAGAAACACACTCCCTGCGAGCTAGGAGCCTGATGTGGGACTTGACCCCTGGACTCCAGGATCATGACCCAAGCTGAAGGCAGTTGCCCAACTGACTGAGCCACCCAGGCACTCTCCTGTAAGCCATTTTTGTCTTAAAAAAATGACAACTTTTTCTGTCAGTGCTGGAAAAATTGGACAGCCACACGTAGAAGAATGAAACTGGACCATTTTCTTACACCCAAAGAAAAACTCAAAATGGATGAAAGACCTAAATGTGATAAAGAAATCTATCAAAATCCTAGGGAAGAACACAAGCAACAACCTCTCTGACCATGGCAGCAGCAACTTCTTGCTAGACATGCCTCCAAAGGCAGGGGAAACAAAAGCAAAAATAAACTATTGGGACTTCATCAAGATAAAAAGCTTCTGCACAGCAAAGAAAACAGCCAACAAAAATAAAAGGCAACCTACAGAATGGGTGAAGATACTTGCAAATGAATTACCAGATAAAGGGTTAGTATCCAAGATATATAAAAAATTCACCAAACTCAACACCCAAAAAACAAATAATCTGGTCAAGAAACTGGCAAAGGACATGAACAGACATATCTCCACAGAAGACATGCAAATGGTCAACAGACACACAAAAAAATGCTCCATATCACTTGGCATCAGGGAAATACAAATCAAAACCACAGTAAGATACCACCTCACACTGGTCAAAATGCCTAAAATTAACAAGACATGAAATGACAGATGTTGGCGAGGATGAAGAGAAAGGGGAGCCCTCCTACACTGCTGGTGGGAATGCAAGCTGGTGCAACCACTCTAGATAACAGCATGGAGGTTCCTCAAGAAGTTAAAAATAGGGGCACCTAGGTGGCTCAGTGGGTTAAGCCTCTGCCTTCGGCTCGGGTCATGATCCCAGGGTCCTGGGATGGAGCCCCGCATCGGGCTCTCTGCTCAGCAGGAAGCCTGCTTCCCAACTCCCTCTCTGCCTGCTTCTCTGCCTTCTTGTGATCTCTGTCTGTCAAGAAAATAAATAAAATCTTTAAAAAAAAAAGTGTTAAAAAAATTAAAAAAAAAAAGAAGTTAAAAATAGAGTTACCCTACGATCCAGCAATTGCACTAGTAGGTATTTACCCCAAAGATACAAATGTAGTGATCCGAAGGGATACCTGGCACCCCAATGTTTATAGCAGCAATGTACACAATAGCCAAACTGGGGAAAGAGCCCAGATGTCCATCAACAGATGAATGGATAAAGAAGACGTGGTGTGTACACACACACACACACACACACACACACACACATACACACAATATGGAATATTACTCAGCCATCAGAAAGAAAGAATACTTTCCATTTACATCAATGTGGATATAAATGGAGGGTATTATGCTGAACAAAATAAGTCAATGAGAGAAAGACAACTATCATATGGTTTCACTTACATGTAGAATATAAGAAACAGCACAGAGGACCATAGGGGATGGGAGGGAAAACTGAAAGGGAAGTCATCAGAGAGGGAGAGAGACCATGAGAGACTCTTTACTATAGGAAACAAGCTGAGGGCTGCTAGAGGGGAGGTGGGTGGGGGGATAAGGTGATTGGGGGATACACATTAAGGAGGGCACTTGATGTAATGAGCACTGGGTGATATATGCAACTAATGGACTGTTGAACACTATACCCAAAACTAATGCTGTACTACTATATGTTGACTAATTGAATTTAAATAAAAAAATTAAAGTAAAAAAATAAAATTGCAAACAAATTGGCAACTCTAAAGAGAAGGAATTCAATTAAAAAATGAGCAGAGGACCTGAAGACACATTTTTCAAAAGAAGACATACAGATGGCCAACAGACACATGAGAAGATACTCAACATCATCCATAATATCAGGGAAATGTAAGTCAAAACTACAATGAGTTATCATCTCACACCAGTTGGAACAGCTGGAATCAAAAACACAAGAAATAACAAGTGCTGGCGAGGACGTGAAAAAAAAGGGAACCCTTGTGCACTGTTGGTAAGGATGCAAATTAGTATAGCCACTGTGCAAAACAATATAGAGGTTCCTCAAGAAATTAAAAATAGAAATACCATATGATACAGTAATACCACTACTTAGCATTTACTCAAAGAAAATGAAAAACACTAATTCAAAAATCGATATGTACCCCTATGTTTATTACAACATAATTTACTAACAGCCAAATTATGGAAGCAACCCAAGTGTCCACTGACAGATAAACAGATAAAGAAGGAATGGTGTATTATTCATTCATAAAAAAAATGAGATCTTGCCATTTGTGGCAACACAGATGGACCTAGAGGACATTATGCAATAAGTCGGTCAGAGAAAAGACAAATACCATTTGATTTCATTCATACACAGAAACAAAACAAATAAATGGACAAGTGAAGAAAAAAAGAGACAAACAAACAAACAAAAAAGCCCCACCGGCCTCTTAAATAACAGAGATGGTTATCAAAGGGGAGGTAGTTGGGGGAGAATGGGTGAAACAGATAAAGGATATTGAGAGCTTATTTATTACGATAAGCTCAGAGGAATGTACAAAATTGCAAAAAAAAAAAAAAAGCCTTTCTGAAAGCATTATAATTCTTCACCATTCTTTATCCATATTACCTAGTTATAGTAATTGGGATGATTACACTAAGAAAGGTAATAAAATCTCCATTCCAGATAAGGCTTGCAGTCATAGTAATTCTGTATTTGCTGGGTTTTAAAATTTTTTTCATGGGCAAAGCAGAAGTTGACTTTGAAATCAGCAAAGGTATTTTTAAGGAAATGGCCACAAACTGTATAAACGTATGGTATAAAACAGAGCAGACTCACTTTGGAGAAGCATTTTTAAAGGACATTTAAAAATATTAAAATCTGGGATTTCAAGCTTAAAGATCATTAAATCCTGTCTTCTATTCTTAATTCACAGAAAATAAAACTGCCTATTTAAGTGACTAGTCCAAAGTCCAACAGCTAGTAAGTAAAAACGTTAAGAACAAATGCTTGGACTTCTCACTCCCCACTCATGTTCTTTTTATTAAATGAGCCTGCCTTTTTGCTACCATCTCCACTCAAGGAAAGGGCTTCAGAGAGGACGAGTGTTCCCTAGTTTCTCCGCCCTGGTCCTTGCTGTGTACTTTGGTTGCTGCCACTGTTCTAGCCCAGAGGACTGGGAGAGCTAACCAGGGCTTACTGTCACAGCTCTGGCCTCTCCAGATCAGGGCTCTTGACGACAAACTGCATGCTGCAGACACCTGGCTCAGCGCCCTGCTTCCGTCCCAGGGGCCTCTCTGTGCAGGGATTAGGCCTGGCCCAGATCCTGCCCAACTGGCAGGAGGTTCCAGCTGATAGAAGGCCAGCAAAATGAGTGCTGAGACTCTCCCACGCTGCAGCTCCCAGGCTGTGTCTTCCCAGCTGCACCTGTCTGAAGAAGGAACTTAGAGACCAGAACTGGAGGGAAGACAAGGGGTAGACGGAAACACGTCTGCCCAGAATAGTGGCAGGCTAAGTAAGAAGAGAGCAAGTGGACCATCAGATTAGCAGCTGCTGCAAGGCCACTTTGGAGAGAGGCTGTGGATAAATGAATAATAAAAAATAGAACCAAATAGTTGCCATCTGCTGTTGTTGCTACTACCTAATTGACATTTAGTCTCCTCTCTGGCTTTGCTGCCCACATGTCCGCCAATATCTTTGCCTGTGGTTAAAAGCAATAGCTCTATCCTTTGTCATGTTATTGTAGAGGGACTATAAATATTACCATTATGGAAATTTACTTGCCTTTACTTACACTGTACCCTGTCTCTGTCCCTATCTCAGAAACTTCTTGAAACCCTACTCATCCTTGGAAAAGGCCTTTTTGGGCAGTCCCCTCTAAGTCTTTCCAACCCTTTCCTGAGCTCCTGTCATGTATAGAGAAGTCACCTGTTGAAAAATAGTAAAATGAGTGGCATAACTTGTCTAATTTCTCAGTGAACTGTCCGAGAACAACCCACAGGCTTACTTAACTTTTCAACCTTCCATTTTGTTACCTAAAAAAGGAGGCTTATGTGAAGATTAGGTAAGAGATGCCAGGCAGAGTGCTCACTCCAGCATCTGACCCAAGTAGCAGTCAATGAAGGCTTACTCCTCATCACTGTTTGTCACCAGCAGCATCATTACCGATATCCTTTATACATCTTTATACCCTAGCATAAGGCTTTATATGCTCAGTTAACTGCTACTTCTTATGGAAAGTCGTATCACACAGTGTAATTATCATGAGATAACTGGATAGCAGTTTTGATACCATAGTGATGCGCATACTCTAAGGTCGTTCCCCTGACACCACTGCCTCCTGATAGTCACGCTTTTACAGAATCCCCTGCCTGCTCTGTTGAGTAGGGATGGGACCTGTGACTTGTTTCTAAAAAACAGAATCTGGCAAAGGCTATAACTTTTGCCTTGCTGCAGACTCACTTTATTGTCTTCTTGGTTTGACTATTTTGATGAGGCAAGTAGCCATGTTGGAGAGGTCCACATAGTAAGGGCCCGAAAGTAGCCTCTGGCCAACAGACAGCTTGGAACTGAGGCCCTAAGTCCAACAGACTGCAAGGAACTGAATTCCGCCAATAACCATAGTAACTTGGAGGCAGATTCCTTCCCAGGAGAACCTTCAGTTGACACCTTGATGGCAGCCAGGTGAGACACCTGGAAGCAGAGACACCCAACTGAGCCACGCCCACATTCCTAACCAACAGACCCTAGGAGATGATAAACGCGTGTTGTTTGAAGCAGCTTAGTCTGTGGTAATTTGTTAAACACCAATATATAACTAATATGCCAATATTTTCCCAACTTATATTCCAGAGTAAAAAATGTGTCTTTAATCAAATAAATCTGAGAGATGCAACACCAGATTTTATGTTAATCGCAGGAATGTCAAGGGCTTTTAATCACTAGCTAAAATGTCCTACAAATTCACTAGGTGTGGGAGGGGGAAGACACACCCCGACACCCTAAATGATTTGACCAACGAAAATATTTTATTTTATTGTTTTTTAAGAGTCTATTTATTTATTTGACAAAGATCACAAGTAGGCAGAGAAGCAGGTAGTGAGAGGGAAGCAGGCTCCCCCGCTCAGCAGAGAGCCTGATGCGGAGCTCAATCCCAGGACCCTGGGATCATGACCTGAGCTGAAGGCAGAGGCTTTAACCCACTGAACCACCCAGGCACCCTGAAATTTTTATTATTTTTCATTAATATATGGGCCACAGTTTTAGAAACGCCTTTTCAGATTTACAGAAGCAGCAAAAGAAACAGCAATCAAAAGCTGGCTGTGAGGGGTGTCTAAGTGGCTCAGCCAGTTAAGCATCTGCCTTTGGCTTAGGTCATGATCCTGGAGTCCTGGGGTGGAGTCCTGTTTTGGGTTCCTTGCTCAGTGGGGGAATCTGCTTCTCCCTCTGCCTTCCACTCCCCACGCTTTTGTTCATGTCCTCTCTCTCTCTCTCTGACAAATAAATAAATAAAATCTTAAAAAAAAAAAAGCTGCTCTGAATGCCTCCACAAGAAGAAGGCAGAATAAGTGTGTAAAGAGGACAACAGCCATCCACCTAACTGGGGGGAATTGACTGGTTCCTGCTAAAAATAATACAAAGATGAAAAAAGTTTCACTTCCAACATTTCTATAGTGATTATTTCTCTAGATATACCGAGCATGATATTTTTATGGGCAAAACAAATTACGTACTTGTATTTCTTAACAACTTATTGCTACGACGAAGACAAAACGATAGATCTTATTCTTTTCCCTCCCTTCATTCCCCCATCACAGAAGTGATCGACAGTGACTGTGGATGAGCTGGAGGTGGGAGGGGGCAGCTGGGACAAAGAAGGTAAGTGGGAAAGTCTAATAATGAGCACTTTGGTGTCACATGTCATGTGAAAAGGGTTTTGAGTTTTGTTTTTTAATGTCTTCCTGATTTCCAGAAATTTTATCTATGGCAATGAAAGGGCAAGTTGGCATATACTAGAATGCTTGACTACCTCCAATGTTTGAACTTTCACTTTACAGATAGCCCCTTAGAGCTGGGGGGTAAAAGTACTGTTTATTTTGGCCTTCACTTAGTGATTCAAAAACAATTTCAAATTCGCATCCAAATTTCTCTACTTCTTGGAGGGAGACCAAAGAGCTCGTTTGTAACTATTCTTGTTGATAAAATGCTGGACAGCAAAACACTTTAGCTGTAATTTTCATAGTTAAAAGATCATCGATCATAATAAAAATCAGAACTACTGGAACAGTCTTCATGTTGTTATTTAAAAGATACAAAAGATGTCACAAGATCTTCCAAGATGATTTCAGGATGAATTATTTTCAAGCCTACAGTCTCAAAAGAAATGCCAATGTTAAAATATCAGTCAACAACAGACACATGAAAGAATGCTCAACATCCCGTGGCATAAGGCAAATATTAATGAAAACCACAGTGAGATACCACCTCACACTGGTCAAGATGCCTAAAATTAACAAGTCAGGAAACAACAGATGTCGGCAAGGATGCAGAGAAAGGAGCTCTCTTGGTGGGAATGCCAGCTGGTGTAGCCACTCTGGAAAACAGTATGGAGGTTAGAAATAGGATGTCTCAGTTGTTTAAGTGCCTGTCTTTGGCTCAGGTCATGATCCTAGGGTCCTGGGATCAAGTCCTACATCAGGCTTTCTTTGCTCCACAGGAAGCCTGCTTCCTCCTCTCCCACTCCCCCTGCCTGTATTTCCCCTCTCCCTGTCTCTCTCTCTTTCTGTGTCAAATAAATAAATAAAATCTTAAAATAGAACAAAACACGTTAAAAACAGAGCTACCCTATGACCCAGTGATTACTCTACTGGGTATCTACCCCAAAGAAACAAATACAGTAACACAAATGGGCACCTACACACCAATGTTTATAGCAGCAATGTCCACAGTAGCCAAACTATGGAAAGAGCCCAGATGTCCACAAATGAATGGATAAAGAAGATGTGGTGTATAGGTATACGATGGAATACTACTCAGCCAACAAAACATTTGCAATGATGTGGATGGAACTAGAGGGCATTATGCTAAGCAAAGTAAGTCAATCAGAGAAAGGCAATTATCATATGATCTCACTCATATGTGGCATTTAAGAAACCAAAACAGAGGATCATGGGGAAGAAAGGAAAAAATAAAACAAGATGAAACCAGAGAGGGAGAAAAACTGAAGACACTCTTAATCATAGGAGACAAACTGAGAATTGCTGGTGGGGGGTGGGGGGGTAATAGGGAGACGTGTATTAAGAAAGGCATGTGATGTAATGGGCACTGGGTATTATATAAGACTGATGAGGGACACCTGGGTGGCTCAGTGGGTTAAAGCCTCTGCCTTTGGCTCAGGTCATGATCCCAGGGTCCTGGGATGGAGCCCAGCATCGGGCTGTCTGCTTTGCGGAGAGCCTGCTTCCTCCTCTCTTTCTCTCTGCCTGCCTCTCTGCCTACTTGTGATCTCTGTCTGTCAAATAAATAAATAAAATCTTAGAAAAAAAAAAAAAAGACTGGTGAATCACTGACCTCCATCTCTGAAACCAATGTTACAATACATATTTTAAAAAATCTTTTTAAATAAACTAAACCTTATAAAAAGTAGTTCATACAAATGAACCAATGACTGAAAATACTATTTACAAAGCATCAGAAAACTAAGAGGACAAAGACTAATACAAGTTCTTTATCAGTCAAAGGAGAAAGGAGAATTTCATCATATCTGAAAGAAATGAGCAGAAACAATCCAATCATCAAGAAGACTATTTAAATGTTGATTTACTCTTACTGTTTTTAATAATGAACTTTGCAGTGTGCCATTATATATTAACTAATTCCTGTAAATCATATGTATTACATATATAAATATATGCATATGGAATTTAAAAATTATAAAAAATAGTCAATCTGATGCCCATGTTGAGCTAATATAAGCACAAATCAATGTTCTCATATTAAAAAGAGGGTAATGAAACATGTAGTGTCTACTTCACAGGCTTATGAGGGTAACACAAAATAAAAGCTATGAAATCACTCCACGAACTATAAAGGGCTGTTATTATTATTAGAGATGACAAAGGTTTGAATCAATTTCATTTCCTAAAAGCAATCTAATGTCAAGTGCTTCTGATAAAACGTTTTGATGATTCAACTACTACAATGTTTCCAAGATTGAATGCAATATTCAAAAATGAAACTGCCTCCAGCCACCAGAATCTAGAACGACTTCTACATCTTGTCCTATGGAAAATCCTCATCTTGTGCTTCCACATTGCACAGCACAGAAGCCCATATCCAAAGCAGATCACAGATATTTCACTCACAAAGATGACAAAATAAGCAATTCCTAAAATTCAGAAAGTGATTAAGTTTGCTTCATAGCCAATGCTGACAAAATGTAGGGTACTGACATTTTTACTGGAATGAAGGATACATGCTACAAACTGCTTGATATAGGCATTTGCTAAGGAATCTCCCATAATCTTAAACCATCCATTTTGACAGTCTATGCATACCTCTTCTTGAAGACTACAAGTGTGTCCCTTAATTTATGCATATTTCTAACTGTGTACTTTCCCTCTTGAGACGTTACAGACTGCTCAAATCAACTTTGACATCAAATCTCATTTTAAAGAAACGTCCACAAGTCTTAGAAAACAAGTTATAATGGACCTACACTGCTTTCTTATAGACTGTTTTACAAAGCACCAAATCTCTGAAGACCCTTAAAAATCAATATGCTGTTTTTCATTTAGATTTCTGCATTACCTGACAATGTAAAAGTAATTCCTGCAGTAAGAGCGACTCTTTAGAGACTACAAACACTGACGCTGCACGTTAGTAGCGTTCATTCTCATAGTGTTCAAGGATTGACTCATTTCTTTATTACCGCAGGTACTAAGGTATAATTATATTTTTCATTAGGGCTGATTTTTCTTGTGGTTCACAAAATTTTCTTATCTCACAGGTCTCTCCTACTGAAACATTTGGCAGAAGCACTCAGTTGTTTATGAGGAGAAAATGTATAATATCAGCAGATTCTTGGTTAATTAATGAAGTGTCTGCCTCATAAAAGAACTAACATGAAGTATAATTTTATTATCTAAGAATGACAGGAATGGGACAAATCTATCGTTAAAAACTGTCACAAGAATTAGTCCCTCTCATTAAATTATCCTAGTCCCTTTACTGGGGAAGTTAAGCTGAATGGCACTGTGAAAGATATATTTTAAAATCTGAACTACAAACAAAGTTTTTACACTGATTTGTAGAGAATTATTACTTTGAACATTCCACTTTGGCCAGTAATTATACTTTAAAATAGACAAATGACAGTTTCCATAAAATATACAAGACAACAATTTTTTGTTGTTGTTAAAGATTTTATTTATTTATTTTACAGATGGAGATCACAAGTCGGCAGAGAAGCGGCAGAGAGAGAGGAAGAAGCAGGCTCCCTGCTGAGCATAGAGCTGGTTGTGGGTTCGAGCCCAATGTGGGATCGCGACCTGAGCCGAAGGTGGAGGCTCTAACCCACCGAGCCACCCAGGCACCCCCAAGACAACAACTTAAAAATCAGATCACTTTAAAAAGTTCATAAGCCTTTGGGGCACATCCACAGGCTACAGTAACTGATATTCAAAATGGCGACCATGAGACTTTCCTGCAAAGAAAAGATGCAGGAACCAAGTTGCTGTTATTTATCACTGTACCTCACCCACCAGCACAGTGTTGGGTCCATGGGAGGCATCAGGAAAAATCTGCTGAACAAACTGTTGAATAATATTCCTTAATATATCCTTGTTCAAAAAGGCAAGAAACTATGTTACACACTTTAGGGGGAAAAACTATGTTTAAAACAAATAATATTTTGAACACGTCAACCCTCAACTCTAAAGAGTTAAATGTAAACATACATTTATACAGACTGTCTATAAGCCAGGCACTGTCCTTAAATGATTTGTCAAGTGTTAATTTGTCTTCTAACAATTTTGCGAGGTACCCCGTATTACTATCAGCATCCTTATTTTTAATCAGGTAAGTTAAGGGACAGAGAATTTTGGTAATTCACCCAAGGACACATGATTTGTAAACTGGACAGTCTGGGTTCAAAGTCCAGCATGTAGCTCCAGAATCTGCACCCTGACCATTCTGGAACATTTATTTGATCTTATCTTTTCACTTGGGTATATGTGCTTCCATGTAAAAAAGTCTTCTATTTCAGATCGAAATGTTTTTACGTGGTTCTTCTGCCCTGGAGTTGTATACTATTTATTCCCAACCTGTGGAAAAGGCAAGATTTGAAAAGATTTCTCCCACCGGGAGGCAACAGGGTATTCTTCAGCTACTGCCCGGCACAGCTGAGTCATAGCAGGACACTGATAAAGCCAATTCAGCCTTCTGCCCACAGGACTCCTCAATGCTTTCATTTCTCCCAGGAACACAAGGAAACAGGGTGGTTTCTTCTAATTCATAAATTACCAAGGCTCCATTCCAACTTATATTTCCAATGAGGTTTCCCGCAGGTCTACTGTAAGAAATGTTCTATATATCTATACTTATATCTATATCTGGATCTGGATGTAGATCTAGATCCAGATCCAGACATATACATACATACATACATACATATATATATGTATGTGTGTGTGTATGTATGTGTGTATATATATATATATATATATATATATATATTTTTTTTTTTTTTTTTTTTTTTTTTTTTGCCATTTCCCCAAGATGCACACACTAGTTCTAATGTGAGGAGTGCGGGATAGCAGCCCCCTTCCCAACAAGGATCTCACTGCAGCTGACAAATGTTCCCAGACTGGGAGAGATTATTTTGACCTAGACATCTGGTCAGCACTTCTACCCTCTCATTTGTCTGGGGAATAAACCTGTGGATGTGTTAAACAGGTTATCCATAGCTGACTGGGTACTACACTAGGACTCTGGAGACACTGGTGACAATAACATTAATAACTTAACACATTGCTTACTAACAGGTTCAAGGTTAAGGTTATTTTCCATTGTTGGGCCAAAGGTATACATGTTTAAAATGAGGAATTTGGACAAAAAATCTCTGAGTTTCCTTCAAAATACAAAGAAAATCTAAAATGAAAAATTTTGGAAATGTAAATGTAGTGGGTTTTCTTACACAATTATAACAGATTTGTGTCAACTTTCCCTTCAAAGACTTGCTGCCTTATCTGAAAAACAAAAATAAAACTTTCGCAATGATAAGATTCTACTGACAACTGGATGAGGGCTTCAAAAATAACATCACATTCTGCTTCCAACTCTTGGAGTGAAAGGCTGTCACACCATACTTATTTTATATTATTCTTTTAACATTAATATTTAGTGATTCTGATTAGATGCTCCCAACATATTTTAAGTAGATTGAGAGTTTAACAATACATTTTCAGAAACTACCTCTGACTTTTCTTATTATGCCTTTCTTTATATCTTTCCTGTCCCATTCTCATGGGGGAAGGGCACTCAATGTGGCCAACTCACTGACCCCATTCTATGACTTCCAGGCTCGTTCTAAACACAGTTTCCACATCTAACATTTGCGGTTGTTGTTTCACACAATAGATTCCTCAGCTGGCAACTCTAACTCCAAAGCTGGAAAGAAAAACCAAACACTTCAATCTGCATTTTATATCAATATCCTTCCAGATCAAAAATTAGAATGTCAAATAACTTGACAGATATTTAACTGAGAGACGTTCCAGTTTTAAGGTTTGAATTTTTGCAAGAAGTATATTATTTTTGATCTATAGGCCTGATTATACACATCAAGTTTATTTTTATAGTATGTGATAAAACAGACTATTTTTCAGACATGTACCTAAAATTTCTAAGCAACAGAGATCATTAGTTCTCAATTTTTTTTGTACTTTCGATCTCAGGACCCTGGGATCATGACCTGAGCTGAAGGCAGATGCTTAACCGACTAAGCCACCCAGGCGCCCCTCCAGTACTGTCTTTTATGAACATGAGAAAAGAAAAGTCCTAGCTTCCTATGTTGATCCACTGTAAAGAAAGAAATCACTCAAGGTGAGAAGAAAAATTTTAATATTAATATAAATATGTATTACTCCAAAAGTAAATAAACCAACCCATATTGCATTTTAAAAACCTTAGAAAACAGAAGAGGAAAAGCAAACTAATATTGAACTGACAGTATTAAAGTGAAGGGAAAAAAATCATCAAAATCACAACTTTTGTAAACTACATCTACCTTTCAGAATTTACAATCTACCTCAGATTTTCCACGGTAGCCAGTTTCTCTAGCTCCTATTAAAAATTTCAGAAAACACGTACTTCAGACTACAATGACTCACTATGACTAAGATTCTAGTATAAATCAGGCCTGTTGACATATGTATCAGGGGAGGCTGGTCTGGGCTACATTTTAAAATGTAGCTTCTTGGAAGGGAAAAAGCAGGAGACAGAGGAAGAGCCACGAATAAGAGACATCAGTGAATTGTTAAACTCAAAGCAACCTTTTACATATACTTATAGGTTAACAGAACTCATGTTCAAGTGTACGCACTGTTGTCCGGAGGAGCCTGTGAGTGTTCCGTGATTCTGAGGTTAGTTTCAATGCCGCTCTTGCTAACATCACCTACCATTCCCCACCCTGGTCATCACTGCCAGCACTCGGTGCTGGAGCCATCTCACATGCGGATTTTTTTCTAAAAACACAATGGTGTATTTCAACTCAGATCCTGCATCACTTATCTGATTTACTGCCAACAATTCTGCCCTCATACGGTATAGTAAAAAAAAAAAAAAAGAAAAGAAAAGAAAAACCCAAACCATAATAGTTTTGCATATTGAAATCCCTCTGCCCAGAAGGTTTCCATCCACGGTGGAGAATGAGATGATCACCCCTATTTGTAGCAGTCTGTTCTGCATTTTAAGATGTCTCATTACTTCACAGGCATGATATGGCTAAAAACGAACTAACACTCTTTTGAATCTCCTTATTTCCATGGAGTTGGAAGCTGCCATTCTTAGCAATCAACCCCCATCCACATTGCTTCAATCTGCTGTACAGTGACTGAACGGAGAGGTTTCTCACAGACAGAGTAGAATATGCATATGAGTTACAATTCATATATTTCTTTCTTGTTTCCATTTACAGTTTTTAAAAAACCCATATAGATGGGGTTTTTTTTAGAGGATTTTTAGGGCAGTGAAAGTCTTCTGTATGACACTATAATGGCAAATACATCATTATAATTTATCAAAACCCATAGAATGTACCACACCAAGAGTGACCCTGATTTAAACCACAGACTCTGGGTGATAGTGACATACCAGTGTAGGTTCACCAATGGTCACAGATGTGCCATTCTGGTGGGAATGTTGATAATTATCTGCATGTGGGGGGGCAGGGAACACATACGAATTCTATATATATTTCTGCTCAATTTTGCTGGGCACCTAAAACCACTCTAAAACACAAAGTCTATTTAAAAGGAGAACAGAATCTCTCCTATATGCAGTATCTTTGCATACCTGTGAGAAGTCACATTGCGATAAGACAAAACAGAACAATATAATGTCACCATCATTGTCCTCATCACCCATCCCCCTTGAATGTGAGAAAAACTTTTGAGGGGATGAGTGGGATATTAAGCAAGATTTAAATAATGAAGCTAAGTGAGGATGTTCTGATCAGAGAGAAGGTGATTTTAAGTATCAACATTCATTTTCAAAAGGGTTACCACATCTTTAAAATAACTATCTAGTTCACATATCAAGCAAAATTACTTCTAACATGCAATCTTGATAATCTTTTTGATAGATTATCAGATATGTACATTTTAATTTGGAGGATTCAATAAAGGCTAGAAAAATTAGGTTAAAATTAGATCTTTGGTTCCTACTGCAGCATTAGTTGCTCTAAAAATATTCTTCAGTTTTCATATGTACATGAGAACAACTCCCAGAACTTTGCATTAAAATTGCTCATGCTTTAAACTGCTAAGAAAACCTCTTAAAAGCAGAGTGACACCTCACTGGAAAGTACAGTTAATTCTGCTAATAGAAAATATATTCTGAAACAAAGAGTAAAAATGAACCCTACAGACCAAACAAACGCACTAAGTTATATCTAACCTTGAAGTTGTAACTACGGCTTCCACGGTGAATTTTATATGCTAATGATAAAAAAAAGAATTAAAGGTCTATACTTCGGGGACTAACAGGCATTTATTCAGACATTTTCTATTTATCAAACTGACAGACCACTGTGCATCTGAAAGCAGCTGATTTCTTTCTGTTTTCCACTAGTCCCCGCACTCCCCCGCCCCCCCGGGAATTCGAGAGACCCATTACAAACAAACCCCGTGCTTGCCACAGTCTCTGAAGACTTCCGTCTCTGGTGTGTCCCACAAATTAATCTAAAATGTGATTTACAATAATTTCCTCTCTTAAATCAAGATGAGGAACAGGGAACAGCCTGGAGGAGGAAACTACCAACATTAGGAAGGTAATATTTTAGACCTCTGGTGGGAAAGAGACCCATCCCGTTTTCCTTGATTAAAACCACAGAGCTGTTTAACGTGGTTCCTGCATTGGAAAGTAAGTAAAAGAAAAAGAAAAAAAAAAAAATATATATATATATATATATATATATATATATTAGATATATGCCAAAAGCTTCCATGCTTACATTACAGAGTTCTCACTGTCTCTTTTCTTTAGGGTCAAATTTAGCCCGCTGTCTTTCCACAGAGTTAGGCATGATCCTTTAAAACATAGGAGAGTAGCAGGGAAATGTGGAGGACACCATCCTTGTCTTGCAGGGACTGCAGGAAAGTCTAGAGATTCATCTATTTTGTTTTCATCTCATTTATATGGAAATACACCCTTAAGTTTCATACTATTATACTGCAAATGAACATTAATTTCTCGGTGAATTTATTTATGCATTTACTTGTCATACTTCAATAATTTTCCTTTAATGTGATCTCAGCGCATATTATAAAACTGCGGCTCTCATCTGTTTGAATTTCCAGAAGACGGAATAAAAAAAATTAGATTTGAGGGAGGGATGGTAGAGTACTGGTTCCAGATTCAATGGACCGATTTTAATCACCAGCAAATATCTGGTTATTAGAAAATAAATTAATAATTTTGGAAACATACAAACATGAAAAACCCCAGCAGTCCAATGCTCCCGTCTTATTTCAGTGGAGGAGCCTAAGGATCAGAAAGAATAAATGGCTTCTTGAAAGTCACAGGCTAGTTACAGACAGAGCCAGCTTTCCTAATTCAATGTTCAACATATTTTGCCCTCAATAACCGTATAGCAAGATGATCATTTAAGGCCTGCAGAGTAGGAATTGCAAATCGTATACACCTTCTCTGTGTGTTCACATTCACTCAGTGACATGTATTTCTGCAGCCCAAGGTTATAAACATAGTAAATACCAAGCAGGTATATAGGGCCTAAGCTTCAAAGCAATCCTGAGGTTCCCAACACTATGAAGTTTTTTAACTTTTGACTGTGCCCAGCCAAAATAGCACCGATAAAGAGAAAATTAGTTTAACTGCTGGTTTACCAGAGCAAATCAACAGAAATTAGTCAATTTAGGTGGGTCTTAGTCTTTTTTTAAAAAAGATTTTATTTATTTATTTGAGAGACAGAGTGCAAGCAAGCATGAGCAGAGAGAGGGACAGAAGAAGAGGGAGAAGCAGACTCCCCGCTGAGAAGGGAGCCGGATGCGAGGCTGGATCCCAACCTGAGCCAAAGGTAGACGCTTAACCTACTGAGCCACCCAAGAGCCTCAGTGGGTCTTAGTCTTTACACTACTACTCAATTTAGTCATACATTTTTTAATTCATTTGAACAATATTTGCCGAATGCCTACTACGTGCTAAGGATGGTTTCAGACATAGCACAGGCAACAGTGAGAAAGACGAGTCCCTGCCCTCACAGAACTTATAATCAGGTAGTGGAATAAAAAACTAAACATAAACAAATGAACACAATCATTATTTCAGCGCTCCGTAAGAGCTACTGAAGAACGCCAGCTTTGTGACCAGTTACCTGTGCGATCAAGCCTCCCAGAACTCAGGGCTCTTTCAGAAACATGGGTTACTATACCTTATCAGATTGAAGAAACAATGAAACAAGGATTTCTAAGTGTCTGGCACTCAGAATAAATTCAATAAATTTCTCTGTTCCCCACACTCTCCAGGTAGTTTTTCTAATAAAAATAGTAACGTTTACAACATGGCACCGGTACTCAGACAGATTTCATTTGTCTCTCTTAATCAATTTTCACATTAAAAAAAAAAAGGACAAAAGAACTGCTTCTAAAGCTCTTTATACATCAAAGTCTGAATTAAGACCTGGCATTTCTAATTGTTCTGCTTCCTGGAACTGTCCCATTTTGACTGTCGAGCCTCTCTCCACAGCTTCTACTGTGCTTCCTTCAGCTCAGACATAAACACGTGCCCAAGTGCAGTAAATCACAGTTAATTGCATGTCTTAAATTAAAAGACAAAAATAATGCACAATTAATTGGGGGGAAATTGTCAATTGGTGGTTGAGTCTCACTTATTACACTTCATGCACAGGATGCACGCCAAGGGTGTGTTCCAGGCAAGGAGACTCGGTTGGCGACGCTAAGCGGGGGAGGTGCATGGCACAAGCCTTCTGCAGAGTGGGCTGGTGCAAGAAATCAGGGGCTGTAGAATATGGACCCTGCAAGTGCTGCACCCAGGCTTCCTGGACAAGGCCTTTCAGTGCAAGCCTGCCCCCAAGAGGGAAATGCAGCAAGCCCCAAAATGGTCATTGGTGAGGGACTGAATGAAGAGGCCTGGGCTACAAAAGGAAAAATCTAAGCTGTTAGAAAATATTTTTTTCACATTTAACAACATGACAAAATGTGCATGGCATAATCTTGGGTAAAAATTGTTTACAAACAAAATGTTTCAGAAAGGCAAAGCATTGAGGATGAGGGGAAAGGAAACAAGGAAAACGGGAAGGTTTGCTCTGAGCATCTCTAAATTTTCTAATTTTCTAAAACACTTCCTAAATTGTTTAAAACTGCATTTCAATTTATTCACAATCTGATATTATAAAATGTCAGCTTTAAAGACTCAAAAGAATCTTTTAAGATAAACTTACCTGACAATTATAATAAAAACATTGCCATAAAATTAAAAAATAATCCCTAGTAAGCACTTACATATAATCCCATTATACCCTTGATCATACAAACAAAATCAACTTCATAAAATGTATTTAATAAATATACAAGAAAAGCATGTTCGATAGAATTAAATGTTCAAAGCAATTACTTACTCCAACATATAACTTACAGTATATTATTAAAAAACCAAAAGAAAATCACTACGAAGCCTTATTAATTTACTGATACTGACAACTACAAAATACGCTCACGGCAAATCCAATAATCCTGTATTTGAGGAACAATAAATCTCTTCTCCACCCACCTACTCTCCCATTATTTCCTACTCTGTAATAGAAAGACCTTATGTCTGGCCACCTTGTATTATTCTGATGCTAAAATGTGGCAATAGACCACACACACAAGCACACACACACACATAAATGTGGCAATAAACTACACACACACATACATACACACACACAGAATTTCATCATCTCTACCAACTAGATGGGAATGACACTTTCACAATATATCACTCGTTATGCTAACTTTTCTTCTATTTCAATTTTAGAAGAAAAGAATACATAAAACACAACAGAGTAGATTCATTCCAAAGGTACTGAACAGTCTACTAACCTTGGAATAGGAAATAGACATTTCTTGCTCTTTTATTTATCGGGAGGTGGGGTGGGAAAAGATAATCATATTTCAGCAAAAGCCTGTATCTCAACCTCAGGCATGTTTATGTCCCCAGGGTAATATTTCCATTCCACTCTTAATGGAACAAATTTCTAATCAGAATATGTATTCAAAAATAATTGAGGGAATGCGATGTCAACGTATCACGCTGCCATCAGTATCCCTGGCGCCGGGAATCGACTCGGCACCCTCTCCGCTGTGACAGTGCCAGGCCGAAGCAGGAATGTCACACTTGATGAGGGGAAGAGAGCTAGCAGGGATGATACAATTTTGCTTCCCTTTGTGGGCTCAACACAGAGTCTGGAGGAAAGCTTCCAAGCTGGAAGAGGCCAACCTCAAAACTTTGAGGAAGGGATGACTTCTAATAACTGAAAACCACAATTTTTAAATCAGAATCTGTGTCTACTTTTATAAAGCTATTGAGAATTCTTTAAACAGTCATTTCTGGAAAACGTAACCTTGGCCCTAGATTTTTAAATTATTAAAACTGCTGGGCAATATATAGTATTGAATGTATTTTGTGATGCCCCAGAAAAGTCCAGAGGCTTAAGTTCAGGTTTCTTCAAGTCTGACAACAAATTGATAATTGTGAAAACTGGGTGATGGGTTAGGGAAGGGTTTCTTATACTATCCTCCTGCTTTGGAATGGGTTTGACATTTTGCATAATAAAAGGTGAAAAAAAACTAGATTTCTTTCAATATATTTCATGATCAAAACTGAACTGACTTTTCCTTTAGAAATACATGAGATCTGATTTATGCTTATGATTATTCAAGACTCTAACAAGCAGTGTGAATTTTTAATAGCGCTACGAAGCTTGATGTTGATCATTAAAAAAAAAAAATTCCTTCAATCCTCCAAAAAATGTTACCATGATCTATAATGATGGAAGAAGAACACCTAAACAAACGCAGTGCCACCATCTGCCTGGCATTCTCACAGTGTGACAAAATAGACTGGTAATTAACTGCTTTCCTACCGAAATCTGCCAGCTTTAACTCCCCCGTGTCACTGATCAGAAGGTTCTGTGGTTTCAGGTCTCTGTGCAAAATATAACGCTGGTGGATGTAAGACAGCCCTCGCAGCAACTGAAATAAAAACAACTGAAAAAATAGGGAGACAAAAGTTAAAATCTGAACACAGATAAAAGCCAGTTTCTACATACAGTCTGCCAAGAACTTGTATTTGGTAAAAATGGGTACCCATCACTAAATTTCCTACCCAAATTATTTAAGGAGAATGTGCATAAAGGTATGGAAATCTCTAGTTCGTTAACAAGTAAATCTGAAATTTTCTACGGGCTTATTACGTCAACCCAGGGTAAAACCCTCCCCAGCCAGGAATCTATAATCCAATCTGTACTCTGTAACTTGGGTGAAATGTAAAGAATTGATCCTTGATAATATCTGATTTCCTCAGGCTTCTATTGATGCTTGAGACACAGGGGAAAAAAAATCTATCCATAACATTATCAACAGAAGCAGATTTTTTTACCAAGTTTATGTAAATGTGCACATATTTAATTCCATAGAAAGGACATAAACATGTTATCCAGTGATTCACCCATTAACATGCTTTAAGGAATGGAAAGATAAGATGATTTCAATAATTAAAACAAAACAGTCACATGGCCCAATTAATACTACATTGTAATTATACTGCTTTTGCACATATGGCCATAGAGATTAGGCTGTTGCCTAAAGACAGACATGCACCTTCACTGGTTACAAAGCAGACCCATCTGAAAGGAAACAGAAAACAGAGAAACCAAGAATTTAAGAGCAATACTTTTATAAGAAATAATTTTAGGAAGTGACTGATGGCCTTCTGTGTTTAGTTTCATACTGGATCATATCAAATATTCCTATTTTGATAATAACAAAATGTGATTTGCAAGGGTGTCCAATATTCTGTTTATGAAAAAGGAAACATTTTATTTTATTCATTTATCCATTCATTTATTTATTTTTGATATTTTTATTTATTTATTTGACAGAGCATGAGAGAGATCACAAGTAGGCAGAGAGGCAGGCAGAGAAAGAGGGGGAAGCAGGCTCCCCGCTGAGCAGAGAGCCCGATGCGGAGCTCCATCCCAGGACCCAGAGATCATAACTTGAGCCGAAGGCAGAGGCCTAACCCACTGAGCCACCCAGGCACCCCATTTATTCATTTATTTTTAAGCAGGCTCCATGCCCAGCACAGATCCCAAAGAGGGGCTTGAACTCATGACCGTGAGATGGAGACCTGAGATGGAGACCTAAGCTGAAATCAAGAGTCGGACACTTAACTGACTGAGCCAGCCAGGTGCCCTGAAAAGGGAAATATTTTAAAACTACTGACTTCACAAAATAATCCTAATAATTTCTAGTTTTTAGCAACGAATCTTTTTTTTTTTTTGTCCTGCGTGGTCTACAGCTATTCCTTGGAGAAGTGCTTTCACTGGTAGCATTTTAAATGACTAATCAGATGGGACTTCTTTCTTCCTGTATTGTTCCGTAGTACAAGAAACACTGTTTTTTGTTTATTTTTTGCTATCCAATGGAATATTTTGAGTCTTCCATTTTTTTCCTTACCGTAGCCCTCAGTAAGGGCCTTACCTATTTATGTTTTTGTGTTAATTGTGACTAGTTTATAAGATGTTCCTTGTCCGAATAGTCCCACTTGTCTATATAACCCGTGGCTGTTGTTTTAAGGTTTTATCTCTGGGGTCTTCTTTCTAGTTTTTAGCAACGAATCTTTTTTTTTTTTAAAGATTTTATCTATTTATTTGAAAGAGAGTGAGAGCGAGAGATATCACAGAGGAAGAGAGAGAGGCAGACTTGCCACTGAGAGGGGAGCTGATGCGGGACTCGATCCCAGGACCCTGAGATCACGATCTGAGCCGAAAAGAGACATTTAACTTATTGAGCCATCCAGGTGCTCCTAGAAATCAATCTTTTAAAACACAAAAGGAAAACAATGTTTTAAGAGCCATCGATATTCCAGTCTACATAATTAGCTAGTGAAAAAAAAGCAGTTTCGGGGAAATTAGTATGAGTTAGTTGCCAACGATTGATGATATAAGGATTCCAAAATACTTAAATGGAAGAGACTTGCAACTCCTTGAGGGCCCTGGAAGCTGGCATTTCTGGACTGCTTTCCAACCTGTGGGTGGCTATGAAAGCCAGGTATACTTTTTACAGGGTGGATACACTGAAATCACAGAAAGATAAATTCAGTTCAAAATCTTTGTACATGATGACATCCTATGGAGCAACAAAGGCCCGGGGTCATTATTTCCACAATTTCAGCATCAGAAAGAAAAAGTCTGTTCTGTGTTAGCCTAGATTAAATTAGTGGCTCAAGAACCTCAGGAAGCAAACATCCCTCTAGCCTCCTCCCCTCAATCTTCCCTGTGTGGCAGATGAAAAGACTTACCACTATGGCCAGCAGCTTCCAGCTTCATTCTTTACCCCTAATACCTCCTCCATCCTGAAGCCTAAGTTTACAGTTTCTACAAAAATCCATTTTCCTTCAGTTTAGAAGGGAAAAAGTGAGCCAATAAAGCTACTTTGTGTTTTCAAAAGCCTAAAAACAAAAGGCAAAAGCAGACCACATAATGAACTTGATTGCAAAAAATGAACTGATTTTAAAAAGAAAGTTCAGCCTTCTGCCAGGAGCTAACTGACCTTTAGGGCCCAGCAGAGACTTATTGGAATGTGACTGCCTATTTAACTGTGGCCATGAGTCTCACTTTCACAGACAGAAAGGGCCAACTGCCATTCTATGGATGGATTAGAGAATACAACCCTAGTCCGTAATGATTTTAATGACAGAGGTACTACTATTATCATCTCTGTAGTCGTGATAAGGAAACTGAGCACAGTTTCTCAAAGTACAGCAATTAAGTGGCAGAATGAGGACTCGAACCCAGGCAGTTCGATTCCAAAGTCCACAATCTTGACCACTTCACTGTAGGAATCTTGGTCAGAAGTCAACACAAGTAGACAAAATGTTGACTCAGAAGCTGCTTCCTCTAACTGACAGGATCAAGTCTAGGCATAGAATACCACAGCCTTCTAGGCTGCTGAGTGAGCCGTGGGGCCGGCTGGGTGCTTGTTCCCTGACTTCAAGCAATCTCACCCACCCCAACGCTGAGCACAGGGCTCTTCAAGCCTTTAACCTTATTTTTGCCTCTTTTCTGACAAAAAAAAGCCCCCTTTCCCCACTGCCTGTGATTCCCCAGATATTTCTTAGGTCTCATCTGAAGAACCGCTCTTCCCCAGAGCCTGCTATGACCACATCCCCAGGCCCTCACTCCCTCCACAGGTGTGTGTGAGGTGCTCCTCCCGCTGTGCTCCAGGGGCGGCCTCTGCGTGTGTCTACCACATATCTAGTACCCCGCCTCTCACAGGCTGTGTGCCTTAACCATCTTCCTAGCCCGGGCACGCAGCTGACACTCCTACACCAGTAATGTGATTACTGAGCTGAATTTAGAGACATCTGGATGAAGCAGATACAAAAATAACAGATAGGGAACAATGCCATGGGATTTTCTAAACACTAGGGGTAGAAGTGGGTAAAATCAGGCAGTCCCAAAGGGCTCTTCTTTTAATACCTTTACTAATTAGTGAAAATATATAATCCTCATGCTAATAGAGACGCTATTCAAATGGGATACCATATTAAAGGAGATTAAGAAAACTGGTGTCAGGGAAGGAGGCAACTACACACTCCAATTACAACTGTGTACATGACAAACGAAGCCCCGACAAAATGAATACGGCCCCAAACAGGGTCCGAGCCCCCAAATTTTAGCACTTCGAGCAAGCGCACAAAGTCAAGTCAAAACAAATCTCCATAGAATAAATTCATTTGGGATTTATTAAGTGCCAACTGTGTGCCAGGCCAGGTGCTGTCATGCACGAGGGATGCAAAGACGAGTAAGGTATTAGACGGAGTCCCTGGACCCCAGGAGCTCACAGCTCTCTGGGTATGAGAGACACACAAGCAGATGGCTACCACTTTGAGAAATCTGCACTGTGTCAGCAACACAAACTGAGCGTAACTTAAAAAAAAAAAAAAAAAAAGGATCCGCCATAAGACGAAGAGCCACCCGTGGAAGGGATAAATCAGAGCAATTTTGTCACTCATCACAATGTAAAATTTTCCTAGGACATCAAACTGAACAGTCCCTGGATGCACAACTTGAAATGATGTGTTATATTGACAGACCTTTTGCTACCCTGGGGGAAAAGACTCAAGTGACCAAGCAAGCAGGTCACTAGATAAGTTAAGAAAAACCCAAATAAATGAAAAGACAATGTATAAAACTAGACAATGTATAAGACAATATATAAAAGTCAACTCATTATAAAAATAATGGTGGGGGGGACAACAGTACACTTTACTAAAAACATTAGAAAAGTTGGTGTTTTAGCAGTAATATTTAAATGTACTTAACAGAATAGGCACTGCTAGCTGGGGGAAGGCTGTAAGGAAGCAGTGGCCTGGCTAAGTTAAATAGAATGGAATATTCTGTGGCAATGTCTTAAGAACTCACATCTTGGAAATCTCTTCTGTTAGATAAGCAGGCAAATACCTAACTTTCTCATATACATTTTTGAGAAAACCATCCAACTTGATTGTATTAAATCACCATACAATAACCTACACTTGATCTTTTTGAAAAACCAGAGGGACAGTGTGAGGACAAGAAAGACCACCAAAGAGGGGGCCACAGGCACAGAAAAGGGTACAAATCATCTTTGGTATTTGCTAATAAAACTTGGTACATATCGATGGAATCTCAGCAACTGAAAAGAGGGGGACTGATACCAACTGAAAGTTGACTCTAATTTAAAAGCTGTTCCGAGTACTCTACATGTATCATTCAATCCTCTCCGTCGATCATCTTGTATTTTTTTTTTCTTTTCTTTTAATTAAGAAAACTAAGCCCTAGACGCACAAGAAACTTACTCCAAGTAATTCGTTCATCACTCGGGGTGTGTGAACTTCCCATGACATCATCTTAAAAGGGGTTGGTGCTTGGTAATGCATGGATGAACAGAGATGTAGACCCAATACAGCAAAAGTGCTTTTCCTAAGTGAACCCAAGTTTGTTAAAGTCTCAATTCGTATGTAACATAATGAGTATATAATTGCTGAATTTGTTTTTGCTATTTAAAATCCTCTCAGAAATTAGTAACATGGCTTTATAGGTATTGAAGTTGATTAAGTATTATCAATAGATATGAAATTCTCTCCCCATCTTTCTAGTATAGTAGCCATAAGGTCTTCCTAAAAATATGTTGTCACCTCAGGATATTCTCTTCAACTTTATAAAAGGAGATTCCTCCAAATTCTTCAACATAACCACTGAGGATTTATACTCTAGTTTGAATAGGTTCACTTTCTGCAGTACAAACCCCAATGGGAAAATGCCTTAAATAGCAATGATCTGATGAATGGGGACATTTTTGCCGGCAGCAGATCTATCTATAGCCCAGTTGTCCTGTCATCTCTGGCAGGATGCTCGTATTCTCTGTGCCATGCTCTATACTTCTTGGGGACAGACTTTAATACTTCATCTATTCCCTTATGAAACTTTTTAGGTTTTAAGTAGGTAAATAAAAAAATCAAGATAAGGCCTTTAATCAAAAAAATCTTAAGTGGGTAAAAAGCATACATTGTTGGACTCAGTATATCTTATTACCCAGAAGAATTTTTGGCACCTACAGTAAACAACAAGATTTATATTCCCTTCCCTTTCAAAGTCTATAGATGTGTGATTGGTGGTTAGAGTCATTAGGTTCTATGATCTGAAATGCATGAGTTTTTTAATATATGTGGTTCACCTTCATATGAAACAAAGCACAGAGAACATCTTAACAGATTTTCATGGGTCAACTTTCTTTAAGGAGTGTCTAGAGTCTCTCGGGGCTTACAGGAGGCTTATTAGAGCTATTAGCAAGGGACCCTATGCCTTATGGTATACAGCCAATTCTCAGAAAGACATTTAATGTACTTTTCTGCTCCCCAGGAACCAAGTTTAACATCTCTGGATCTCAAATTTCTCATCTTGAGAATGACTGATTGAGTCTTAGATACCTTTAATAGTCATTCCCCTTGTAATGCACCATTTCATAATTTTTTGATAACAGAAATGAAAGGAACTCACAAATAAAAGAGCTGTAATACTGCCATTTACCAAGTGCTTTTGATGACAGACATTGTGCTAAATATTTTACACTCACTTAGATAATTTAATCCTCCCAACACCTCTGCCAGAGAGAGGTTATTATCCCTATTTCACAGATAAAGAAACAAAGCCTCAAAGAAATTAAATGAATCAGCTAAAGGGCCACAGAGCAAGAGGTAATACTAATATCTGAACCCATTTTTGTCTTGTTCTGACACCCAGTAATTAAGAGTACTGCTTGTGTACGGTTTAATTTTTGTAAGTACATATGCTATTTGCTTGAAGTAGTTATACATGGTATGAAACTAAGGCTAGAAAAATGACAGTGGCCAATAAACCAAAGTTTATTATTCATAAATACTTCAAATAATATGTTCCATGTTTACCACTATATTGCTTAAAAACCCATAGGCAGTATAAACATGAAATTACCTGAACCTCAAACTTTTTGGAGGTAAATATAATTAGAAACTTTGAGACCCCAAAACATTTGAGAAATGTCAAAATATTTTACAATATACATCAGATAATGGTATCATTACAATATTAGGTCTTCTGAAAATTTTAAAGGCCCCAGTGTGATTCGGCATGACTCATTCCATTTAGGTGAGTTTCTAATATGCAAATACCTAATGCAAATACCAAATCCTAACTGCAAATACAATGTACAGAATTCATGCCAAACAGGTCCTACAAAACATCATTGCAGTTTCATTATTAAATTTTTTTTAAAAGAATGCTTAGCATGTCATATGGAGATGTAAGGGAGCCAAAAACAAAGCCCCAGATATTCAATATTACGGTATAATTTACGTGTCACTTTGGACATCCTTGACAGGGTGAAGTGTGCTACTGGGGCAAGTAAGACACGAATATCCATGCCCAGCCATCAGTCTGTAGGTGTATACTTTTTTGCCATGTACTACAGATAGGTACAGTTCCTGGAAAATCAAGAGTCCCAGGAGTAATTTGTCTTGCTACTTATTATCCTTTTTGAGATCTTCCATTTAGTTTTTTTCTTCTTTGTTCCATTCTCTCGAGGTCCTGAGATACATAACATTTTATCATTTCCAGATAATGGAGCAATTATTTAATTTACTTTCTCTGAGATATTTATACATTAATATCTTATTCCTAAAGATGGTAATTTTTTGGAGAGGAATAACTCCAAAAATGAGAATTTCAGGTATTTGGGCAAGCCCTTGTGGGAAAGATCTTGCGCACTTTCTGTGATCTTTGTGTATTCCAGGGAAGCTGGCCTCCCATTCTGCAATCTCTTCTGGCCTCAGTGCAATGGTAGATATCAGGCAAGGTGCACAAAGACACCCATCTTAAGAAGCAGATCGAAACCATGGGAACCAGAGCTGGGATGCTTACAGGGATTCAAATGGCATTTCAAAGACAGATCTTTGTTCTGTCAAATTCTTTGAAAGAAGCTCTAATACCATAAGTAGGTGTCCAAGTTATCAGGGTTTGTGTATATGATGAAGCAAGTTGGTAGAAATGAGGATAAGAATTTCCCTTTAATAAACTTGGTTAATAGCCTAAAATTAGTATTAGAATTATTCCCTAGTGAGGTAGAAACAAAATGGTCAAACTTAAGCTACTGGCTTTAATAGTTACCTAACATTATTTTCCAAGAGAAAAACTGAAACAGTTTTTTCAAGGAATTCAAATAACATAATCTTAAGACCTGTTGTTACCAGGTTTCTCTTTGTCCAAATAGCTCAGAATTAGGCAACTGACCTGACTGACACACACTTTTTAGAACTAAAAGGAATAACATGAAATACAAATTTTTCTCATTTGTGAATGTATGTTATTCTCCCCTAACTAAAGGGTCATTCTTTTTTACACACAATGATAAGTAATAAATAATAAATAAATAAATAAGTTTAAAATGGTTTTAGTGCTTTAAGTAACATCTCAGACACTAATCAACATGAAGTGTCTTAATATCAATTGATAAAACTAATACAACTTTCTAAAAAGGAGAGAGAGATAGCCCAGAAACGAACCTATGCTTATAGGTTCAACTAATCTGTGACAAAAAAGGCAAGAATATCCAATGGAAAAAAGACAGCATCTTCAATAAATGGTGCTGGAAAAACTCAAGAGTTACGCCATAGAAATCCTAGAGGAGAACACAAGTAGTAATTTCTTTGACATTGGCTACAGACACATTTTTCTAGACATGTCTCCTCAGGCAAGGGGGGAAAAAAGCAAAAATAAACTATTGGAACTACACCAAAATAAAAAGCTTCTGCACAGTGAAGGAAAGCATCAACAAAACAAAAAGGCAATCTACTGAAATGAAAAGTAATATCTGCAAATGATATGTCTGATTAAGAGTTAATGCTCAAAATATATACAGAACTTATACACCACACACACACACACACACACTCAACCCAATTAAAAATTGGGCAGAGGACTTGAATAGACATTTTTCAAAAGATACCCAGATGGTCAAAAAACACATGAGAAGATGTTCAACATCACTCATAATAAGAGAAATGCAAATCAAAACCATAAGGAGATATAACCTCACACCTGTCAGAATGACTAGAATCAAAAAGACAAGAAATAACAAATGTTGGTGAGAAATGGAGAAAAAGGAAACCTTGTGTACTGTTGGCAGGAATGCAAACTGATGGAACCACTATGGAAAACAGTATGGAAAGTCCTCAAAAAATTAAAAATACAAACATCATATTATCCCATAATACCACTATTGGGTATTTACACTAAGAAAATGAAAATAATTCAAAAAGATATATGCATCCCTATGTTTACTGCAGCATTATTTACAATAGCCAGGGTACAGAAGCAATCCATGTAACCAGTGATAGATGAATGGATAAAGAAGAGATGATGGGGGGTCACCTAATTGGCTCAGTCGGTTAAGCCTCTGCCTTTGGCTCAGGTCATGATCTCAGGGTCCTGGGATAGAGCCCTGCATCAGGCTCTCTGCTCAGCAGGGAGCCTGCTTCCCTCTCTCTCTCTCTGCCTGCCTCTCTGCCTACTTGTGATGTCTCTCTCTCAAATAAATAACTTTTTTAAAAAAGAAGAGATGGTGTGTGTTTGTGTGTATATACAAACTAAATGTCCAGCAAAATATGAATCATACACACAAACATGCACTTACTGGAATATTACTCAGCCATAAAAAAGAGATCTTGCCATTTGTGACAGCAAGGATGGACCTAGAAGTATTATGCTAAGTGAAATAAGTCACTTCTTATATGTGGAATCAAATAAATAAACAAACAAACAAGAAGAAGAAACAGACCCATAAACAGGAAACTGCTTGTTGCCAGAGGGGAAGAGAGTGGGTAGTTGGACAAAATGGCTGAAGGGGAGTGAGAGGTACAGGTTTCCAGATAAAAACAAAATAAAATTACAATTAAAAAGAAGAGAGAGGGGTGCCTGGCTGGCTCAGTGGGTTCTGCCTTCAGCTCAGGTCATGCTCAGGGTCCTGGGATCAAGCTCTCTGCTCAGTGGGGAGCCTGCTTCCCCCCTCTCTCTGCCTGTCTCTCTGTCTGCTTGTGATCTCTCTCTCTCTCTCTATCAAATAAATAAATTAAATATTTTTTTTGAAAAAGGAGAGAGAGAGATGCACACTGAAAAACTGACTAAGGTGATAAACCTTGAGTCAAAGGATCTTAGAAAAAGCTCACACACATAAGCTATAACAGAAAAATTTCAAATGGCATGAAGGGAATACTTTGAATTTGGATATAGTGATCAACAAACCTCTCTTTATATCCTGTCAGAGAGGTCTCAAATAATAGGAATGGATACATTAATGACCTTCTATGAGATGTATGGGCTAGTAACATGAAGGCTCTACCTTTCCAAAAATCAAGAAAAATCCTTGGTAGTGTGTATATAACTCTATTACTTAGGCCGATTTCCCTCCTGGGTCCTCATGTTTGTCTTAGAAAACATGCAAACAAAGGGGTCAAGTGCAGGACCCATCTTAAATGAGAGAGAGGCAAGGGGAATGGCTGGAAGCTTAAAACCCAGAAGGATGTACTCTCACTGGGTACTCCCCAAGCTGGGTAATTTCATCTTACAAGTATCTGCCATCTTACAAAACAACATAGAGCATATTTCCAGTCACTGTTTTCATCAATCTTTGGGGTGATTTCTTTTCAATCAGGGCTTTAAAGCACTCCTAAGAAAGACTCTGCCATTTAATTAGCTGCCTTGATTCCTTTGTCTGATCCAGATTTTTACAACCAGTCAGCAGATGATGCCAAAGATACAAAAGACATGAGCTGAACAACTGAAAGCGGCTTAGTATCTTCACCAGAAATTCACTACTGAGATCCCTTCTAAATGTCTAGCAAAATATGAATCAACCCATGGAGTTTCACTTTCTTTTACCATTTCTTTTATTGTTAATCCTTCACTTTCTAGATATGGAAGATTATTTTGTTACAATAAAAATAGGATAAAAATGTTCAAAAAAAAAACCCGGACAGGTGCTGAGACTAAAACACTCTTTAATATCTTCATGAAATAATCCTATTTCCCAAAATACAGAATGAGAAAAGTCTCTATAAATTCACAGTAATGCATAGTAGGAAATCATTACTAGCTAAATGAGAGCTCTAATACAGAGTATGGAGAAAATCAGGTGTTATCTGATTTTCTATTTAAACATTAGAAAGTCTCATTTAGGAATCAATTCTTGGAGCCATCTGTATAAGACAATCTTAATTTGGCATAACATTATTCTGACTCTTATACACCTGCTTGTTCCCTGGACTATGAAAGAAAAATAGTGATTTTTCGAGCATAATAATCCTCATATCTTTTTAATTAATATAGATACTGAAATTTTAAAAAATGAAACTCAGCTTTATGCCAGTAGGATTTCAGACATTTCAGAGAATAAGCCACAGTATTCACAATTACTTTGGTTATTTTGGGTTATCCCAAAACAATTCTGTTAAAAAAGTGCCAAGGACTGTTCTAGAAAAGCCATGAGGATAACATGGAAATGACAGTACATTACAGAAAAACACAGAAAGATCCAATATTGTCATGATATTAAGATTCATGCATCTACGTTTCTAGGTATCAGCTGGAGACAACAGCAATTAATCTTTTTTTTCATAAACGTTAATTTTCAGTCACTCATGATTATTAATTTTTAAAGAACATACAAAACACTGAAAGAAGGACAAAATTTAGACTGTTATAGTCATTTTCTTTACCACAATGATCAATCTGTAAATCACTGAGAGTTATAAAGAATACCAGTCCTGCATTCAACTCAACTATGGTAGCCAAAATTTAATAAAATTCAGAGTAAATGGCTTAAAGGGGGAAAAAATAAACTACCCTCCCCACCAAATTCTAACCAGTTTCTGACATACCAATTATGTTCCAGCAATTGGTTGCTATACCTTTAATCATCATAAATATTTATAACAAGGACAATGTCCTCAGGCTTTTGATTGAGATTTTAAATTGCCCTCTAAGTAATTAACTGCTAAAATTACCCATTTGTCTAAAATTGATATTATGCTAAGAAACAAACCATTAGTTAATAGTGAATATTTATTTTACAATGTCATATTGAGAGCAGACACATTTTGTGGGTAGAACAGCACAGTGATTCTAGAAATTCAGTTAACATTGACAATTTTTGCTATGAGTTTATTCCAGTACTTACTAGGAATATACATCAAGCAAGATAAAACTTTTAACAGATGTTTTGCTGGGGATCAGGATGAAATTACTGTAGAATATCCCATGCTTTGTTATGAAATCACGAGTTATGCACCATTCCAGTTGGTTTATTTCCCCTTTCATTTTTCAATGATGCATCATTTTTGTAATGCTTGAAATTTTATCTGATTCCCATTAAGAACAATCTCAGTTCTTAGATGCATGACATCCTATATTACCATAAACAAGGATATATGAAATGTAAACAAAAATATGTACATTTTTAGAATCCAAGATAAATGTTTCACATATATTGTCTTGCTGTCCAATAAGTAAACCAAAACTCAAAATAACCAGATTTAGGGGCAAAAGGATTTGATCACTGTACTTTCTTTCTCTTCACCATAATGAATATTCAGTATTTATGACACTGCAATCATTTAATGATCTATGAGCTATTTAGGCAAACACAGAGCTTTGGAGTTATTAAAGAACATGCTCTTTCAACATAATAGTTTATCTCACCTGGTTTTCACATCTCCTTAAATTTACAGAGAACCATTACGAGGTCTTATTTTAGCTCAACTGTTGTGTGTTTTTTTTTTTTTTAATGAACATCTAGCTCAGCATTATGAACAGCTGTTAACTTAGTAAATATTATCCTTATGCTCTTCATTTTGCATTCATAGATTTAAGTGACAATAAATATCACCACATGAAAAAAATACGTTAATACATCAAACAGAAATGCCCGTGGGGCATCTGTCACTATGTCATAGTCAGATGTCTTTGAGAATAATTTCACCTGCAGTGCAGACCCTGAATGTAACCCTGGAGGAGAGCATTGTGTCTAAGCAGGTGAAGAAGAAAAGCCAGCGCGTAATTAGGTGAGTGGCCTCCCATGGAAACCAACATGGTAATAAGGGCCTTCTGCGGCCGTGCACTGCAATTCAGATGCCAAATACAGGCATTAACAAGCTGCATTCTATTTTTTAACTTCCCACACCATCAGAGAAGGTAGAAGTATTATCTTCAATATGAAAATGATGACAAACCTATGTGACTGAGTGCATATAAAGTCAAATAATAAGCTAATTACGGTAATTTGATGTATTAATCATGTGGTGTAGGGAAAAGAACTTTGAACAAAGTGTCAAAAAGCCCTTTCTAGGATGCTAATCCTGAAAGGAGCTTGTTTGGTTACAGCAGATTCACTTAAAGAGGTGTTTTTCTTTTTTAATTATACCAATATTAATGTTTCAATGTTATGATTGTGTAATTGTTACTTATACCTGAGCCATCAAGCTTACTATGAATATTTTTCTTCACCCGCACAATAATTTGTTTTTCCTGGTGTTAGTGATGATCTAGTTCTTTTGTTTATTGGCTTGTTTTCCTTCATTTAATTTTCTTTATAATTACAGCTAATTTAATGCCAAACTCTTCTCCCACCTTGGAAATCTGCTTGAACATGTTAGTTGCTCCACCTAACAATTTTCTCTTCTTGGAAATCTCTCCTGGCAACTTCTAACCTGCTCTAATAGGACCAGTGGGCTACTCTCCTGACGTGATGTGTAACTGTCATCCTGGGATTCTTTTCAACACTGTTCTGAAAATCCCCTGCATCGTTCTCCTGTGCTAGCCTCTATTATTTGGTTTCTTTCTCTTCTCTGCCTTGGTTTATACCAGGTCTAGTGGAGTACACCTTTATGTAGCTTCCTGAGAAAGGATGCTAGGGCGGGCATATTTTTCAACTTCTTGAACATCTGAAAATAATTATTTTATTCCCACTTTACTTGATAGCTTGTACAGAACACTAGGTTGAGAGAATAATTTTATTTATCTATTTTTAGTAAGCTCTACATCCACTATGGAGCTTGAACTCATGATCCTGAGGTCAAGAGTCACATGCTCTTCCAACTGGCCCAGGCAGGTACCCCAAATGTTCTTTTTTTTAAAAATCTGAACCATCTGCAGCCACTTTGGAAAACAGCGTGGAGATTCCTTAGGAAATTAAACAGAGAGCTACCCTATGACCCTGCAATTGCACTACTGGGTATTTACCCCAAAGATACAGATGTAGTGAAAAGAAGGGCCATCTGTACCCCAGTGTTCATAGCAGCAATGGCCACAGTCGCCAAACTGTGGAAAGAACCAAGATGCCCTTCAATGGACCAATGGATAAAGAAGATATGGTCCATATATACAATTGAGTATTGTGTCTCCATCAGAAAGGATGAATACCCAACTTTTGTAGCAACATGGATGGGACTGAAGAGATTATGCTGAGTGAAATAAGTCAAGCAGAGGTGGTCAATTATCATATGGTTTCGCTTATTTGTGGAGCATAAGGAATAACATGGAGGACATGGGGAGATGGAGAGAAGTGAGTTCGGGGAAATTGGAGGGGGAGACGAAGTATGAGAGACTGTGGACTCTGAGAAACAAACTGAGGGTTTTGGAGCAGAAGGGGGTGGGAGGTTGGGTGAGCCTGGTGGTAGGTATTATGGAAGGCAGGTATTGCATGGAACATTGGGTGAGGTGCATAAACAATGCATTCTGGAGCACTGAAAAGAAATTAAAAATAAATAAATAAGAATTAAAAAAAAATAAATCTGAACCTTTTAGCCACTTCCCCAATGCTGTCCCCCTTCTGGTGTTGCTGTTGAAATACCTAATGCTTTTGTGACTCTTGGTCCATTGCAATAATGCCATTTCCTTTGTAGTACTTTTCTCTGAAACCAGTGTTCTGAAATTTTGCAATAAGGAATCTTATTGTCAGTCTATTTTCATCAAATGTTATGGGAATTTAATGGATGCTATTCATCTTGAAATTCTATCCTTCACAGCTGGAAATAGTTTAATGATTATTACCTTAATGATTCCCTCCTTTCTATTTCCTCCAATTATTCAGATGTTGGATATCCTGGACTGGACTTCTAATTTTTTTTTTGACTCTTTCTTTTTCATTTTTTAGATTTATGTTTTATGCTCTATTTTCCTGGCATATTTCTTCAACATTATCATCCACCTTTTTTTGTTAATTTTTATTTCTGTCCTCATATTTTTTTTTAATTATTTATTTATTTATTTGACAGACAGAGATCACAAGTAGGCAAAGAGAGAGGAGGAAACAGGCTCCTGCTGAGCAGAGAACCCAACATGGGGCTCGATCCCCAGGACCCTGGGATCATGATCTGAGCCAGAGGCAGAGGCTTTAACCCACTGAGCCACCCAGGTGCCCCCATATTTTTAATTTCTAAAGCAACTTTCTGTTCACTAAGTTCCTCTTCTTCAAAATAGCCTATATTCTTGTTTTACAGATATACTATTATTATACCTCTTGGAGAAGACTGAAAATTTTTGAAGTCTTCTTTCCTATCTTTCTCTAATTAATGCACACAACTTTGGTTCCTCCAAGCTACTTGTTTGTCAAAGGGGATCTTCACTGTAGAGTTACCCAGATTCTTCTGGTCTGTTCTCTTGGACTGGTCAGATTATCCACAAAAGACAGCAGAAATAGGTCTGACACTGCTTCTTGAAACACCACTGGCTAGACTCTGTCTCTCATGCTCTTCCCTATGGCACCCACCTCCCAGTGCCTGCCCACTGTGACCTCCTACCTCTCTGGCAGAGTGGGGAGCCACGGGGGAAAGCAGACTGTAAGGCTGTGAGAGGGAAACAGGCCAGGATTGACAGAAAGCACACATATCCTGCAGGGGTAAAGCCAGAAGGGTCTCAGGGAGGGTGATGGGACACTGTGGGTCATGGGAGGTACCGTGGGCTCTCAGCCCTGGGTCTAAGCAAATGCCCATCATTCCCTTCTTAAAGGGATTTTGAAATCTGATTCTGATTCTGGAAGATGAGAAGAGAGAATATATAGAGACAGAGAGACCTGCAGGTGACTCTATCATGGGGCCAAATCTAAAGACCTTTAAGTGACTACTGAGGTTTCTTATACCCTTAAATATTCCAAGAACTGAGACTGTCCAGTACAGTTTGGCAAATCCTCAAGGAGCCAAGATTTCAATAGCTATGGGTAAAGGGATATCATATATCAATATATTTTGCTGATTTTCAGTTACTCAAAAAGGCTAAGGAGAGATAAATCATATCATGCTCATTTAAAGGCAAAAATGTAGTCGAACATCAAACTGTGACCATATCAAACATCTTTTTTTTTTTTTAAAGATGTTTATTTATTTATTTAACAGACAGAGATCACAAGTAGGCGGAGAGGCCAGCAGAGAGAGAGAGAGGAAGGGAAGCAGGCTCCCAGCTGAGCAGAAAGCCCAATGCAGGGCTCGATCCCAGGATCCTGGGATCATGACCTGAGCCAAAGGCAGAGGCTTTTAACCCACTGAGCCACCCAGGTGCTCCACATCAAACATCTTATGAGTGGGTATAATTCCTGCCCTATATGACTGATATCCATCTAATGTTTGACAGTATTTCTATGCCGAATGAACAAGGCATTCACCATTAAGTTTCTCACCACACTCTAGGAGGCACTAACTATTAAACCACATCTACTGCCACAGCACCACAAGGGCTGGGAACAGGGAACCAACACTAGGTATTTCAAATACAATGGATGACCATGGAATGAGAGGAAAACCTGCAAAACCTAGATGAAAGCTACTGAAACATGATTACAAGGAAGTACAGACTAGTTACCAAGAAACCGCAACGCAAACATCAGTCTCCTCACAACCACGAGAAGATAAAGGAAAAAGAAAATGGAATGGAAAAAGCAGAACTTAAAAGGCCACAAAAATCATCAGTGACACTGGCCTGAGGATGCTGAACACAGAGATGCTTTGTGGAAAAAGCTCTTTTCTTTGTTTCGCCAACAAAATTTTCCACCAATACTAGCCCACAACTAATGACACACAGAAGATGGTGAGAAAATGAAGCAAGAATAATAAAAATCCAGTGATGCCATGATTCCTTTTTTCCCCTTGAGATTTTACTTATTTATTTATTTAGTACAAGAGTGTGTGAACAGGGGGAGGGGCAGAGGAAGAGAAGGGAGAGAATCTTAAGCAGGCTATGCTGAGCGTGGAGCCTGGTTTGGGGCTCAGTCTCTCGACACTAAGATCATGACATGAACTGAAGTGAAGAGCTGGATGCTTAACCAAATGAAACACCTGCGTGGCCTTGGAAAAGGTTCAGACATGTCTTTAATCTCAATCCTATCTCTGAACTTGGAAGTCAGGAAGTCAAAGTTTGCTCAGAGTAGCTGCTGATGTCACTGAGGCTGGCAGGCCCCTGGGCTCTCTCCTGAAGGTCTCACTAGCTGGGTTCTCCACAGATCCCTAGGGTTAAGGCAGGAAACAGGAGTATGGATGCACTGTACTGTTGGTTTTGAACAAAAATCAACCCTAAGAAAAGAACATTTAATGTGTAAAGGAGACAACTTGAAATATTTTAAGGTTTAGAAAAAAGAGAGAACAAAATTATGTTCATATTATGGTATTAATGTTTGGAGTTGGACTTACACACAGCAGGATTAATAAAACACATCTTACCATCTGTCAAAATTTCTTCCCCAATCTAATGACTAAAAAAATTGTCTATGTCAATGGATACTGATTTTGAAGAAAAATAGTTAAAAAATTTCAAAGCTGTCTATGAATAAAACAAAGCAAAACAAAAATTGCACAACAAAAAAAGAGCTATGTGAAACAACAGACTATAAGTATCATATTGAATCTATTATTTGTCTTAAACACCATGTTTTTCCAAAGTTGCTGCAAGTTCATGCATTTTAAAATTACACAACAAAACTGGCCACCATGAAAATCCTCATTATTAATGCCATAAATCTGCAACTTATTGAAAATATGAAAATAAATAACAGAAAAATGGACAATATATAAGAACAGGCAACATAATTACAAATGATCAAGAAACATGTGAAAAAGATACTCAATATTACTAGCAGTCAAGAAAACACTAATATAAAAGATATTCCATTTCTGCTCATCAGAATGGCAAAAATTAAAAGAATTGGTTATAGTCAATGCTCGTGAAAGTAGAGGAAAATAGTCCTTCTGTAAGCTACAATGTCGTGGGCAAATGTTCCAGTCAAATTCATTAAAACTGAAGTTATGTCTATTTTTTTTTAAGATATTATTTATTTATTTGACAGACAGAGATCACAAGTAGGCAGAGGGAGAGGAGGAAGCAGGCTCCCTGCTGAGCAGAGAGCCCGATGCGGGGCTCGATCCCAGAACCCTGGATCATGACCTGAGCCAAAGGCAGAGGCTTTAACCCACTGAGCCACCCAAGCGCCCCTGAAGTTATGTCTCTTAATAAAGAAAATCCATTAGCTGATATAAAAAAGAAGAATGTAGGGGCGCCTGGGTGGCTCAGTGGGTTAAAGCCTCTGCCTTCATCTCAAGTCATGATCCCAGGGTCCTGGGATCGAGCCCCATGTTGGGCTCTCTACTCAGCAGGGAGCCTGCTTCCTCCTTTCTCCCTCTGCCTGCCTCTCTGTCTACTTGTGGTCTCTGTCTGTCAAATAAATAAATAAAAATCTTTAAAAAAAATAATAATAAAAAAAGAAGAATGTAAAGATTTTATACTATTATTTACTCTAGAATCACTTAATAACATTCTAGATACAACATAAGATCCATGAATAAAAACAGTTGAAAATTACAGTTTATTCCCACTACAGACTCATATGCAGTTATTAGGAAAATTAAACTACACAGTCATAAATTTATTTTAAAAGAGATTCATGATATTGTTTTTAAAATGCCATACAATAATACATAGTTTTTCTAGAGCAAAATAAACACACATGAAATACCATATGTGCATATATACCTTTATAAGCACAGGGAAAAGTACAAAAGAAAGAAGGTGCTTCTTGCAGAGAGTGGTGTAGATAGATAATGAAGGGAAGAAATGGGCCCAAGTTTAGTTTACATACATCCACATAACTCAGCTGATTCTCAGGATCACGAAATGTAGTCACTTGAATTACATATAAAATATATTATTTTTATATATTATATATAAATATATAAACACACACCTATACTTTATATATTATATATATATATATATAAATATATAAACACACACCTATACTTTATATATTATATTATATATTATAAAAATATAAAATATAAAATATATTTTATATTCTAAAATGTGAGCACGTCCTTAAACCTTTAGATATAACTGTGGTATCTTCTGACTCACTCACATATGTTAAGAAACAGCTGCCTGTTTGAAGCGTGAAATTTTGAGACAATTTCCAAGATGGTTGCTGGGTCAAATCTTAGAAAAACTTAGTTCTTTTGACACATAGTAATCCAATTTATAGTCAAAAGAAATGTAAGGGAGCAGTAGGAAACTATTTTTATCTGTTTGTACATACAAACGAAAAAATCTGTACTGTGAACTCACCATAACATTGATTTGGATCGTAATATTTTACATTAAAACTTACTGGCACTTTAGTACAAACCAAAGATAGAGCTACCTGAGACTCTTCTCTTAAAAACACTGTCACAATAGCATTCCAGTGGATCTCACTTATTATTAGCAAATGTTTCTCCATGAAACAAAAATAGAATAAGTTCTAAACGACAGTATTCCAGTGAATATACTAATGTTTAAACATGGTTTTCAATCACTAAACAAAGCAATAACCATGGTTCACTTCAATATCACTTCTCTTTACACAGTTGTTGTTTTTTTTTTTAAGTTATGGAAGAGAGATTAGACTTGGGACTAGAAAAAATACACATGAAGAATGCTAAACTTCAGCTTAAAAGAATTTTTCCTACCTTCACATTATCTGGATGCAGCCCCCCAGGGTGCTTGTCCATGTACTGACATAAATCAGTGTGCTAGAAGAAAAAAGGGAAAATGTATTAGTATCCCTCTGGCTATAACATGATGAATCAATATTTTTCTACTTCAAAGTCACCATTGCCTTCTGAACAAAGCAAATATAAGATGAGTGGGTGGATTTTTTTAGTATATGTAGCTGAATGCTTCTCCACTCTCTCATTTTTAACCACAACTGAAGCATTATCTTTATCTCTACACTCTGTTTTATATTAAACGTATCTGTGTTTCAGAAGGAATTCACGTCCATGATTTGTTAAGTGCTTAATTTCCTAGTCACTGAAAACATATTTAAAAAATCTTAACTATAAATATATGTATAACTTAAAAAATTAAACCAATGCATACATATACACACACTAAACCAATTAAATTGCAATTATCTTGTATTTTCAAGTGAAAATGTCAGTTATGATTATTAATTTTGTATGAGATGAGAATACTACAAATATATCATTCTAGAAAAATTTATCATCGGATTTATTTGAATTTCTCATAACTATATCGTTAAAAAATAATTGAATAAGTATCCAGAACTCCTGAATGTATTTGACAAAATACATTTTATAAATTAATAGAAATACTTTCAAAATTATAAGCTAGGATGAATATACCCAATATAAATTTTTAGGTTTTTATTTAAATTCCAGCTAGTTAATAAATAGTGTAATATTAGTTTCACATATACAATTTAGTTATTCAACACTTACATACAACACTCTGTGCTCATCACAATATAGAACTTAAAATGAAGATCTTTAAATAAATCTCAGGCTGTTATTCTTTTAATTATCTCAGGCTCAATTTACCCACAACTGTATTTATTTTCTTCTTAATGCTTATTCTATTTATATTATGAGTTATATAGAAATTCAAAAAATATGTAAGTTGCTATTCTAATTTTTCTTCTCTTATTAGAAAATACTATAATATTTATAACAATGAAATGCTTTATCATTCTGGAAAAGCCACTAAACAAGAGTATTTATACCCCAATATCAGGCTTCTGTTACTGAAGAATTTAGAGTTTTATGCTATATTCAAGAATCTTGCTATAGCCATGGTGATGATAGTTCAGACTCCCTTATTGAGTTTTTATTGCATGCCAGGTGATATTGCTGAGGATAGAGACCATAATTTAGCATTCATTCATTCATTTTTCATCATGTACTCGTTAAGCCCTTATTATGTTCCAGTTACTACACTAGTCGCTAAGGACACAGAACTAAATGAAACAACTGCAAGTAGAAAAAAAAAATAATAACAAAAAACTAGACATACCAACAATTATAGTACACCATGTTGTACATTATTTTACAAACAGTATTGGGTAAAATGTTTGAGCGCATAGCAGGGGGAACTTATTGTGGTGTAGAGATGTTGGGGAAGCCTCTGGAAAAAAGTCAGGCATGAGTAGAGAATGAAAGAAGTTAGCCAACTGAAGGGAAAAGGGAAAGAAAATCGGACTGAAGAAATGCTCTTAGAAACGTTCTAAGATAATACTGCCTTTCTCTTATACCACACCCAAGGTGCTGAGCTTCCAAATCAAAGTCAAACTCCATGAGGACAGAAACTATGATTTGGAAATTATTGCCTCCTCAGTCCAGGCAAAATGACAAATACAGAGAAGAACTAAAGAAAGGTGGAAATAGTTTTATATATAGTATAGCTCATTAAAAATGACTCTAAAATATAATTATGAGTTCCATGGAGTTTCTTCTGAGTGACTGCATTTACTAAACTGAAGAATGAATTTTAGTCCCCATATTGCCATATAACTCCATGTTAATTTTTCTGTCCTTCTGAATAGGGCTAACACCTCACTTAAAGAGTTTTGAAGAACAAACAAAATAGTACAAGAGAAAGTACTATTCACCTGTAACATGATAAACAAAAAGGAGATATTAAGATACTGCCCACTATATAATAAAATCCACAGAGGAAGCAACTGTTACCTCATTTGTTCACAGCTTCATACACAACAAATAAAACAATAGAAAGTATATCCAATTTTATCAGTAATTATATACCCATGATATGGTATAATTCCTAATAAAAAATGTAAAATCTCAGTTTACAAAAGAAAATGCAATTCACACTGTTTCCAAGACACAAATTAAAAATGAAAAACAAAAAATATGAAAATAACAAATAACATTTTATGCTGCATGTTTATGTTATTTATATTTTGCTATTCATACTGGTTATATGAACAAAAAACCAAAATCATCATTATCAATGTAAATAGTAGACATAACAGAATTCAAGGAAAATGTATTAAACATCAGTGCACCTAACAACATGGCCTATCAATTATAGCAAAAATTGGTAAAAATACAAGAAGAAACTAATAATTTCACAAATCTTGAGGGATTTAGCTTACTTATTTCAAAAGTCACCAAATGGAACTGGCAAAAAGAAAAAAAAGGGAAGGTTATAAAGAATAAGAATAATACAATTAAATAGCATGTTTACTTTTGTGCCCATTAAACTCTTACTACACAAACTTTTTATTTTTATGTTTATTTTTTTTAAAGATTTTATTTATTTATTTGACAGAGAGAAATCACAAGTAGACGGAGAGGCAGGCAGAGAGAGAGAGAGAGGGAAGCAGGCTCCCTGCTGAGCAGAGAGCCCGATGCGGGACTCGATCCCAGGACCCCGAGATCATGACCTGAGCCGAAGGCAGCGGCTTAACCCACTGAGCCACCCAGACGCCCCTACACAAACTTTTTAAACACAAATGGTAAACTCACAAAACTTGACAATGTATTAGACACAGATAAAGCCTTAGCAAGCAGTTAGCAAGCAGAAGTCCTATTACATCCTCTTGCCACAACCAAATAAAATTAAAATAAAAATGTAGTATGTTTCATCCACTCTAGGATACACAATTCTTTTTAACTCTGACACTGGAATAACGGCATGAATTTTCTCTTTCCCGGGGAGTATCTGGAATGTAGTTGTTATTGCCTATGTTTGAGCCAACTTTTTATTTTTATTACTCTGATGGCATGGGTCATCAAAGAACAATGTAAGGACCATCTGAGGAAAAAAGATGAAGAATGAGATGCAATTTTTATCTGGAAACGCATTTATTAAAAATTTCAGGTAAGATTCTATAAAAAGTGCCAGAATGAAAATCTGCAAGGCTCCTTTGGTGGGCATAAAGTAAAAACCCTGAATGATAAGAAAACACTAAATCACAGTTTAACTGAGTGTGGTTTTTTTCTCTTCTACTAGTACATCAAGTAAAGTTTCTTCTAGTCAATAGGGTCTCAAGTTCAAAGATAACAAGAATAAGATAATGAAGGAAGACAAGCAGTTAAATGGAGAAATGAGAAAAGAAGGAACAAAGGAAATCTATTTTTGTGGAATTTTTTTTTTTAAATAAAGAGAAGCAGAGGCGCCTGTGTGGCTCAGTCATTAAGCATCTGACTTCAGCTCAGGTCATGATCCCAGGGTCCTAGGATGGAGCCCCGCATCGGGTTCTCTACTCAGCAGGAACCCTGATTCTCCCTCTCCCACACCCCCTGCTGTGTTTCCTCTGTCACTGTGTCTCTCTGTCAAATAAACAAAATCTTTAAAAAATAAAAAAAAAACAAAAATGTTTAAATTATTTAAAAATGATAGTAAGATACAACATAAATTTTAAAGCAATGGAAAATGGCCAGAGCTTTACTGTCAGGGAAATATAGATCTTTAAACACATCTATTAATTTTAATATGAGAATGACAGAAAAAAAGTAAAACAACTAATAAACTAATAAACAACTAATAAACTAGAGAATACAAAAAACAAAATGAAACAAAACACAAAGACCCAAAGAAAATAGATAGGATTGATGCAGTTAATAGCAGAAATTAATTGATTAAAAACTAGAAAACAACACACTTGACCAATTAAAGAGAAACCCACTTCTTTGAAAAGCCCAATAATATAGCCAGTGACAGTGTAGTAGAGTCGTACAGTGACTGATGGTAGCTACACTTGAGGTGAGTACAGCATAACATACAGAAATGCTGAATCACTATGTCGCACACCTGAAACTAAGGTAACAATGTGTGCCTACTACATGCAAATTAAAAAAAAAAAAAATGTTTAAGCCCAATAAACAAAGAAACCTTGGAAAATCTGGGCTTTTTTTTTTAAGTGAAGTGTTTTGTTAAGATGTAATCAATGTTAAGAGTGAGAATAATGACACAACTAAAAATGTGATGATTTAAAAGTATACAATAAACCTGTAATACTATAAGCTAAACAGTATTATACATATCTTTAAGCTAATAATACATTTGATACCTAGATAAAAACTTACATCTCTTAAAGAAACCTAAGTTATTAAATCTGATTCTACAAGAGATAGAAATTGAAGAGCTATACCTAAAAAAAAGTACTAAGTTCAGATGGGTTTAATGGAAAATCTTTCAAACCTTCAAACAGCAGATATAAATTACCCCAGAGCAAAAAAAAAAAAAAAAGTTTCCCACTGCTTCTTTAAGGTTGACATGTCAAAGCAGCCAAAAACAGTGGAGAGGTGATGAGAACAAAACCAACCTCTTTATGACCATAGATGTACATAAATTCTAGTGACAGTAGGTACCAGAAGTCAAAATGGTATTAAAAGGCTAACACATCAGTACCAAACAAGGTTAAAGCTAGGAATGAAGAAATAAATCAACATAAGTGCACCTACCAATGTGAGCTTCTAAAATTAACAAAGAAGTGGAATGGTGTAGGGGTCAAAATTTTCAGAGTATTATATATTTGACTTATTTAGATTTATTAAATGCTAATTTTACATAAATAAGATATATTATCATATATATATATCTGCTCTTATAAAGCTTACATTCTGTAAATTATACATATTTGTGAATAATTTTTTGCCAAAAAAGTATTCAAGCTTTTTGTTTAAAATTTTAAAAAATTCTACATGAGTGCAATCATACGGCATTTGTCTTTCTCTGACTGATTTAGTTTGCTTAGCATAATACTCTCTAGCTCCATACATATCGTTGCAAATGGCAGATTTCACTCTTTTTATGGCTAATATTCCATTGTGTGTGTCTGTGTATCTGTTTGTATACCACAACTTCTTTAACCATTCATCAGTTGATGCAAATTTAAGAAACAAAACAGATGAACATGGGTGGGGTAAAAAGAGAGAGAAAGACAAACCATGCAACACTTGTAACTACAGGGAACAAGCTGAGGGCTGTTGGAGTGGAGGTGGGCAGGGTGTAGGTTAAAGAGGTGATGAGGAATAACGAGGGCACCTGTTGTGATGAGCACTGGGTGTTAATGTTATTTAGTGCTAAATTCTACACCTGAAAACTAATATAACACAATATGTTAATCGAAATTTAAATAAAAACTTGAAAAAATAAATAAATAAGATAAAAAAAAAATCTATCAGAAGGAAACACATCAGGAGTCGGGGGGGGGGGTATTCCTGATTCTCAAGGTACACATCATGTCCTTCTAAGTATATGACCAATGACATTAGCATTATGAATTGCAGGAAGGAGGTTTATCCAAAATGAGATCTTGGGAAATTAAATAAAGATTTTTCCAAACTTTCAAAATTTTAAAATTCATGTTTCCTTAGATATATGGCATCAAAATGTGTGTATGTGTGCACATATATCACATGTATGTACACATGGCTGTCTAGCTGTGTAACCTTGGGCAGGTTACACAACTTCTGCATATCAAGACCTTCATGAGTATAATGAGAATATTCCTAGTACACGTACCTCAACTGATACTATGAAAATTAATGAGTAAGTATAATGGTTTCAGAACACTACCTAGCACATGGTAGATGCTACAGAAGACGATGATGAAAATGATGATTTTCTGTGGTGTGTTTCGAGTTGTGGGAATAAATATTTGGGAGGATTACAATTGAAAATGGAACGATAATCACAGTCAGAAAACTGGAACTCATAAGGGTAGCATTTCATCCTCATATAGTGTTCCTATCTGCATAACCATACATTCTCATTCACACTCCACTGCATTCCGTACACAACCAGTGAGACTACATTTAGGAGATACACAGTCAACTTCAGAGTGCTCTGGGCGATTAGGGGCAAGAATCTGGAGAATGTCATAGAAAAAGAGATAAGAGATAGGGGCGCCTGGGTGGCTCAGTGGGTTAAAGCCTCTGCCTTCGGCTCAGGTCATGATCCCAGGGTCCTGGGATCGAGCCTCGCATTGGGTTCTCTGCTCCACAGGGAGCCTGCTTCCTCCTCTCTTTGCCTGCCTCTCTGCCTACTTGTGATCTCTGTCTGTCAAATAAATAAAATCTTTAAAAAAAAAAAAAAAAAAGAGAGAGAGATAAGAGATAGTACAGGGTCCCTCTCTGTACCCTGGCAAACTTCTGTTCTACCTGCTTTAAAAATGGTTTCTTTTTCCTCTCTCTCTCTCTCTTTTTAATACACCGTACCACGCCTGAATCTAAATTAGATGTGCCTAAACTGAAATTTTCATTACCTCTTTTCTTGCCTTTTTAAAAAAATATATTTTATTTATTTATCTGATAGAAAGAGAGAACAAGCAGGAGGAACAGCAGAGGGAGAGGGAGAAGTAGGCTCCCCCATAAGCAGGGAGCCTGATGTGGGGCTCAATCCCAGTATCCTGGGATCATGACCTGAGTCAAAGGCAGACATTTAAGTGACCGAGCCACCCAGATGCCTCGCATCTTATCTTATCTCTCTCCTCAGTTCAACTCATTGGATTATATGACCTTTATGATTTGCACTGGTCCGGAAATACAGTACTAAAGTTAATATTTCTTTCTCATTCTACTTTTTAAAGCATCCTGGGTTTAAACAGAAGGCCCCTATGGCATATGATCAACAGATCAGTATCCCCTGATGAGACACAGATCATCTCAGATCCATCTGGCTTGATCTATGGCTATTTCTTATTCTGATACTAAAAGGAGCAGGTCAAATAAATAAATAAATAAATAAAAGGAGCAGGTCACTAGCCTAGACGCCTGGTGGTTGCAGATCAAACACAATTTCTCCTCATCTCTATCTTGGCTGACATCTCCTCTTTCCTTCACTACATTACGCTTCCCCTCGTGTTCCTATACCTCCCTCTGTTTGCTCCATCATTGCTGCTGTTCCTCAGGGTAATGCCTTTAGAAGCACTTGTGTCTGACAGGTTTATACCTGAAAGCCTGAGAACACCTCATCAATCTCCCATGTAGTGGATGGTTTTAAATGAAGCTATCAAGTACGGCTAGACTTACAGACCAAGCAGGAGACAGACTAAGTGCAGAAAGGGGCTCCAAATGCTCAATCCCCACACTAGCATATGTATCTTTCAAAATGAGCTTCCTCCTTCCTCACTGTCCATTACCCATCAGGCAGCATTTATTTGGTTATTAACATAGGCACTTCTAGGGGAAGGAATCTGAGGAACATACCTGAACTCCTAATACCCTGAACGTAAATGCTCTCCGTAAAGGAGTTTGCCACATTTATAATTGGGGTTTCCTCATACTGATTTGATTACTTTGTGCTCGGATTACTTCAGAAAGCAGGAGAGAAATCTCCCTTTTATTAAAAACAAACAAACAAACAAAAAGGCAGGATATAGAAAGACCAAAGAAAATCGGAAAGACTTCTTATTTGTAAGCACTTTCACACAGTAGAGTCTGTTAATTTCAATTGTATGCAGACTTGAGAGCTGTGTGATGAACAGCCATGAAACTTAAAAGGGAATTCATGAAAGAAAACTACAAAGACAAATTATGGATATAATGGCCATTTTGAAACAGGCCTGAGTGGAGAACAGACCTTTAAAAGAAGACCAGGAAAGAGCAGTCAGCCGGAGAAAAAGACCAGAAACAAGCTAGAGTATGACACTCAGCTCTTCAGAGTTTCCACTCTCCACCCCTTACTCGTTTCAAACTGACTTTGGGTCAAGAGAGAACAGCAATATCCTTCCACTGAAAGCCCCTGGTGAAAAGGCTCTCTGGAGACCACAAATTCAGACAGCTTCTCAGTCATGAAATTTTACCCGGATTCCAGGGCAGAGAGAAGTCTAAGTTCGTGGTTAAGTAGGCTTCGCCATTTGGTACGTGTCTATGTTTCTTTTTTTAATCAACATATTTTCCATGAAGTGAGGCTTTCCAATTGCTGGACTTTCAAATGATCAAACCTCCTACTCAAGAGACATCAAGTTCTGAGAAATTACACATTTGCATTACCACTGGCCTGTAGACTGAGCTTTCCTCATCAAGCAGGGATCCAAATAAAGCCCCTTCCCAAACACATGGGTTTGTTTCCATTGTCCTGTGCTGTTAAGAATGGTGCCCGCTATATTTTGTAGCTAATTCTGATGTTCTTCAGAAGCACTGCCAAAATATGACATTGAAAATAGCATAGCCTTATTTTTAGCACATAGGCTAAAAATAAGGAAGTCTTTCCATGGGGGACAACCAACAGAAATCCTCATTCTGAAGTTGTGTTAAGCTCAGCCTCCACAGCCTTTGCTTCTGTTTCATTTACTTTTCCATTCTGACAGTGAGAGGAGAGTCAGAATATTCAAGCCCGGTATAATCTTTTATATCATTAAAAAGACACTACTTCACAAGAGCAAGAATATGAGAAGGGTCCACAAGATAAAAAGACTAATTCTGAATTTCTTTATTCTTAAGAGATAGGCTTACTTTATGTTTAAACACCAAGGGTCAGGTATAATTTCATTTTTAAATTCATGAAAACTTGATTTTACAAAACAAAAAAAATTAAGTGGGGACATGATTAAAAAACAAAAGATGGGATAGGTTAACAACTAGTTGATAAACATGTGCAAATTGAAAGCATAAAAATATAGAGCTCTCCCCTTCTCTGACTGTTGATTATTTATGAAGATCCCTAGCCCTCATCCCAGTTTGATTCTAGACACTCCTCTCTCTCCCAGGCAAGTGACTCATTATAAAGAACCTTTAAATAGTACTCTAACCAGCAAGAGATCACATTAAAAAGACTGCAAATTTCGAAGAACAAGAGCAATTATTTCCACTCTTTGGTGGTAGTGTGGGCGGTCCCCAGACTAATGGCCACAACGGTAACTGTCAGTGTGACCAAAGAAACAATTGTGGGAGATGTTTACTTGTGAGGCCGACTCTGGTACTAGCTAATGTCACCTTCATCACCATCATCCCGTGTCTGGAACACACCACAGGCATTCCAACAAAAACCATGCTTAAAGGGTAGCTGTGAAATTTGGTAGAGTTCACGATCATTTTAGTTTTTAATCTATTTCACCTGAAGCTCATTAAAGTCATGTAATACATTGGGGAAAAGTTGCTGCTAGAGGCAATTGAAGAAAACTTATAGAAGTTGAGCCCTCCTTTCTTCTACAGCAATCAATGCCATTCTCCTCTAGCTATAATCTCTGTTTTAATCAGCCTACATTGCTGTAAGAATTAATACATCAAATTACCGAGCAGTTAGTTTCAAACTGCTCTGATATGAAGTCCAAAGGTTTAAATTGACTTTGAAATTGCATTTTCCCATTAAACTTTATAGTACTAATCTATTTCATTCCCAAACATAATTAATGAAATTTTAATGTTGTAAGTTACAATGTGGGAGCATCATTCATTAGTGAAAAAGAATATATAAAGATGCATTATCAACTTTACCTTTAAAACAAAATCACAGCCATTTAAGATGCTTTATTGAGGAAGTGTGTACCTACTATATACCAAAGGGGCCTGTTTTTAAAACCGTGGTTAAAAAATAAAACTGTCAGTATTCTATCAAATGTTACTTATTTAGCCTTTATGCTAATACACTGAAATCCCTTATCTTTAATGGCAAAGACAAGACATTTATGAACAAGTACAAAAGTGCTATCTCTTCCCCCTGAAGTAGAAATTCTAATTATTACTGGGTTACTTTGCCTCAAGTTGCATCATGGGACATGGTATGACAATAGCGATAATATGGTCTTTCAATCTATTCCATCATCACATGAAGATAAATTCTCAGGTGGAATACTCTCACATATTCAACTGTTCCTGCACAGAATTATGTTACAGATTACAAAGCCTGTTTCTGGGTTATTTTATTTCTACCTGGTTTTAAGCCACTTAGGAAATATTTGAAATTCTGCCCAGTAAACCACACATACTCCCTGGGGAGGACAGGGATGGCTAACACACATGCTGCTTTATACGACACAAAAATCCTCCCATAGCTATCACAGCACTGCAGCTCATTCCTAATTAAGTCAGGCATTTTTAAAATCATATAATGTGTTCTCCTTCTCCTTTCTGGTCATAATAAACCTATATGTGACTTTGTTATCCCATAATTCTGCCTAATTGGTTTCAGCTGTCATTTCTGAATCCAAAACTCATGGGCAGCCTGGGGCTGGTGAATGGAACAGGAAGCATTTCCAACCACATTCCCATCATGTAAAACCAGCAACCTGAAAGACCTTTTCCTTTAAACAAAAAACTTACTCTTTGGCTTCTGGCAATGACAATATGGGTAGACAGACTATACAGCTTTACCCAGGCAGCAAGACTGTTGCGAGCCATTCTTCTCTGATAAAAAGAATGCAGACATTCATGCTCTAACAGTTTGTGTCTGAAGTAGTTTCAATAATTTACAGGCTTACCCATAAACAGAATACATAGCTCTATCCATACCTCCATATCTACAATTTATTTAGTTTATAAAACTTCCAAGAGGTATCCATTATTTTCCTTTTTAAAATTCAGAGCATAAATTTGGGAAGTTTCAAGAAACTTGGGGGGAATCTTACAGAAGAAGAACATTATGGTTGGTTCTATAGAGACATATGTTATTCCTGCATCGGAAGAACGTGTAAAACGTTTTCTCTCGAAACAGCGAAGGAAAGAGCTCCCCACTATGATTTATATGTCCTCGGGGAAACCATTCACAAGCCTAAACCATATAATAAATTTTAATGGAGTCAAATAGCCACTTTAAAAAGATGTTCATATTATTTTGAAGCCAGTTTGATTTTTAAAAGGAAAAATAAAAAGCCAATGGGTATAAAGATTGGAATGCTCTGATCATCCAACATCCTCAAAAATTTGGAGAAAGAAAAAAAGGTTAACAAAGTGGGCCACATAAATGTCTTTGGAGTCAAAGCAGGAGATATAGGAGAAAAGAAAATGACTGAGGAAGTTTTCAGGAATATCTTAACTCTGAAAACACCTTCCGGAGCCACCCTGGTAGAAAGGGAGATCCTGAAATTACAGGATAAGAGCAACATGAGGGGAAAAAGAAACAGAACTAAAATAAGAGAGGAGAGAAAGAGGGCAATAAAGAAGGAAAGGAAGGTAGAAGCATCAAAGGGGCCAGTCTGCGATCACTTTAGCTAGCTGCAATGCAAAACAGAGATTTCTTTTTATAATACTTGTCCTAAGGGGTCAGAGTAACACCCACCTAGCGAATGATCATGTGTAGCTCAGGAAACTTTTAAAATTATACTGTAATGAGCTTCAGGTCCATGTTTTTCCAATTTTGAAAACATAACTCTGGAAACACATATTCCAATGAAAAGAGTAAACAAATAAAGTTTGTTAAATTGTCACCTTTGTTGGCATAACAAATGAAAATCAAAATATACTTTCACAATGTTAGAATGGGTCAAGTATTGTAAAATGTATAAAAATGAATAAAAACTATTCCTACTTGGGAGATCAGTGACGGCTTTGAGGAAAGTAAGACTGAGAGTCAAATGTGAACAATACCCTTCTTCCTCTTACTTAAAATGACACATTTATAACCTTGTTCCTATCACTTGATCCAGTAGTAAAAATATTAGGAGATTTTCTCCCCCAAGGAAATAAGTAGGATATATCGAAAGTCATGCTATTAAGATTTTATAATACAAAACAGTTTGGAGCTTTTAATTGTGGCTATAAATATCTGAGTATTTATGGGGCAAGGGTTGTGGGCTGTAGAAAAGAGGGCCACATAAAAGGGCCACATAAAAAAACTCTTGAATTAGGGAAATGATCTTAAAAATAAATTTATATTACATAAGTAAAGCTCATTTAAGTTTTCCTGGCTGGTGGAAATACATAAAGTATAAAAAGACAAAGCTTTCAGAAAAAGTCCTGGCCAAATGGAAATGCCTGATGAAAAAGGTAATTTACATTGCTACTCTTGAGGCACAGCTGAAGCAGCAGCACATCTGTATCCTTATGTAATTAGTAAGCATAACTGTAATTATCTCAGTATAGTGCATAAAGGGGCAAAGTAATTTAGATTTCTCATTCAGTCAAGACAAGGGTCATACCAGCATTATTTTTTTAAATACAAGCTTTTACCTGCAGAGTACAGTGCTCTGAGATATAAGAAACAGAAGTACTAGCAGTAAAATATATTGTTAAAAATCCAGAAAACTGTAAAAGTTTCGTTTCAAGTAGCTCTTTTAACAGCAAAGAATAAGAAGACCTAAGATCACTGCGGTGGGTGGGTGCGGAATACCAAATTCATGAATTCTTGTACTCTGAACATTGCCAAAAGTTAAAGTAGAGTAGAAATTCTAAAGTATTGCTTTTTTAGGATCTACAGCCAAAAGTCAAATTGCTGATTTACCCATCATAAAAAATTTTGTCAAAGATCTAATTTTTTTTTCATCTTTCTTGTTACTGGCTTTGCTCAATATATGAACAAAGAAAATGTGCTAATTTCTTACTATGCATGGTACAAAATTAAAGATACCCTAAAAAAGAACTGTTATGTTTTTTTCTCAACCACTAGACACTTGCAAACTTGCCAAGATAATAACTTTCCCAGGAGCTTGACATATTTGGCAGATAGAGTTGATGTTTTGAATATGAATCTAGAAAACTTCAAGGAATGAAGACCAACATTATTGCTCCTCATGATATGTCTTAAGCTTTTATGCCAAAATCTAGCTATGTATTCAGTGAATCAGAGCTAAAAATATCTTTTCATTCTCTTGACTTAGTGCAGTTTGCCATAAAAGGGTTACTGGAAAAAAATTTCAAGAGAAAGAATAAAATCTCACCAAGTCTGTCCAGGATGAATTCAGGTAGGGCTTTCCTGGTGTTGTGGTTGAAAATACCATTTGAAAGGCAGTTTTAGCAAAATGTAAAAGAAGATAATGGTGCTCGAATTTGAAAGAGTTACCAAAAAAATTTAGAAAATTGTACTGGAAAATTTTTGCACAAAATACCTGAATGTTTACTTCCAAATAAATCAGTAAGCCTGGCACGTAATTATCAAACTCAATATATGAAGTTAGTTTTAATACTTTCTATAAAAAAAAAAAATAGCAGAAACAACAGGTGACATGGAAGGTGACCTCATCTGTCCTTGATTCTTGACACTATTTATGATATAAAAGGATGTGGTAAGCAAGCTGATTTAATGTCCTCACTACTAAAACATGTAGTTTTTAAATGTCAAAAAGCCAGAACCAAGTGTTCAATAAAATCTCTTAAAATCATCACTTGTTTTATTAATAATTCTAAATTTATCCAAGGTTTAAAATGGTATCAAAGAAAAGCATGAGATTTTTATATTAAAACAAAGGGCACATGAATTTTAAAATGTGGATAAACACTGCTACATAGCTACAATTAGTGATTCCAAAACAATGGGGGCACTACCTTCTGTGAGTTTTTGAAAATCATTAAAAAAAGGGCATGTGGGGTTGAGTGGGTTGAGTGGGTTGAATCTCTGCCTTAGGCTCAGGTCATGATCTCAGGGTCCTCGGGATCCAGCCCCTGCATCAGGCTCTCTGCTCAGCAGGGAGTCTGCTTCCCCACCCCTCTCTGCCTGCCTTTCTGCCTACTTGTGATCTCTCTCTCTGTGTCAAATAAATAAATAAAATTTTGGAAAAAAAAAAAGAAAACGTTAAGAAATAGCATATGTAGCATATGAGTATAGTATACATATAAATAAACATACATACATAAACACACACAACATGCATCTGAGTATGAAAAAAGTCTTAAAATATAACACATGGTAGTATCTGCTTTCACTGCGGTGGGTGGATACTAAGTAACTTACGTATCAGGACAGGCCAGGTTATATAAGCTGTGATAACAAATAACTTTTTCTCACAATTTATTGGCCAAAGACATTCATATCATTAGACTAAGTTCAAAATGGAAAGGAGGTAAGATCTTCCTGCAGTCCTGGGATCTGAATATTAAGAATAACAATAGTCTGCATTAGGTAAATAATAGTCCCATTTTCCCACTGATAATATAGTAAGACTATTAAATACATACATGTATATGTATTTGCATTGACTTTTTAAAAATCTTAATTCCAGTAGAGTTAACATACAGTGTTACATTAGTTTCAGGTATAAAATATAGGGAATTCAACACTCCTATACACCATCCAGTGCTCATCACTGCACTCCTGTCAAGGATTTAGTAACTTCAGGGCATGCTACAATTTCATGAACTTACTCAGTTATTGCTCGTCTAAAGTTAATTTTTCTAGAAGTTCCTGCTGTACTGTTTTTTTGTTTTGTTTTGTTTTTGCCCCCTTTGAACTGTGAACATCTAATGGTTTTCTGGTATATACCAGAGTATACTTGGATACTTAAGTCAGAACCCCATATTCTAATTGTAATTCCCTAAAAGAGAACAAATCCCTGTTAAATTACAGGGTTAAATTATGTGTTTAAATTAATCTTTATGTTGGTTTTTCCAGATGGAGTTTGGGGGTATGATATGCTTATTATGTAAAAGAAGAAAAAAGTGTTTATTAGGCAGGTGGAAGGAAGGATAAGGAAGCAGCATTAGACAAAGGAGAGGAAGTGAAGGTGCCTTCAGGCCAATCGAGCCTTGAGTAACCTGGCAACACAGCCACCCTGCCCTGGGCAGAAACAACCAGGTCTTTATATCCAACTCACATAGTCACCAGATCCAGAATGCTTAGAAGAAGGCATGACCTCATACCAGATGGGTCTCTGCAGATTCTGGAGCTGCTGACAGGGGGAAGCATTCCGGTGACTATTTCCTATAGCAAGGAAGCAAGTCCTCCTTTTGAAGGAGGCTACAGACCCCATGTCTCTGAGTCTGTCACACTCTGTGTCTTAAAGAAAACCTTAAAAAAACTACTACATTTGTGTCACACCCACCCCACGCCCCCCCCACACGTCTGATGCACCTTCTCTATGGAAATAATCGTATCAATTTGGCAAAGATTTCTAGGACTCCCACTGTAATTTTACTATGAGATACACCAAAAGAGAATCCAGCCCCTGCCCTCAGAGAGACTAGATGCACATTCATCTTACCAGATGTCATGAAGACAAACAAGAATGATTATGTTGCCCTTTTCCACCCTTTACAAGATGTAACTCAGTTCATGGTATTTTTACTCAGGGAAAATCTGATTACCAAAAAAACACAATCCTTAGTTTTTTCTTTTCTTCTAATAAATAATCTGTTACTAATCCTCTCTCACCATGCCCCTTTTCCCCCAGCATTGCTGACTTTCTATCTTATTTTTAGAATTAGATACCTTCCCTTACCATTATTTCCTAAATTCTACTAGAAACTACTCAGCATTTTATTGTTCCTTGATGCTTTTAACTTCTTCATCCAAGTAAAAAGGGTAGAGAAGTAGAAGGAGGAAAAAAGAGAACTAATTCAATCTTCCAAATGTCTCTGTGAAGGCTCAAGTGGAAGCTAATAGCTGAGATCCAAAGCTTTAAAACACAGATCACATCATCAAGAGAAAAGGAAAAACCTAGAAGATGGAAAATTCTTACTTAGCAAATAGCTGCCACGAAAAATTAATTTCTCAGTTTCTGAATGAGCATCTTTTGGGGATTTCTAACTGGACTCGTACCTGCCAGTGAGAAAAAAAAGCAAATTACTCCCTTGAAGCTAGATGTTAACGAGAACCACTAAAATATTCATTTTCTAAAAAGGAGGTCTCTAACTACACACAGCAATTAAAAACATAAAGAACCTGGCTAAATAAGCAATTGATATACTTTTTTTATTTTAAGATTTTATTTATTTGACAGAGAGAGAGATCACAAGTAGGCAGAGAGGCAGGCAGAGAGGGAGGGAGAAACAGACTCCCCACTGAGCAGAGAGACCAATGCAGGGCTTGATCCCAGGAACCCAAGATCATGATCTCAGCAGAGGCTTAACCCACTGAGCCACCCAGGTGCCCTGCAATTGATATACTCTTAATACTTTTTTAAGGGTGGGGAGGGGCAGAAAGGGAGGGAAACAGAGAATCTCAAGCAGGCTCCACACGCAGAGTAGAGCCCGACGCAGGGCTGGATTTCAGAACCCAGAGATCATGACCTGAGCCAAAACCAAGAGTCAGACGCTTAACTGACTGAAACACCCAGGAGCTGCATATGTTCTTAATAATTAAATTTAAAAATCAGAACCCTTCTCGCTATTATCTGTTTTCTCATACAAATACTTACACTATAAAAATGTTCTTAGTGCCGGGGTGAGTAACTAAGAACATTTTTATAGTGTAGTATGAAATGTATAAATGTATACTTACATAGTGTATCAACATCCATGATCATCGTAACAAATTATAACAAAAAATGAACAAACAAAATAACTAACCTACCATCTATCAAGCAAAAATATTTTCCATCAAAACAGGACATCTCAATCTGGCTCTCTGCTCAGCAAGGGAGCCTGCTTCCCTCTCTCTCTCTGCCTGCCTCTCCGTCTACTTGTGATCTCTGTCTGTCAAATAAATAAATAAAAAATCTTTAAAAAAAAAAACAAACAGGACATCTCAAAAATGGCACACTCACACTTTAGACACTGTCCATGTGCCTAAAATTTCACTGATGGGACAGTAATCTAATAACAGTTAATATAAATATCTTCCCTCCCACTAGCCTTGTCACATTTGATGAACTCTGACAACTAATAAATAGCGAAGATTTATATGCTTTACAACCATCAATGTGAAAGAAATTATCTAATTACACAGTAGTTTACACAATGACAGGCTTGTGCATTTGTTCATATTTAAGCTTAATAAGAATTGATAAGATTCCAACGTAAAGATGGAAAACTGAACAGATACATCTATTTCGCACCCTCTTGAATCCCATACCAAATTTTAGAAGCTCTAAAACAGATGGTAGCACATTTAGCACAGCAAAACACAAACAAACAAACAAACAGATTATTTATGAACCTGCAGAGGGGAAAGCCTAGAAGCGGCCATATTTAAAAAAAGAACAACCAAGAGGTTCAGGATTGGTGGCATAGGATATGGGAATGAACGGGTCTGGATGTGGCAGTCTAGAGCGTGAGAGAGTGGTTGGTTGAAAGTCTTTTTAGTAGTTATTTAATCTTTAGATCGACCTGTTCCCCGCTCCACTTACATATATAAGTGCCCCAGTCTCAAACCTAGAGTGGGTAAAACAGGGCATCTGACTAGAACGCTCAACCAGTTAGGATCAGGGATACCATCCTGAAACAGGATACTTACAGGGGGTCCTATACCCAACTCTGTGTCCAGAACAAGGCAGCTTAGCCTCTATCCTCCATGCAGGAGTTCAGAAGAACCTTCACTGGGAATTTTTAGGCATTGCAGGGAAAGATGGGTACCAGTATCAAGGATTTCTCAGCAAAATGGCTTGGTTGGTCCCTACAGTAAACGAATGGCGGGCCCGCTGCACACATTTTGAGGCCCTCATCTCTAAGTAGTACCACAAGCCAAGAATCTGCAGATACTGAACCAACGCTTCGAGTATTTCAGCCAGAGACCAGAACAAACTAAAAGAAAAACAGTAACAGCTTGGTAGAAACAGAAAATACTGTTAGGAAAACTTTAAAAAAGACTATTATTAATATTTCAGGAGGTAAGAAAAGATACTGCAACCTTGAAACAAGATAAAGGTATTATAAAATGGAATATTCTGAGAACAAAAAGGTATCTCAGAAATAATATTAAAATGTAAAACCCTCAACATCAGAGGAGAAACAACTAAGTTGAGAAAATGTCCCTTAAGGCTGGGACTAAAGGAAAAATAATTAGAAAAATAGGGAAGAAAAGACAAGAAGGGGTGCCTGGGTGGCTCAGTCATCAAGCATCTGCCTTTGGCTCAGATCGTGATCCCAGAGTCCTTGGATTGAGCCCCACATCCGGCTCCTTGCTTAGCAGGAGCCTGCTTCTCCCTCTCCCACTCCCCCTACTTGTGTTCCCTTCCTCACTGTCTCTCTCTCTCTATATCAAATAAATAAATCAAATCTCAAAAAAAAAAAAATTAGGAAAGCAATACAGGAGGATCTACATTTAAATAATAAAAGATCCAAAGAAAAACAAGAAAACAAAGGAAGGAAATCATAACAAAATAATGTAAGATCATTTCTTTTTTTTTTTTTTTTTTTAAGATTTTATTTATTTGACAGAGAGAGAGTGTGAGCACACAAGCAGGGGAAGCAGCAGGCAGAGGGTGAAGGAGAAGCAGGCTGCCCACTGAGCAGAGAGCCCAATGTGGGGCTCGATCCCAGGACCCTGAGATTACGAACTGAGCCAAAGGCAGATGTTTAACTGACTGAGCCACCCAGGTGCCCCAAGATCATTTCTTGAAACAGAAGGACATATGTGCACTAACAAATGTTCAACATGCTTAGGTGGGAGGGAAATTCAAAGAATGAAATAAGAAACCATTAAACATTGTAATAAAAATGACAGACAAAAAGTATTGCTGAGGGTATGGAAAACTGGAACCCCCAAATCCTGCTGGTTAGATGGTAAAAGGGAGCATCCACTTTGAAAAACAGTTTGACAGTCTTTCAAACACTTAAAGATAGAGTCATTGGATGACTGATGTGGTACATCCATCTACACTGTGGAGTATTATTAAAAAAAAAAAAAAAAAAAGTACTGCTACAACACATGATGCAAGGGGAAAGAAGCCTGTCACACAAAAATCATCACAGAGTGATGATTCCATTTATAAGGAATGTCCAGGAAAACCACAGAGACATAAAGTACATTAGTGTTCCCCAGGGGTTGAAAAAGGTAGAGAATTCAAAGTGACTGCTAATGGGTAGGGGGCTTCTGGTTAGAGCAACTTAATTTTCTAAAATTAGATAGTAATGATGGTTCCAAAAATTCTGTGAATATACTAAAAATAACTGAAGTAGATACTTGAAGTAGAAAGTAGGATTCTGTTATGGGAATTGCATTGTGATTAAACTGTTAAAAAGAAGAAGGAGAAGAATGTAAAGACAGGAGGGTCCAGATTGAAAAGGTACAAATGAAAATAAATCTGACATTTTTTGCTTCATCATGAAACTTCAGAAGACTAGAAATAAAGAAAGCTATTTTAACAGAGACAATGGAAACTAGACAACAATGGAATAATCCTATTGAAATTCTAACAAAATTATTTCCAACCAGGAATTCTGTGTCTAGTCAAAATGTCAATCAAGCATGAGCACAGAATAAAGATATTTTCAGAAATGGATATCTCAAAAAACAAACAAAAAAACAAACAAACAAACAAAAAACAAAACCCAGGGGCGCCTGGGTGGCTCAGAGGGTTAAAGCCTCTGCCTTCAGCTCAGGGCATGATCCCAAGGTCCTGGAATCGAGCCCCGCATCGGGCTCTCTGCTCGGTGAGGAGCCTGCTTCCCCCTCTCTCTCTGCCTGCCTCTCTGCCTACTTGTCATCGCCGTCTGTCAAGTAAATAAATAAAATCTTTTTTTAAAATCCCAGGAAGGTACTAGAAACTGTGTTTCCCCAAAATAAAATAACATGAGATGGAGGAAGAAAAAGCTTCACCCCAGGAGAGAGCAGAAGGGCATTCCAGGAAGTCAGTAAAGGGAGATGCACCAGGCAGAGGTCTGAGAAGGCCTTAAATCAATGGTAGAAATGAAAAATGGGAAATTATTATTAATTTCAGGGAAACCAAAAGTTGAACTGAAGAGGAAAGTGATCACAGTATACTACGTGCCTCAGCTACAAACAAGATTTATATGACCTAATAATGTAAAAAATGAATTTCTGATCTAATTAAAATTACATACACCTACAATGACAGGAAGAGAGAACGGAGGAAAGCAGGATAGGAGGCGTTCACCTGTTAAAAATTTCAAAATAATGAGAAACTAAAAACAACCCTACTAAATTCATGTTTTCCACTGCAGGAGTCAATGGATGCTGCCAAAAGGTGACAAAAGGTGGTAATAAAGAAAGTCTTGTTAGATTTTCAGAGGAAAATCCAAAAGAATCATCTAAAAGACTGAAAAAGTAAAAAACTGTTTTCACAGCAAACCATGAAACTACTCGACTCTTTATATGCATATGATACATAACTCAAATAAATACAACAATCATATCAATAAGAATGAATGATTTAAAACTGGAGTCGGTCTAACATCCCTTTACCAAAGCACAAAACACGTATTAGATTAAAACATTATATGAAGTTAATTGAATTGTTCCTAAAATGCACGAAATAGTAACAGCAACAAATAACACTAACAACAATAAAAGGAAAGAAAATCCATTATATTGCAACATATTTATCAAGTTAGTGATTCTGAAAACTGGTGAGAAGTTTCAGACAACCCATTTTGTATGACAAATAATGATGCATACTTTCTCACTTAGAGATAAGTCTGCTAATGATTTTTTTTCTTCAATTACTTCATGGGCTAATCAAACATAATGCGAACATAATTGGAATTATTGATGCTCTTCTCCTGATCTTGGGTACTTTCATCAGACAGCACCTTTAGTACCTAAAGATGGAACGTTTCTCTAATTTCTCCAAGTTGATCATTGTCAGTCTTATTACATTCAATGCATCACTCTATGACCTCCACCTATCCCATGAAACATGCTCAGATTTCCCAAGATTACTGTTTTCTTAAGATGTATGGAAATAATTCCCGTGGGGGGAAAAATACCCAAAGAATATGCAAAGTATGTGCTTTCCCTTCTACAGGAATTCTTCTTTTATTTCTGTTCTTACCTTCCCTATGATCTGCTTCTACCAATAAAGTCTTCTTCAGTGTGCTTTCTTCAAATATCACCCATTATTCCAGTTTCCCCATTAGATGCCTATAGCTTAAGTGATGAAATTCAAAATTAAAGAAAAACAATTAAAAATTTAAAAAGCCCATAGAGAGAGAGTGTGTTCTCATTAAAGCAGTCTCATCTACAAGAATGTAGATGAGACTCAAAACTGTGTTTTTGTGGATAATCAGGGGTTTACTATAGCAACAGTTGGAGACCGGATACACTTCTATCCTAAATCATGCAAATTAAAATGCTGAACTATGATTAGGACTTCCTAATAAGGGGGCAACTACATGAAATAAAACTAGGACACAGAGAAGATAGGTATGAGGTAAACAGAAAAAATAAACTAAAATCCCAGCACCCAAAATAGTAAGTGAACAAATACAGTGGAAATGACTAAAAGAGACCGGGGTTCCTTGTTGGATGAGAAGCCATTAGGGTAAAGGACAGAAATGAAATTAATTGACTTTGTCCTACCAATTAGACAAAATGAGAAGTTTATAACAGAGCACTGATTGAAAGCAAGCTTGCTTCTCTTTAGTCTCTCCTTATGCTTCAGAATTCTATTTACGCCTCCTGCACATTCAGTCATCCACAATGCTTACATCTGTTCATGTTTGGTACTCGGATCTGAATGACAGCCCAGCCCCCTTCAGAATATAGGATCACACTATGACACTGCATAACTAGTTCTCCATACATGAAACAAAAACATTCTTGAAGTTCTTCCATAAAGAAATTTTTGCAGGAGTCAAACTGGATTGTTTTCACTTAAACACAATTGTTTTTTAGCTCCATGCATTGCACAGGAAGATCTGTGACAGCTTATAACCCAAATGGCACATGGACACTATCTAGCCTAAGATCACGGTCCTCTGTAAGACTTCAAACCTCTTTAAAAGAAAGGATATATATTTGTATCTCTAGGGCTCAAAGATAATCCCTGGAAGACAGTTCCATATGTTGGAGGAGAAAAACAAATGAATGAATAAATGAATGAATGAATGAATGAATCATTAATTGAATGACCATAACAAGTTGTGTTTCTGCTTCTAAAAGTCATGCCAAGTGAAATGAGCCCACCTAACAGTTGCAAAACCTTCATCTGCCCTTTACTATGCAAAGGTGGAGTCTCCTGGGTTCACACTGGACACAGGAAATGATACTATGCAGCCACTGGGAAAGGCATAAAAGGAGTATCTGACATCTTGGCATGAATTTCCCCATCTGCAAAATGGAGGAAACTTCTACCAACTTCATGGTTTTGGTGGAGACAACATGAAATAACATACTAAGTTATGTATTTCAATCCCCTGCATAGAGTACAGGTCAGGAACCCACTCTACAGTATTTCTGATGTGGATCAACCTAGGTTCTACTTGAATACTTTAGTGATAAGATGCTCATTACACTTCATACACTGTATTTAATTTTTAAGTAACACAAAACATTTGAGTATCTTTCCCAGGATTAAGCCAAAATTAGCCTCCCCAGAACTCCCACACTTGGCTTTCTCATCCTGTCTGGAATACACACATTATCTTTTCTCTACTCTCTACTGTATCTAATCCTCCTGATTAAGTCACTGGTTCCATGTTATACCTGGTTCACAGACCTCTTGCCATCCTAGGTGCATCCTCTTGTTCGCTTCAGTTCTCTGAACCGGAGAAATTACTAGTCTTTTTCATGTGAAATTGACTTCATTTTGAAGTTAACTTCCCCCCACCCTGTTTTTCCTTATGAGCTTCGGCTTGCTTTTTTTTCTTTTCCTTAACCACATTGTTTTATTTGTCCCACAGCAATTCACCCTGTAGTTTCCACTCTTCATTTCAATCAGATTCTTTCTAGCCTTGATTCCAGCACCCCAAGTGTTAATTACAGCTCCCAGCTATAACACACACAAATAGGCCAACCACATCATCACCATGGCTTCATCTAAGTCATTAATAAAAATATCAAACAGGACAAGGTCAAAGACAATGCCCTCCAGCATACCCTGATAAACTTTTGTCCATCCTGATGTCAATTCATTAATCAATAGACTTTGGGTGAAGTTGTTCATCCAGCAATAAACTGAAGGAATAATAATCTTATGACAACTGGATTTCAATTTTATTCTAAGAACTGTCATAAGAGTCCCTGTCATAAGCTTTGCTGAAATCCAGAACCAACGCTGTTACTTACTAAAAGGGAATGAAGATTAGGAGACTTCAATGTCCAAAGATCTAGTTTTGAATTTCACTAACATTCTATCATGTGTTTGTCTATAGACCCAGGTTTGTTTCCCACCACCTTTTTTTAAAAACCAGGATTTCTTCTGCTCACCTTCCTTCTTGATTTTTTAAAGATTACAAACAATAGTTCTATGAATATACCACGGGCAATTCTTTTCACATTTCAGATGTCATTTACCTGGGACTATACAAATGAACTCATTCCAGCAGGTATTCTTAAGTGTTTTGGGGGAAAGGGGATTGGGAAGGGCAGGGAGCTGAGCAAAGCGTGTTCTAAATCTGACTATATTCCTTGTGTTGTGAAAATCCCCTGCTTGATGCATTTTGGTGGAAGGCAAGGCCCCGCTGCTGTTGCAAAAGCCAAAAGCCCCTCTCTCAGGGGTCTGCGCGGGGGTCTGCGCAGTCAAATCATGGGCACACGCCTAGTGTCACCTCGCACACGGGACCAACCCTAACTCTACAGTAGGAGCTAAAACAACCCGAAGAAGCAGGGAGAAATGTGGACACTATTCTGACTTCAAGAGCAGAGGTAATAACCTCCAGTCACTGGGGCAGTCAGGACAGTGAGGAAAGGGACAGTATCTGGAGCCGACACTCCTGGTGGCAGCGGGGTGCTTCATGGCCGGTTCTGTGGCATGATTTCGGCTCTGGTCTGCTTATTCAGCTTTACACCGTTCCTGCGGTTTTTAAATTCTTCCCAGCAGGTCTGTCAGCCACATGATAGCCTCTGAGTAAACCTGTCTGTTTAATTCAGCCAAAGAGAATTTCTGCTGCTGGCCAGGGAGAACTCTGACTGGTACGTTTATTTGGAGTGGCGAAGCCCCTTGAGCCCTCCGACCCAGCGAGGTGGTTTCCAATGGGCCCGTTGTCTGAGGCCTGCCCTAACCGCTGTGCAGGCAGATCTGCTCTGCAGCTGCCACTTGGAAGAATATTTGCTCTGAGAGAGAAAAAAAAAAAATAAAGACTGTCAATGGAAACTAAAGATGGAATGCAGATGAATAGATAAAGAAAGAGAAAAAAAATTTTGAAACGTGACTGAGCAGTTTCGCTTTCTCTCAGTTATTTGCCTTTAGTGAGGACACTATTATAATCTCTTGTTCTTCTTGCTTCAAATTTCACTCACTCACTCCCATAAAACATTTTTGCTAAGCACCTAATATGTGCCAGCTACTCTGCCGGGCACTGGAGAGGCAGCTGCTTGGCTCTTGCTCTCAGTCTCAGATGCAACAGTTTCTTTCTTACTAGTGTTTTCTTTTCAGTATCCTTCGTTGATAGTTCCTCATCACCAGGACCCTTGATGGTGGAATGCCCCAGTGGTCAGGCCATAAAATTCCCTTCCATTTTTGGTGTTCATTCACTCTTTACATTGTGTTCCAGGTCCTCTGTTCTCTTCCATGTCCTCTACGGCCTCTCCCTTGCTACATGGCCTCTTCAGCAAGTTAACCAGAATTCTAACACAGCCAGTCAGGACCACAACTGGCAGTGTCACTTCCACCATGGTGCTCTACTGGCTGGAGCAACCACAAGCCCAGCCTAGATGAAGGGGTGATTATACAAAGTCATGGTTCATTTAGGGCCACCAATGTAACAACTACCACCCTTGGTGATCCCACACAATCCCCTTGTCAAATAACATCTATAACCCAGACAACTTCCAAATGTCTACCCTGGATCTCTTTCCTAAATTCTAGATTCATGCATCCAATTGCCTTCTGACACGTCCATTTGCACATACACTGTGCATGTCAACTTTAACCCAATTAAACCTGAGTCGCATCTTCCCCACTCTGCTCCTCCCACAGCCTGACCCATCTTCCCTCACAGCAGCTCCACCACCATAGTCACTTAAGTCCACATCCTTGGGGTCATCCCTGACTCCTCATCATCTCTCAAATCCCACAACAAATACTATCAGCTCAGTCTTGAAAATACATCCTGAATCCAACTACATGCCTCATATATATGTGTGTTTTCTCCTTCACCTCCCTCAGATTTTTTACCTAAATACCTCTTACCTCCTCGGCGAGGTTGCCCCTGATCGCCCCCACTTACAGCTGTACATGCCTGCCCATGTGCACATGTATCTTATCTCACAGGAAGCAGAAAAATGTTCTATTGCCCCAGGAGGGTTTAATCTGGAAACCAGAATACTGATGGAGAGCTACAATTTTTGAGAACAGATGTGGCTTAAAATCATGCAAATTAAAGCATTCCTCATAGATTCAGAAATCAAAATGTATGAGGCAGAGAAACCAAATAATGAGGTAAATTGTGTGGTAGGGAGAAAAGAAAGAACATAACTTTCAGCTGCCAGTACCATATTTGAACATCACATACACCTCAGACCATCAGACAAAACTCTGAAGATGGGTCTTCATCCTAACACCAGCCATCTATAGGGTGAGAGAGGATAATAAGGATCTTGGCACAGAAGTCAAGTCCTGGGGTCGAACCCCACATGAAGTTCCCTGCTCAGCAGGAGGCAGCTTCTTCCTTTGCCCCTCACTCTGCTCATGTTCTTCTTCTCAAATAAATAAGTAAAATCTTAAAAAAAAAAAAAAGTACTTATGTGAATTTTGGTAATTCATAAATCACTTTACATGATTTTTGGAGACATAGCTTTTTTCATATATAATGCCAATTTTTTTTTTTTTACATAATGTTGCACATTAATTTGACTATTTTACTAGTTTTCCCCACAGCAGAAGAAATAAAGGACTGCTCCAGTGAATATCATGCCTAGCTATAAGTTTGCTTTTTTTTTCTTATACATAATAACTAAATGTGAAATAAAGAGTTCTGCTACACATACTGTGATCTCATATAATAAAAAGCATAACAGAATAATTATGTGCTTTAATGGTAATATATATTTATGTAATCACATGTACTATATTCTTATTGCCACTTATGGAATCTGCTTTAAATTTTTCAGCATGATGTTAAGTAGGTTAATGTGGCCCTTATTTGTCTTTGGCCGAAAAAGAAAAGAAAAAGAAAAAACACTAAAGTGCTTAACTTTCTATTGAAGTACAAAAAAAACAAAAAACCTGTTAGCACTTTCACTATTTTCTACAGCATTTCTCTGCCAACACTTGAACCCAAGTAGGGAAAAGGGTAGCTCTAACAATGTCTTAAACCACGGGGAAACCAGATATACCTTTCAAGCTAATTGAGTCACTCCTTGGTTAAAAATGCTCCTTGACCTTGGACAACAATGACAGGAAGACAGTACTCAAAAGGGCCCTGGAAGCCTTGAGCAAACTGAGCAGCATGTTTTCAGTGGGCCCCCAGTCCTGCAGGTTGTGGGTTGTATCTACATACTTTGACAGTGTATAAGAATCTAAATTGCAGACATTTTAGGAGCTTTCCACAGTACTTAAGAGACAGCCTATATTAGCAGTATCTTATTATCCACTGAAGGGTTTTATTTTTCTAAGATTTTTTTCAATTTATTTATTTGACAGATCACAAGTAGGCAGAGAGGCAGGCAGAGAGAGAGGAGGCAGCAGGCTCCCTGCTGAGCAGAGAGCCCGATGTGGGGCTGGATCCCAGAACCTGGGATCATGACCCAAGCTGAAGGCAGAGGCTTTAGCCCACTGAGCCATCCAGGCGCCCCGACTGAAGGGTTTTAATAATGACCTCCAAAGTCATTTCTACAACTGCTCTTCCACAGCACTTATTTCATTATTCTGGGGTTCCCAAGGCTTTTGTGTAACCTAGAAGGTCACTCGTGGGAATAACACAAAGCAGCTGGGCTTCAGATTCTCTTTTAAAGCAAAGAACAGAAATATATTTATACAGTAGGTACACTATCATAAATAAGAATGTTACTGTATGTTAACTCTCAAAATTTAAATTAAAAAATAAATAAATAAAATGAATAAGACTATTTCACTTTGTGGAACTCAAATTACATATGATCCTTAAAAAAAACCTTGAACACTTAACTAAAATCCAAAGAAAAAAATCCAATAGTACCTAGTGAATCTTAAGTTATTTTACTTTTCTTTCATATTTGGGGTTTCTTTTCTTATTTATTTATTTTTTAAGATTTTATTTATTTATTTGACAGGTAGAGATCACAAGTAGGCAAAGAGGCAGGCAGAGAGAGAAAGAGAAGAAAGCAGGCTCCCCAATGAGCAGAGAGCCCAAATGAGGCGGCTTGATCCTGGGACCCTGGGATCATGACCTGAGCCGAAGGCAGAGGGTTTAACCCACTGAGCCACCCAGGTGTCCCATAAAGCTACGGTTTCAATGGGCATGGTATTTGGATTTTTCTTACACTTTTTATTTTATTTTATTTTACTGATTTTTAAAGATTTTATTTGAGAGAGAGAGACAGCAGGAACAGGGGAAGGGGCAGAGGCAGAGGGAGAAACAGACTCCCTGCTGAGCAGGGAATACAATGTGGGACTCAATTTCAAGACCCTGAGATCATGACCTGAGCTGAAGACAGATGCTTAGCCAACTGAGCTACCCAGGTGCCCTGGTCTTACACTTGTTTACTTATATTCATTCCCCTTCCTCAAAAAAAAGGGTACTATTAATTACATGGAATATAAAACCAACCTCTTTTAGAAAATAACTCTGATGTTAACAATTTTAAAATTTGGCAATATCATCACTAAGTTTAGAAAACTGCACATTAAAATGTTTGATACTGATTTTAGGGCTTGCTAAATAACAAGGTCCTGTGTGTGTGTGTGTGTGTGTGTGTGTGTGTGTGTAAGTAGATCCCAGTGATATAAGGGACAATACTGTAATTTTAAGTTTACTTTTTTGGAAACTTTAAAAACATTTCATAATTAAAATAAAATCTTATGTGATAAGGCTTTTGACCAGTCCAAAAATTTATTTAAACAACAAATCCTGTATTCAGGATTTAACTGCATTCAGGATCTTAAGAGCAGAAAAAGGGAGGGTGGTGTAAAAAAAGAAGAAAATTTCCTTTTCCTCTTCTGACCAAAAGCTCAATCTAACTACAGTTGTAAAAACAAGCGGGAGATATAACATTATAATTGGGAATCAGAGTACGATGGGCCTGAGTCCATCATACTTGCTACAAGATCCTGGAAAAGCACCTAATCTCTCTAATACTTAGTTTTCTTTTCCTTTGTAAAGTGATATTCATAGTTCCAGGAGGCTCTTGAGAACATCAAAAATGATAATGAATGTAAAGACTCAAGCCGAGTGCTGAGCACAGCATTGTGGTCATCTTTGTCTTAAATATTCCTTTACCTCCTTTTCTCATCCATCACTCATCATCCCAAGCCTAGAGTGACCTCTGGTTTCCTATCCTATGTCCTTCCCCTAGATCTGCTCTAATTTCCAAGGCATTTCATGCTTTGAAATTATTACTGTCTTTCCATTGCTGTGAAATATACAAAAAAAGAGCCAAGTAATTTCCGCTAGATACTGTGAGGAAAGCAATCTGATTAATCCATCAAAAAATGCCGGAGCCTTAATCTTTCTTGAGATATCAGTAGATGTATAAACAAGCAATGAAAAGCAGTATAAAAGAATAAAAACTTTAGGAAATATTCTAAGGAGTATTTTCTATACTGGGCAATTGGCACATAGTCACATTAATGCTGCCAAGAAGTCTACACCTCCCCAGCTCTAACTGCGAAGATTCCTATAAGCTATTTCTATAGCCCCCACCCCAACTCTGATTTCAGAGATCCATTCAAAGATTTCACTTAAGCAAAACCCAAACAAACGTTAAGTTGTAGAGCTGAAGAACAGAACATGAAAAGACTAGAAAAAGACGAGAGTTAGACGGAAAAGAGGGAGGCAGGAACAATGGGGGAGGTGAGGAAATAAAGACAGAGTGGGGGACCCAAGGAAAGGCAAGGCAGGCCAGTTCTAAAGCACGAATGATGTCAGTTCACCTCATTCTCTGAGAACAAGTTAAGCTATGTCTTAACTCCCCCAGAGAAGCAGGGAATAAAATGTTGCCAGAAAAGTACTGCAGAGGTCCACACTATTATGTGGCTGATTGACCTGGGATGGCTCCACAAGACTTGGAACCAGGGAAAATTGCACTCACACAAAGAAGAGTGATTGTTTAACAGTCAGTTTTAATCAGTTAGCAAATATCACAGGACATGTTTAAAAGTCAGTCTTAATCAATTAGCAAATATTTCAGGACAGTGAATTTCCTTCATGTGGCTGCTTCCACAGAATATAAAAATCATCAAATGATTCCAGCCTCACAAATATAGGTTTCTTTTAAGACCTGAAGGACATATTTTCATATTATTTCTGTTAGTTTCTCTATTCACGTTTCTGATTTTAGAGGCCAAACTCTTTTTCTTCTTAGATTAAACCATTTAATTTTGGAGGAGGGAATAAATACATTTTTGAAATCTTTTTTTCAAATCTTTTCTTCTATAAAACATAAAAGTTAAGTCAAGTATACTAAGAAAAATCTAGATTTAATTGCAATATTGCAAAAGACCTACTGGAAAATATGAAGCAAAAATTCCAATTCTAAGTCAACTGAATACATTATTGACTCCAAAATCACCGATTAAACAAAAGAAATTATATTTGCATTGATGTGTGAATCTGCATCCATTCTTGGTAGCATGTAATATATTCAACTGCTCAGCTCTAGCTGTCCTTGTAGCCACATTACCATATTATTCAAATGTATCTATCATTTATATGTAAATAGAGAAGATAAATGGCTTCTTCATAAGACAACAATTTTCAAATGATAAACAGACACAGGCAGACATTAGCAAGATAAAAATGTTACAAATATGCATTCTATTATATATTAAAAAAAAAACATGGAACCTATTTCAAATTTTTAAAAAAGTAGTGTGGTAATTACAAAATGGGATCCTAATACATTCACAATACCAACAGCTACTCTTCTCAATAAGTCTCCACCAATGTCATTTGTATCTTATAAATTACATGTTCTCAGATCCATCTGTGAAAATTGGGATGTTAATTATCATGGTTACATTTCATGATTCCACAGTTAAATGCTGAAGTGATGCTACATAAATACCATATGTTTTTCTAGGAGAAACGGAGAAAGATTAATTATGAGTTCAAGTCCAAGTCTTCTAGCAGTAATACTCTCAACACAATAAGATCATTACATTGTGTGCTATGCAAATTGGAAGTTTTAATTAATAGTTGAAACACGAACTGAGGGGGAAAACTATGAAGTCTAAATTGCAAGTATCAGGCTTTCCTCCACCCACCCAAAAAGAAAAAAAATCTTAGTAAGAATGCTTCTGAGAAAACCAAGTTGTAAGTCCAAAGGAGGGGCAGGGGGGAATTACCATCTGTGAACTTCCTTTGATGGAGTGATCACTGTCATGTTTAATCCTATTTGATAAACCTAAAAATTATAGCATATCTGGTGACAAATAGGTTATTAAAAGATAATATATCTGATGAAAATTCAGTTTAACATTTTTCTGAATTTTTCAAAATTATACAAACTTACTAGATAATATACTTTGGTACAGCAACTTAAATAAGAAACTCTATCATAATACTACAAAACTTTTATATATGTTTATAAAATCTGAATTCTTACTTTACTCACCACATATTCAAACACAAGTGTCAGCGTCTCCTTGGTGTGGATGATGTCATGAAGCAGCACTATGTTAGCATGTTTTAGTCCTTTTAACAGAGAAGCTGTAAAACAAAGTAGACAGAGAGACGATGGGTAATAATCAACTGATATGTTTCATTATCATTTTGTCAGATGAGATATCTATTTTTCCATTTTCCATTTTCCAATACCTATTCAGAATCAAGGGTAGTGAAACAGGGTTTTCATTTAGATGTCGTGCTCCCCTGGCCCCAACTATTTCACGTGTTACTTGCCGTTAACCTTTAGTTAGATTCCATTATGGTCAGAGGACCATATGCTTTCAATTGTTTTAAATTTATGAAGGATTGTTTCATTACCCAGGATGTGGTTTATAATGGTATGCATGCCATACTTATGGAAAATATATTCTGGTGCATTTGGGTGGAGAGTTCTATAAATGTCAGTTAGATTCTGCTGGTTGACAATGTCGCTGAGTTCCTCTCTGTACTTGCTGACTTTCTGAATAATGGTTCTAACAGGGACTAAGAGAGGGTTGTTGACATTCCCAACTGTAACTGGGGATTTGTCAACTTCATTTTAATTCTGCCAGCTTTTGCTTTGTGTCCTTTGCTTTGTGGGTGGTGTTTATTGTCTATACCTTTAGGATTCCTATGCTTTCTTTGTGAACTGGCTCCTGTATCAATATATATGTCTCTCTGTCTCTGATAATTTTCTTTGCTCTGAAGCCTGTTTTATGGGATATTAACATAACCACTCCAGCTTATTTTTAATGATGTATCTTTTTACATCTTCTTTTAGCCTACAAATGTCATTAGACTTGAATATGTAAGTTTCTTATAAGCAGCCTATCATTGGGTCATGTGCTTTTTAAATCCATTCTGTCAACCTCTGACATTTAACTGATATTTAGACCATTTACATCTAATGTAAATATGAATTTACTGGGTCAGCTAACATTTCAATCTATTTTCCCTTGGGCATCTTGTAACTTAGTCTTCATTTCTAATTTGATTTTGTCTTTTCTTCTATTTTTCCCCGGAGTTCAATTAACGGATCTCATTTTTAATTTTGTGCATTTTTCGTCTTAGCCTTTGTATTACCACTTCAAGGTGGGCTTTTTAGGTTTCATACACCCAAGGGCCTGAAAGAAAATCTAATTTAGATTACAGTTTGCTGAGTACAATTTTCTTTAATTTTATAGTTGTTTTTTGAAAAGCATTTTATCAGCTGAAATGCATTTGTTTTATATTTTCTGAATTTTTAGAGCAGTTTTATATAGATGTGCTTGTTCTATTCTCATTTATTCAAGGGACTGCATTCTTAGTTTGAGAGCCCTCTCTTAAATCAGTTCTTCTCTCCTCTATGTAGGTATTATGGATGGTGCTGGTGGGAGAAAGGGAGAGAGTCTGGGGTGTTCTGTTTCTTTTTCATTTCTACAGGATCCTTATTTTTCCCCTATTCTTTCCTTTTTCACTTTCACCGCCATCTTTAAGGGGTACCATCCCTTCACTATATAGCTATATATCTGAATCTCTCCCCCAGTCAGCACCTTCCAATCCTATTCACTTTTTATCTTTTCTGTAGTCAGTACTGTGAACCTCATGGAGTCCCAGTTTTCCCTTTCCGGAGTGATTCTGTCTGCCTCATCTAAGTCCTCCATAGCCCTCTACCCTTTCCACAGTCTCTTAAACCTGTCCGAAGCTCTTAAATTCCATTATTTCCCCCTACATTGATAACTATTCAAGTAGAATATTCAAAGAACAGGAGCTTCCTCTAGCATTATTTATTTTAATTAACCTTCAATTTTGGTTTTTGGTATACAACCTGAAGAGAAAAAAGAAAGATGTTTTGCATGTGTTTTGTCAAGAACTTATAATAATTCATATATTCATCAAGTTATTTATTAAAAACCTAGTTACTGGCCCTGGACAAACTCTTGATACTCAGTAATACCACAAAACCACATCTTTAGAAAAAGATGACAATGATGTGTCAGTGTAGGTTAATCAACTGTAAGGAATGTACCACACTGGTGAGAGATGTTGATAGTAGGAGAGGCTTAAGGGCAGGGAGGAGGTAGGTGGTGGTATGCAGGGAGTATATGAGAACTTGCCACTCAATTTTGCTGTGAGCCTAAAACTACATTAAAAAATACACTCTATTAAAAAAAATATACATTCATGTTTTTACATAAAAAAGCAAATCTAGATTATTTACACTTTACTCAAATAAAATGATATTACATACATCATGTAGCATATTTTAGGAATGTAACCACCATGTAAGAGGGGCTGCACTGGTCATTCACCAGAAAGGCAGGGAGAAAGCATATGGATTGATAAGTTCTAGTACAAGCTCAATGAATGTGAGCAGTTGTTTTATTAGAGCTATTGCTATTGCTATGAATTTCTGTAGACTTCTACAAGCAAAACTGCTTCAGAACCATATACTGTATATTCCTTAATCCTAAGACAAATTTTATAAGTCCAAAGAAGGTCGTTCAGAAGGAAAATTAATTCATGTGGCTGGTTCCAATACTGGAAGACAAGAAGAAGTATGTTCCCTCTGAAACTCAATCAGTAGCAACAATGTATATAGTCCAAAGCCAGGCAAGTCCAGGCTACATAATGAGGCTTTCTCTTCCATCTCACACAGACCTGCCATGAGCAAGTTAGTTGTGTATACTAAAAATCTTACAGCAGAACATCTACAAGTTTATTTTATCTGAACTTTGTAAATTAGCACACATGGGAAAACAATTATAACAATAAAATCACAGCACACAAACTGTGAAGGCACAACCGTCATACAGACTTATGACAGAGTTTCATAGTATTAATTTCAACAATTTATAATCTTTCTTCTTTTAATTATTCAACTGGCCCATCAGCGTTCAACAATTAAAACTTCATGAAATAGCTAGCTTTCAGATATTAACCTGGGGACCAAACTTTGCTCATTTTAACAAGGACAGCTGGCCTGCACTAGACTCCCAAGGCAGATTCATCCTCAGAGATCGATTATTTCAAACCACAACAGGGTATTTGAAAACGATGACCATATATGGGACTTCACACCCACCAGGGACAGGACACAAACAGGTGAAATGAAGAAAGGGCCTAGAGGATCCCCGGGGTTGTATGAAAGCAACCTGGCTTAGTGAAGCAAATTTTGGAAATATATAATACAACAGGATTTGTAATCTTGTCCAATTTCATTTTTCAAGTTACCCCCTTAGCCTGTCCAATTCAGTGAGGATCCATCCTTATCAGCAACAACCTCGAAAAGGTACTGAAGCTCCCACTAAATTAAGAATCCCAGGCCCTGAGTTTCCTTTGCCTTGGGATTTTTTTTTTAGCTGTCCCCCCACCCCCTGCAACCTCTGCCCCATTACCGCCTTTTTTCTCACCACTTACACCTAAATTGTTGCTCATTTCTCAAAGTAATGTCTTCACACTCATCATTTCCCATGGCATTTTTCCTACAATTTCAGGAAAATTGAATTTCTGCCATCATTCATCTTGGGGAAAAATGGTTTGTTCCTGACAGTGACAAATATTATAGAAAAAAAGTCATGTCATTTCTTTATATATTTTTGGCCATTTCGACATGAAGACTCAAAGTCTCCAAACTCCTTTCTTGTAAGTCTCAATTATTATAGATTTCAGATTTCTAAATTCATTATATACACTTTTAAAGTACACTATCAGTTAAAGAGGTACCAATATCTGTATTGGAAAGCAAACCCTCTTTCTTTTGAGCTTAACATCATTAATTTGCATTTGAAAAAGGACAGAGCCACTAATTGCACAGCTGATGGCAGAGGAAATACATAGAAGGTCAGAAAACCATCCAGGATCTCTATCAACATCCTGTGAAGGTGACAGACACTCCCAGCAAGTTGCCAGAAACTGTAATTCCTGCTGTTACCAAAGCAAGTGAGTCTCCTGGGCTGCCAAGTCAGACCAGTGATTAGCACCTGCAAGTTCTAAAGCCAATATGTCTCGCTTTCCAAGACAAACACTGTCAAAATAATACTCCATGTAATCCTAGTAATATCCCGGATATAACACATGTTATTTTCTCATCGTTTACTGACAAACAAACCCTGTAACATTAGTGCTGGTAACTCCAGCATACTTGGTTTCTCACTTGGTTTCTCCACAAATTTTAAGTAAACATATGGCAACATTTTAAATTCATTTCACCACTGAGGTTTGAAAAAGTTCAACTGTATGTGATGTAAAAGACTTGTAATTTTAGGGTTGAGGGTAAAATTCTAACAGTTCCGAGACTGTGATATTGAAACAATACAAACACAGAAAGATAAGTGTGCCTCTGACAAAGTCCCAGAAGGACAGAAGGACACATGGAGCCTCCCTTCATTTGGTAGCAGGCTTCAGATATCTGCTTATCGGTCATATTGAAACCTCCACCTCCCACTTTGAGAATAAAAATCTTCAATTTCCTTTCTGACTTGGAAGGGATAAATTTGGCCTAAACTCCAATTTCACTATGATTAAATAAATTCTGAGCTAATAGAAGAGTTCAGAGTATGTTCATTTTCTTTTAAAGATTTTTGTTATTTATTTAAGAAAAAGAGAGAGAGAGAGCATGCACAAGCCTGGGGAGAAGCAGAAGGAGAGAATTCTCAAGCAAATGCCTCCACTAAGCATGGGGCCCGATACAGGCCTGGATCTAATGACCCTGAGATCATGACCTGAGCTGAAGTCAGAGGCAACTGACAGCCACTCAGGAAACCCCAGAGTATGTTCATTTTATCACTTACAAGCAATGTTAATAAAGAAAGAAAGGACAAAACCCTTCTTTAATTTATCAGCTTTCTAAGTCTATATGATATCATACTAGGAAAGGACAGACCACAAATACATACAAGCATCCTTGCTCACTCCCCCTTTAGCCTCTGGAAAGAAGTAGTGCATTCATATTTTCCTCTCTCTTTTTAAAAAATGTCTTCTTTTCCAGAGGGGTACACTTGGAGGGGCTGCTACTTCATGTTTCTAGAAGACAAACATTACTACCCATTAAACCCAAGGAGCTAACCTTAACTCAAGCTACAACTTAAAACAGACATGAACTTTTTCTTTAAGCGCACAGCTAACTAGCTCTAAGGCTGCTGAAATTCACTTTATACAAGATATAATGAAAATACTTACTTTCAATGAGAAGTTACTTGCTAGTACATTCTGAATATTTTTATAGCTCAAGTATTCGGAATGGGAAAATCTGAAGGATAAAGAGAAAAAAAAAATTCCAACAATCCCCTCCGCCAAAAATGCATGCAGAGAAAAATGCATGCACTTGTTTAACTGTGTCTGTGAGGACTAGGTGGTCTAGATAGAGAAATGAACAGATACATAGCTCCTAGATTAACCTATACACAGTTCTGCAAGGTATGCTGCCTAGTTCAGCTACATAACAGGAGAGAAGCTGTGGTTTTACTTAGCTCTAGACCTTACCCTTACTGATATCTAATATGATAAATAAACACAAACACACGCACACACCCATAAACTAACAAATGAAAAAGTGCAAGAAACAGGTTAAAAATGGAACTGTATCTTTGACTCCATGTTTTGCTTTTTATACATTGTATGCACACACATACACAGAGTCATCTCTGTGTTATGGGAAAAAAAAGTCACGGATCACCCAAAATACAAAGTCAAAATGTGTTATCATATAAACTTAATTAAGCTAAAATCACATTATAGGATTTGGAGACATGTTTCTTGACCACCAGGTACCATCCAAACATGGAAAAATAATACATCATGTTAGGATCACTTTATAAATATCATGTAAATTGCTCTCTATCCGCTGTTTTTTTTAAAAAAAAAAAGTCTACTGTTTTTACTTGCACTGGAGCTAAGTTCTTCTATTCAGGGATAGACAAAAATTCAATCCCAATGCATATTCCTGCTTTGATCCACTCCTAATATCCCCAACATCGCAACCCTGAATGAGATGTGGTACTAGAAATTACAGACCCGACCACTCCCTCTTGCTGGGGATACCTGTTTATCCCCCACCTCACTACTGGCAAAGGGCGGCCTGTGGGGGGATACCTCCACACTGCAGTCTCACAGGACCACTGGGAATGCTTACTAAATCATTTCAAAAAACAAATACCTCTCATAGTATAGCTGAACCACATAAAACTGTCAATATTTGACATTTTTGACCTGCAATTTCACACGGTTCCGCCTAATAGAGTTTACCTGGCTCAAAGCAATTTTACTTTATCACAAAGGCGTTGTTACTTTTACCACTGTTAATGTTCAAACTGATTAATCTGCCACCAAAGGGTGTACACAGGGGTAAAAAAAAAAAAAAAAAGGAGGAATCTGCTTATCAAACTAGGTTACAGCTGAGGGGAGGAATCTGGAAACAATTTAATTTCCTACATGTACCTTTCCGTATCATTTGAATTGTTGACAATACAGATACATTCCTTTTAGACTACAAACAAGGTCTTGAAAAGCTCTTTGTTACAAGTGGGTTGGCTAAAGAGAACTGAAATAGCACTAAAAAGGCATACAGATGTTTAACTACACAATTAACACATCTACAATAATGAATCATTGTAACTGCAATGTGATCCTTCATTACTAATCCCGCCTCATTACTAAACCCTCCTTGCCAGGGCACTGATGCAAATGCTTGCATCTTATAAGGGGGTTTTTTCCTACCTTGGAACACAACAGGCCCCGTATCAGCCTGTAATTTGCTCCCACATCAGGCGTTAATCCAAAATGTTGAAACTGTTCCTTGTCTAAATAGTTACTTTCCTGCATTAAGATTAATGTACTCACTGAAAAAGATTCCGAGTTTGATTGTCTCCAATTACCCCAGGATGAGCCTGTAAATGACCCACCAGCTGCTTTTCCATGCAATAGCTGATCCTGTTCCCATTTGCCACTAGAAAGATCCAAGCATGTATGTATGGGAAAGCAGACAGGTGGTTTTCTCTTATGTAAACACCTTGCTAGTAACTTCTGCAGAAACAAATCGTGCTAAGTGACAGGGCTGGGAATACTGGTACTTACGCTCCAGGTACTTTTGTCTTCAATGCAGGAACTGTGGGTTTCTGGAAAACTTGGTAACAGAGAGCTGTTTTTTGTCTGCCTATAGTAACTAGGCACTACAGTAACTAAGTTTAAAAACTGTTGGGTGGTTTGCTGTATTTGAACTACTTTATACTTTATTACTTATGGGTTAAACGTATAGTCAGTAGGAATACTACAAAGTATACAATTTTAAAAAATGTGTGCTTTGGCATCAAGCCCCTCATGTCTTCTGGTTAAGAAGAATAAACATTGGAACCATAATAGCTATCAATGTTCAATGAGATGTAACTCAATCCCAATCCTTACATAAAAATATGTGAATAGCTATTATTGTATTTCACAAAAATAAACGTAAGTATAAAGTTGGAAAATATTTTCTTTGCCATGGCTTCAAGTCCCAGTACCTAGGGGCCTGCACATAAGATACCTGACTTTGCAAGATACCATTCCAGAGGTGGAGCACAGTCAGATTCCTCCACAATGCCAGGTAATTTTGCAGCTTATTTCCAGACACGGGAAACTCTACTGCCCTTTGTCAGGAATCAGACTGGCCAAGTCATCACCGCCACTGGCACAGGCCCGCCAGGAGGTGTTTCTCAAAGCATGGTTCTTCAATGATCCACTCCATACCAACTGCTGTCAATGCAAATTCATTAGACTCTATCCCAAACCACCAGATCCAAAATTGTGGGGATGGGACCTAAGAATCATTCATGAAATATTTATTTAATATCTACCGTGTGCCAATCACTAGGCAACAGGAAAAACACAGACAAAACTCCTGTCCCCGGCACCTGGGTGGCTCAGTGGGTTAAAGCTTCTGCCTTCAGCTCAGATCATGATCTCAGGGTCCTGAGATCGAGCCCCGAATCGGGCTCTCTGCTCAACAGGGAGCCTGCTACCCCCTCTCTCTGCCTGCTGCTCTGCCTGCTTGTGATCTCTCCCTCTCTCTGTCAAATAAATAAACAAAATCTTTAAAAAAAAAAAACAAAAACAAAAACAAAAACTCCTATCCCTGTGAAGCTGGCATTCAATATTTTGACTAAGCCTTCTATTCGATGCTTATGCATCCTCAAGCTTAAAAATCATTGTGTTATGGTTTTGATAGGGAGAAACGGGTAGCATGTTTGTGGGCTGCATGTGTGTGTACGCATGTGTTTATGCACTTAGTTACACTACAATCTATTCACTGTTCCATAAGCAAATCAAAAGAAACAGCAAGACAATCAATCAGTTGGTTTACCTGGTATCTATTACCCTCTCCCACCCCCATCTCTCTTACACTCGTGCACGTGCACGTGCACACCCACACACACACAACTGCTGAAATAGATGTCACTGGAAGATAAAAAGTGTTGGGCTAGAAGGAAAAGAGAATTCTTTATTCAGAAGTTTTGATGGTGATTTTTAAAATGTGTGCATTTTTTCTGTTCAGTTAAAAAAAAGGTTATAACGCTTTTTCTTATAAATGTTGGTAAGGTCATCATTATATGGGCTTTTCAATGCCACAATTTTTGAGATCTGTGAAGGAATAAGGTTTTATGTAAAATGCTGGCAAAAAGCCCTTCATCAGAACCCGTGCTTTGATAAACAAATACAATTAGCAGGTCTAGAGATACCATAAACATATCATGAACACAGAAGGAAGAAGGGAAAGACTATAAAAAATGAAGATGGATTTTGGATGGGGTTAATTCTTACCCTTGAATATTCCCTGAATTGAAATTTCAAACATACCACTAGTTCATGTGACTTAATAACACAGTCAAGGCTATAAAATTTAAATTACAACTTAATTCGATGGAAAGTGCACAGGCCCCCAGCACCGGACACCCCACAGACGGGCAATGACCTTCCACCTTCCCATGACAAAACTGTCCCCTGGCCTGGACAAGGCTTTGAAATCCCTCCTACTGCCCCCAATCAGTGGTGGTCCTGGTGGGGACCCGAGCTCATCTCGGCCCAGCTGAGGAACCTCTGTCACTGATGGTAAGGTCACTAATACCCTGCCTCCCAATTTGCTCCCTTCCCCGGAGGCCTTCATTCCTGTCTGGGCTCAGTGATGCTCAACAACTAAATGACACGGTGCCCACCGTTCTAGCCCCACATCAGCGTTCAGTGCGTGGACATGTTATTTAACGTCAGGAAGGTAATAAAGGGTTCGGCCAGGGGCTGCCTTCTGAATCGTATGGGGGCAGGACTGGCAAGCTCCAGCCTCTGAGTGCTCTCATTTCTCGTCTCTTCTGGCTACGGCAGCCTGTGAAGGAGATTTTTTCTGTATTTGGAAATACACAAAAAGCAAGACAGAAAAATAAATATGCCTACGAAGTATAGAGCGATCTCTCAAGTGTTCAGTATTCAGAAGTATATGATGATAAAAAATAAAATGATGCCAAGTTACATGAGTAAAATGTTAATGAATCTGGGGAGCAGCTCCCCCCACCCCGCCTTCCCTGAACGTGAGGACGGCCTAAATCCCTACACTAGAGAAGCCGCTTCGGTACAAGAACGATAAGAATGGCTTTTAAAATCTTAACAGAGTCAGTCTCATGTTATCTTTAAAGTCTCTATCTAGTTGTCCAAAACTGGCAACATCTTAGAAGTGTTAGATTTCATGCAAGGTATGATACACTTGTGGATGATAAAACATTTCCCTGCTGTGATAACTGTGAGGGTCAAGTTACAGATAAGGTGTATATTACATGTTTTACGTTTCTAAATTAGCATGGTGACTTCCGATTGTCATGGTAGTTAAAAAACAAATTGCCATTGGAGAAAATGACAAAGGGGAGAAAAAGAGGTTTCTCGACTATGGTCTCAAGTTTTGCACCTTCGTCTCCCCCCAAGGGGAATCTCAAGTTTTGCACCTTCGTCTCTCCCCAAGGGGAATCTGACGATACATTCACCCAGCCAGGAAACTGACTCCTGACACTGGAGCTTCAAATGCTGTGACTGCAGAGGGGCCTTTCTTAGTGTCTCTCCAAGGGACGCTTAAGCCTGGCACTGACAATAGTTTCTGCTCATATGACCTGCCTCCATGTAAGAAATGTAAGAAGCAGCTCCTGAGAATATGGGAAGCATGCGCTGTCATAAATGTCACCACTGGATTCCCAAATGTGTTCCAACTCCTACCGATCGACATTGCCCTTTCTAATAAAACTTCCTTAAACAAAACAAACTTCTTGCTTCATAAACATTATACACACACAAATACATACACATATATGTCAAATCTTAGTGCATTAAATACATCTGTGATTTGACACACACACAGGATGATTTACCCATCATGCACGCGAGAAAAGAGTTTTTGAGTGTCACTTTCCACCGTGTATAATACAACTCTTCATTTGAAAACTAAAGAAACCAAAATACACAGAAGTCTGGCCCTAAGTCTCAACTCCTGGCCCCCAGCTTCCCCAATACAGTGTAAATCTATCTCTGGGATCAAAATCAGGATTATCTGCTTCTCTCACAGTTTTGGTTTTCTTGTCTTCTTTCCTAGTGCTTTGCTGTGGTCATTGGTTTCTCTTTACCTTCATAGCTACCCAGGTAAAAACCGTGAAGCTAAGACCAGAGGCCATCGGAGGCACCTATGCAGTCACACACCTACACGAGCGAGGTCTAAAAAGAGAGTAATAAGAAGAGAGCTAAAGGGGGACGCCTGGGTGGCTCAGTGGGTTAAGCCTCTACCTTTGGCTCAGGTCCTGGTCTCAGGATCCAGGGACAGAGTCCCTGCTTCGGGCTCTCTGCTCAGTGGGGAGCCTGCTTCCCCTCTCCTCTGCCTGCCTACTTGTGATCTTTCTCTCTCTCTGTCAAATAAATAAAATCTTTTAAAAAATTTTTTAAAAGGAGAGAGCTAAAGGGAAAATTGCAATTCAGATAGGCTTTTATTTATTTTTAAATTTATTTATTAGTCAGAGAGAGATAGAACAGAAGTAGGAGAGAATGGCAGGTAGAGAAGAAACAGGCTCCATGCCGAGCTAGGAGCCTGATGTGGACTCAATCCCAGGCTTCTGGGACCATGACCTGAGCCAAAAGCAGATGCTTACACAACTGAGCCACCCAGGCATCCCTCAAACTGGCCTTTAAAATTGTCTATCTGGGATGCCTGTGTGGCTCAGTCATTGAGCATCTGCCTTTGGCTCAGGTCATGATCCCAGGGCCCTTGGATGGAGCCCTGCATCGGGCTCCCTACCCAGAGGGAAGCCTGCTTCTCCCTCTTCCATTCCCCCTACCTGTGTTCCCTCTTGCTGTCTCTCTCTCTCTGTCAAATAAATGAATAAAGTTTAAAAAATAATAATAAATAAAAATTGTCTGATCAAGGCTCTTCTCTTCTTTGAAACTTTCAAGGGCTGCTTAAGAGCACTCACAGGACCCACACAAAAAGGGGGTCTTGAGGGAGCTCTTCCGACTCTCCCCCATGCTCTGAACTCCAGCAATATGGCTGCACAGCTCTGTTGCCCGGATGCTCCTCCCTCTGCCCTTCCGGCTCCCACAGCCTCAGAGCCCCTCCTTCGTATCAGCTATTCAGATCTTAAGTCGGCTATCATTTCCTTCAGAAGTCTCTGCAGACTGCCGGGGCTCAGGTTAGGGCATTTTTGATGTGTCTGTCCCCACTGTGAGGTGTCTCATCCCGGTGTTATAATTACCTGATTCCCTATTTCCACCTGTCTGTATCCCCCATCACTCATTATTTGCTCTTACTCCAGCTGTGCTCATAGCACGCAATTCAGGGCTGAGTTTAGAGAAGATGCCTGTTAAGTGCAGATTAAATAATGCATGCATAAACATGGAAAATAAAATCCTTAAATGATCTTCCATAACTTGCCATCAGCGCCACAGTTCCTAATATGGCACTCTGGCTGTTGGTTGGTTATCTTCTTATAATGTGTTTAGTTCAGCCGGATATGTTGATCAAAATAAATGCATTCTTATTGTGTAATAACTGACAAACACGCTAAGGCTATAGATTTCACTGAATTTTAAAAAGAAGCAAAGAAGTATCCTACCGATAGGATGTCATTAGGAGTTTCCCTTTCATAAGTAGATGAAATGCTGTATACTACCGCTATAACTAAGAAGTCATTTTTTTTCCACTCATATTTCAGATTATGGAAGAGATGGTAAAAGATTTATTTGAAATTCTATTCCAAGGAGCTCAGGTTAGAAACTGATATTACATCCTAACATTCTACCCAGAAGGAGAGAAGCTCATAAACAATAAGGCAACATCAATGAAAAAAGGAAAGGTTCTAAACCTCAGGTAGGTTTACAGCAGAGTGAAATCCAACCCACAGGCTTGGTTTGTTCGGCTTCTGCAACGTTTTAGAAATTTATTAAGTATTTAAAAACTGGAGGGTCTCACATAAAACGCATTATACTTTGGCTTTTCTAGAAAAACCAAATGTGAATATAAGTTGTATGCCCGGAGCTACACAACTGCCCTCCATCGAAGACAACACCGCTACAATTCCCCACGCTCCTTGTCCTCCAAGAGCGGCAGAGACTCTAGAGCCTGATACCGGATGAACATTTAAGTTTGTGATCTCTGAATCAACGTTTGTGTGTCATGTATAAAACTCCATCACCTTGACTGCATAAGCTAAAGTAACACTTACGAGGAAACTGGAAATGGCCAATTCAAAGTGGGTTTTATGAGTTCCACAGACCACACATTTAAGAAAGGGGACTAGAAAGAGAATGAGGAAAATGTTCCTATAGCAAGATCACAATGCCTACCAAAGAAGAACAGACAGAAATGAAATTATAACCATTTCAAATTGTGCATCTCTAAGCCCCAATGAGACCCACTAGGTGGAAAAGGAACCCCTTAGAACTTTCAGCACAGGACTTTTTGTCTCCCCCTACATCATTCTGAATACAGATTCACTGACTGACAGATCTAAACAGGACTTGGAGGACCTTCAGTCCAACTGATGCACTTTCTTAGGTAAGAACACCGAGGCCCCAGAGAGATTGTCAGAAGTCATACAATTTGGTACATCACTTCTCCTTTCTTGCCCTCTTTTTCTCCAATTCGTTCTCAGAGAGCTAGGGAAAATGTCACATAGGTATTAAACATCTGATAAATACATCCTAGCAAAATGGGAAATAAAGAAACAAAATGGACCAATTCAAGGTAGCGACAACTAGCTGAGGGCCAAGCTGCATCAAGAGCCAGGTCTCTGATTTCCAAATCACTTTGCCAGACTTCTGCCTGGAAAACTGCAGGTTTAAAGTCTGAGAGAACTACAGGCATGATGGTCTGACAGACCCCATCCCCCAACACACCAACACAGGGCTGAAGGGGGAGGAGAGCAATCATCTGGGAGGAAACCCAAACATGAAACTCAGAGCAAATTAATCCAAACAATACTGAACACTGGCAAGGATTTAAATAATAAATACACTCATACACTATTTGAGGCCAGATGTTACTGAGGTACAAGAGGAGATTGGACAACATCTATTAAAAATTAAAATACTTCCCAGGGGGCCTTAGTGGCACAGTCAGTTGAGCGTCAGACTCTGGGTTTCAGCTTAGGTCGTGATCTCAGGGTGCTGGGATCAAGGCCCATGTTTGGCTCTACGCTCAGCACAAATTCTGCTTGGGATGCTCTCTCCCTGTCCCTCTGCCCCTCCTGCTCATGAGCACACACTTGCTCTCTCTCTCTCTCTCTCTCAAATAAATAAATAAACCTTAACAATTAAAATACTTCCCATAGGGCAAGTATTAAATCAGCATTTCTCCTGGAGATTTATAAACATAGATGTAGAAATAAGCAAAGATACATTAATAACAATGTGCTCTTTATGTTTTTAGTTAACAGTGAAAAATCTGAAATATTCTTTACTGTCCTAAATTAACTGTGTTCTGGTTAAATAAAATATGGCACATTGGGGTGCCTGGGTGGCTCAGTGGGTTAAGCCTCTGCCTTCAGCTCAGGTCATGATTTCGAGGTCCTGGGATCAAGCCCCGCATCGGGCTCTCTGCTCGGCAGGGAGCCTGCTTCCCCCTCTCTCTCTGCCTGCCTCTCTGCCTACTTGGGATCTCTGTCTGTCAAATAAATAAATAAATAAATAATCTTTTTAAAAAATGGCACATTAATATAACAAAAAAGTTTATCTATTAAAATGAAAGCAATACTTCAATAAGTATTAACAATAAAACATGTGTAAGATATATTTAGTTGGGGTGGGAAGGGGGAAAGGGGGACATCAAGTTGAAAGCAGTATGTAGTTAAAAGGGAAGTGAGAGGGGATGGTAATACTCTAGACACTTTGTACAGACAGACTCTGCTGAATGATACCAGGTTCAGCAAATAAAGTGTGGATGGAGTGGTAGTTTACTTTTTTCCTTATACTCACTATAAGAGAGTTTAATTTTTTTTTTTTTACCTAGATCATCTATTATTTAAAATTATAAATGCAGCTGATAAAAAATTAATGAAAAGATTTTCAAAGTTCTTTTGTTCTCTACAGGTACCTATTTAACCAAGTAATTATTCATTCATTCAACTAACATTTATTATACACCTATGATCTGTTTACAATTGTCTAACCTTGGCAGATGTGGAAAGGTACTGCAAGTGCTGAAAGACTTTGAAGATTTTCCTCCTCCAGAAATATGAGCTAAAATCATACTATGCTTAGGTTAGCTATGGTGTAGACAAGCATCCAAGAACAACTCCAAATTGCTTGGTATGAACTGCTGAGAGAACTGTTCTGATGAGTACAATCACCAGCCTTACTTCCCCAAGTAAGATAAAGCAATGGGACCAAAAATAAGTAAGTTTCCTTGCCACACCCTCCCCTTCCCCGAATCTTCTGCTGGAGTCTTAGAGAAAGAAGGTAATGAGAAATGAAGTTCTGCTTGCCCTCCCCTCATTCATATGTAACAGCTCTGGGGAAATGGACCAACCAGAAAGTGAACTGCTCTCTGACAAGGGTAAAGAGAAATGACAGGGCAGTAGTCTATGGAGAGGCTGAACCCTGATGTGAGATTGTGGGGTACCATTTTGGATATTTTTTTAAGATTTTATTTATTTTTGTTTATTTGATAGAGAGAGACACAGCAAGAAAGGAAACACAAGCAGGAGGAGTGGGAGATGGGAGAAGCAGGCTTTCCACTGAGCAGGGAGCCCGATGCGGGGCTCCAACCCAGGACCCTGGGATCATGACCCAAGCCAAAGGCAGATGCTCAACAACTGAGCCACCAGGCACCCCTCATTTTGGCTATTTAGATGATGCTTATTTCTCTTCCAATGAATCACTCCATAAAAACAAGGCAAGAGACTGACCCATGACCAGGTAGTAAATGATCACACCCAATGGCTGGCCATTCCTATCCTCTGCCCTGAATCTAGTTAACCCTAACCTGGCATGGTGGACTGGGCAACTGATGTGTTTGTATTTTTTCCCTCTTTTCCTGGTACTTCAACAAATACATGTATTTCTTTGACCCATTTTAGCGCCTGGGGTACTACTGCTCAGTTTGATGGAAATGTGCAGATGAGCTACTTCTGTAAACACTCTGGAGGTCATACAGAGAATGCTCAGCAATAGCACAGACTGTGGAGCCTCAAAGAAGAATCTTATCTAGATCCTCATGTTAAGCAAAACTTCGACACTCAAGTCAGTGAGAAAGTCCACACACGTAACTATCACAAATCTCGGTAAGTGCCATAGAGAAGAACAGTTGAATGACCAAAATACTAAGGAAATGAAGAAGAAAACGAAGTAACTCCCAACTGGACAAAGTGTGGAGTCTTGTAATAGAGGTGCCATATAAATTGCTGTAGAAAAAAAACATGGATGTGCTATAAGGAGAGAGAACATTCAAAGCTCAAGAAACTTGAGTGTGGGGGGAAAAAAAGAGTCATGGATGAACAAACAGTATGTAGTTTATTTTGGCTAAAAAAAAACACAATGTCTCAAGGGAAGTAATGGGACAAAGTTTGATACAAAGTTTGGGTCCCCACTGCTCAGGTTCTTTTGGAGTTTAATTTACTATTTTATACAAAAAAGAGGGGAGGGCTGAATAGGACCTGAACCTTCCTAGAAGGTTCATCAGGCAGGAATAGAATAGAATGCTGTCCAAAAGGAGGGAGTCCTTTCATATAAGACTAACTACCTGAATATACTATTTTAGTGACAACTTGACAGAACCGCTGGTAATGGGTAGAAACAAGATTACTAAATGTCACTCTAGCACAGTGACATAATAGTGTCACTGAGGGGGAAAAACAATTCTCACTTTATTTTGTTCAGAAAAACTCATATAAGTATTATAATAACTGAACTGAAAATGTATGTGTATAATAAAAGGTTAGCATTGAGTAGTGCCTGTTACTTGTCATATAAATAATATCATTTACTATAACAAGTCTTATGAGGAGATTTGTTGAGAATGTATTATTGAAATGAATGACACCAGAAAAGGAAGCTAGCAGAAACAATCTCCCCTTGCCTACACATTGTACATTTGAAATGGGAAATTTATTTCCCACTAGTTTTGTTTTTTTAAAGATTTTATTTATTTATTTGACAGAGAGAGAGAGAGAGAGATCACAAGTAGGCAGAGAGGCAGGCAGAGAGAGAGGGGGAAGTAGATTCCCTGCTGAGCAGAGAGCCCGATGTGGGGCTCAATCCCAGGACCCCGAAATCATGACCCAAGACGAAGGCAGAGGCTTTAACCCACTGAGCCACCCAGGCGCCCCTCCCACTAGTTTTAAAGAAACTGGCATTTCATTTCGAAGAAAAAAATGGATTACAAAGGGGATTGAAATAAGGAAATTACTCAATTTTCTGATGGAAATTTCCCCTAGAAAATCATGTTTCCATTTAGCGACTTTAAAAGATGAAGAGTAAAACAAAGCCTTAAAAACAAGTGGGGTGAAAACAAAAATGTTTTAGCCAGATTTATGTAATTTCTATTATTTTGATACCTTCTAAAATACAAAAGATGTCACTTTAAAGCTCAGAGAAATACATAATGCAACATTTGTTTATGAAACACAAAAAACGTTCATTCATTCAATAAATGTTTACTGAGGAACTACTATATGAGAGGCACTGTGCTGGAAAGAACAGTGAACAAAAGACATAAATGAGCAAAAATCCTACTCTCATCATGCTTCTACTTTTGTGAGGAGAGACAATCAAAACAAAGCAAGAAAGAAAGGAAAGAAAGAAAGGATAAGGGGTGGAGCAAGGAGGTATAAAATATGTAGTTGTTGGAGTATAATAAGTAGTAAAAAGAAAAATAAGGAACTTCATGCTGGAGGTTCCTCTCTTTCCCTGCTGGACACAAGCAAGGAAGCAGTTAGACACAGGCTGCCATCTTGGAACTGCCGGGTGATTTACCATTTTAAAGCAAAGCCAACATTAAGAAAGTAGCTGCACAGAAATGGGGGAACGTGGAGTACCACACAGCATCTGGAGCCCAACATTTCCTCTGGACATCTAATTGTGTGAGATAATATATTTTTCTTTTTCACTTAAACCATTTGAGAGAAAGTGGTCTGTGCATTGCAGGAGAAAAATCCTGATGTATAAATGGCACTGATCCTTTCTTATCTGTCAATTGTTGACTTTAGAGGGGGTTGAGATCACATAAACATTGCTACCTATTCCTAATAACTCCTACTACCTTTTTTTGGAAAAACTGTGCAAAAAGACTGTGAATGTATTCCAGAATACAGAGAATTTTCTATCTAGAAGTTCTGAGAAGCTTACTTAGTTTCATCCTTCATTTTTTTAAAGATTTATTTATTTGAGAGAGAGAATGAAAGACAGAGTGCGCACAAGTGAGGGGGAGGGGGCACAGAGTGAGGGAGAAGCAGACTTCCCACTGAGGAAGTACACCATGGGGCTTGACTCCAGGACTCAGAGATCATCTCCTGAGCTGAAGGCAGATGCTTAACCGACTGAGCCACCCAGGTGCCCCTACTTCATACTTCGTTTTCAAGGAGAGACTAAAACCCAGCACGGAAATTTAGAAGCTCCATTTCCTAACCCTAACTCCTAATCCCACTGCTCTTTCACGACCTTTTCAGATGAAAACAATGCTGGCTGAGAGGGAGTTCTGGGGACATCTAGACCAAATCCCTCATTCTATAGATTAAAGTTTGAGATGCTGGGAAGTTAACCCCCTTGGGCAAGATCAGCATTTATTGAAAGCAGATTTTGAAATCCTCTCTCCTCATTCCCAATCCTGACTACACTTCCACAAGATGATTCTCTCGGGGCCCCACTATTAACTTTCTATGCAGTTAGGGATTAAAATGTTTTTTAAATTTTTCAAAATCTTTCTTGCTGAACTTGTAGATCCTGTTATTGCTCTGTAGCTCTGTTATAAACCTGTTCCTAAGGGCATTCCAAGGAGCAACAGAATTTTTTTTTTTAATCCATTACATTTTGAACTTTAAAACCACAATCATAATTTGGTAGCTCTGTGAAAATAGGATGGAAGATGTTTACCTTTTCCTTAGTAAAAGTTTTCAAGATGTCACATAAATAGATGAGCGATGGGATATAGTTCAGTAAAAACAACGCTATCGAACACATATCACAGCTGAGAACTTTATTACCTGAGGTAATGAAAACATACACATCTAACACCAAGTTAACATTGAGTGGTGCCTGTCACTTGTCATATAAATAGGATCATCTACTATAACAAGTATTATGAGAAGGTTTGTTGGGAAAAGAGCAAATGAATGACACCTGGAAAGAGAGCTAGCAGAAACAATCTGCTTGCCAACACGTTGTATATTTGAAAATGAACATATATTTCCTGCTAGCTTTGAATAACCACTGGATATTGGAGAAAAAATGGATTATACAAGGGATTCAAATAAGGATCTTACTCTATCCAGACTGGTTTCAGGCTACTGGATGCCCCTCTACAGGGCCATTACAAGGATTCTCCCCACTCCAGCCAGGAGGTAGACATTGGCTTCTGGAGCAGAAAGTTCCCAAGAGACTGCTCCTGGCACTCTCTGGAACAGGAGAACTCTCTTCATTTCCAGGGAACTGCACCTCTGCTTCAGGCAGCCTCTCCAGGAAGGTCTACGGCCAACAGGATCCCCTGCTGCCATCTTGGCACTGAAACCAGAGCCACAGGTCGATTTTACATCCAGGATGTTTTTCATTCAAGAATGTGACTAGATATGTGATATTTCCTAACAAACATCATGCTTAAAATTCAGAGCTATAGAGATATTCCTCATATATACGAGGCCAACCTACTAAGATAGAGATAGTTAATTCCCAGTGGCTTAAGAAGATCATCATCAATTAACTTTCATGCAAAAAATAATCAAGTCATTAGTCATTTTTGGATAAAACTGCAAAATTAAAATACCAAGATGAATCATTACATTTATCTATCTATCTATCTATCTATCTATTTATTTATGAGGGAAAGGCAAAGGGAGAGGAGAGAGAGAATCTTAAGCAGGCTTCACACCCAGCCTGGAGCTTGATACAGGCCTCCAACTAACAACTCGGAGATCATGAACTGAGCTGAAATCAAGAGACGCTTAACCGACTAAGCTACCCAGGCACCCCAAATCACTACTTTAAAAAATGAAATTCACATCTCTTTGTGTGTGATAAATATATGTAACTAACATTAAACTGTACGTATGCACTTTTTTTTTAAAAAAAGATCTTATTTATTTGACAGAGAGATCAGAAGTAGGCAGAGCAGCAGGCAGGGGGGGCGGGGGGAAGAAGCAGGCTCCCCGCTGAGCAGAGAGCCCGATGCAGGGCCCGATCCCAGGAGCCTGAGATCATGACCTGAGCCGAAGGCAGAGGCTTAACCCACTGAGCCACCCAGGTGCTCCAGTATGCACTTTTTGAAGAAAAAAAGGACTGAGACTAATGACTAAAAGGCCAACATATTAGAGCTGAAAGAGAAATACAATTATTTGATGCCAATTTTTGGTTTATATAAATTCATATAACCTTTAATCAAAAATCAATAATGTCATTCTTAGTGAAGATGTATATTTAAGCAGCTAATACAATTTCCCCCATCTACTTAAAACAAGCAAACTCAGCAGTTAACAGCAGAACACTCCTTACAATACAATAATAATAACTTGGTCCCAATAAAACCAAGTGGGAAAATCCTAATCACTTTGCAAATCTTTCCAATAAAAGCAACACCAGCAATAAGGCTGTTTGGTATCCCTACGAAAACTCTCTCTCTGCCCCTTTGCCCCCACACATGCATACTCTCTCTCTAAAATAGACAAATCTTTTTTAAAAATCACATTAAAAAATGGGCAGAAGACATGAACAGACAATTCTCCAGAAAGACATACAAATGGCTAACAGACACATGAAAAAATGCTCATCATCATTAGCCATCAGGGAGAATCAAATCAAAACCACACTGAGATACCACCTTACACCAGTTAGAATGGCCAAAATTAACAAGACAGTAAACAAGTGTAGGAGAGGATATGGAGAAAGGGGAAGCCTCTACGCTGTTGATGGGAATGCAAACTGGTGCAGCTACTCTAGAAAACAGTGTGGAGATTCCTTAAGAAATTAAAAATAGGGGTGCCTGGGTGGCTCAGTGGGTTAAAGCCTCTGCCTTCAGCTCAGGTCATGATCTCAGGGTTCTGGGATCGAGCCCTGCATCGGGCTCTTTGCTCAGTGGGGAGCCCGCTTCCCTCTCTTTCTCTGCCTGCCTCTCTGCCTACTTGTGATCTCTCTGTCTGTCAAATAAATAAATAAAATCTTTAAAAAATAAAAAGAAATTAAAAATAGAGCTTCCCTATGACCCTGCAATTGCTCAACTGGTATTTACCCCAAAGATACTGATGTAGTGAAAAGAAGGGCCATCTGTACCTCAATGTTCATAGCAGCAATGGCCACAGTCGCCAAACTGTGGAAAGAGCCAAGATGCTCTTCAATGGGCAAATGGATAAAGAATATATGGTCCATATATACAACAGAGTATTATGCCTCCATCAGAAAGGATGAATACCTAACTTTTTTTTTTTTTTTAAGATTTTATTTATTTATTTGACAGGCAGAGATTAAAAGTAGGCAGAGAGGCAGGCAGAGAAAGAGGAGGAAGCAGGTTCCCGGAGCAGAGAGCCCGATGCGGGGCTCGATCCTAGGACCCTGGGATCATGACCGAGCCGAAGGCAGAGGCTTTAACCCACTGAGCCACCCAGGCGCCCCAATACCTAACTTTTGTATCATCATGGACAGTACCGGAGGAGATTATGCTGAGTGAAATAAGTCTAGCGGAGAGAGTCAATTATCATAGGTTTTACTTACTTGTGGAGCATATGAACATGGAAAACATTGGGAGATGGAGAGAAGTGAGTTGGGGGAAATCGGAGGGGGAGATGAACCATGAGAGACTGTGGACTCTGAGAAACAAACTGAGGGTTTAGAGGGGAGAGGGTGGGGGGATGGGTGAGCCTGGTGGGGAGTATCAAGGAGGGCATGCATTGCATGAAACACTGGGTGAGTGCATAACACAATGAATTTTGGAACACACACACAAAAATAATGTAATAAAAGTACTATGGACTCTGAAAAACAATCTGAGGGGTTTGAAGTGGCGGGGGGGTGGGAGGTCGGGGTACCAGGTGGTGGGTATTATAGAGAGCATGGATTGCATTGAGCACTGGGTGTGGTGAAAAAATAATGAATACTGTTATACTGAAAATAAATGAAAAAAAAAGTAAATTAGATTTTTAAAAACCTAACATAATGTATCACTTTTTTAATTAAATCACTCACCTTATTTTTTTAAAGCAGTTTTAGGTTTATAGAAAAATTGAGCAGAGTCCAAAGGGTTCCCATATACTCCTTCTTCTCCCGACTTCCCACAGTTTCTCCTATTAACACCTCACATCATTAGTATGTTACGTTTGTTAGCAACTGATAAAGTAATATTAATCATGATATTAAAGTCCACAGGTCACATTCAAGCTTTGCGCTATACGTTTATGGGTTCTGACAAATATGCCCACTATTATCACACAGAATACTTTCACTACTCTAAAAGTTCCATGACTTATTTTTAAATAGGAATAATGTGTTCTACTGTGATTATGAAAGCAAAATATATTCATTGCCAAAAAATCTATTTTTTTAACAATTTCAAAAGGTGGGATGCCTGGGTGGCTCAGTGAGTTAAGTCTCTGCCTTCAGCTCAGGTCATGATCTCAGAGTCCTGGGATCAAGTGCCAGGGAGCCTGCTTCCCCCTCTCTCTGCCTGCCTCTCTGCCTACTTGTGATCTCTCTCTCTGTCAAATAAATAAATAAAATCTTTTAAAAAAAATTTCAAAAGGTAAAAAGCAAAAAGATCTATCATAATCCCAGGTGGTAGAGAACCACAACTTGTTGCCTTTCTTCCTTTTTTTCCTATACCTATGCCACCATATATGAATACAGTTGTGTGTGTGTGTATTGTCTTGTATCTTCTTTTTATTCACTTGCATTTTCATTCAAACAGACACAGTGTCAATGAAAAAGTCAAGAAAAAAAAAAGTAAAGGAAAATCTCTCAGAACTTCTACACATGCGGTACTGATTAAACCTCTCAGTGGAGTCCAGCTATAGCTCTTCAGTAGACGAGAATCCGCGTGATGAGTGATCTGACTTTGTAAGAATTCAACCAACTCTTCAGAGCTTCTGCATTGCTCTACATTGAACTCGGGCCACAAATTTCCCTTATCTTTCCAACTTCCCACCCACTAGCTCGGCTCTGCCCCAGCAAAAGGAGGGGGTGTTAATGTGGGACAGGAGAGGCCACAGTTAAGAGACCTGTTATTTCTGCCTCCCTAAGTCTCAAAATATCAAAAGGCATTTTATAAGTAATTTTAGGAGAATGTCCTGTTTTTGTCGTTTTGTTGGATACTTTTGACAGATCACTATAATTCTTTCAAGAAAACGAAAAGCCTTCTTATATTTTTATTTTTAAGCATCGTGAGTTTTCCTAGCCTTATGATTCAAGTGACAAGTAAGACTTGAGCTCCAGTCATCCCATGGTTCTTGAAAAATCATTCTGCCAGTCTCCACAATGGGAATGAACATCTGCACTCACTATCTTTTTCAGTCATTTTAAACACAAGGAGGCTTTGAAAGGAAGATAGGAAGTTGCTAGGCCAGAGAAGATAGGAGAAAAGAACATCTTGGCTTGAAAGGCTGACAGCTTCTGGTGACAATGACAAGGTAATAAGACAGTCAAGTCCCTCTCAGAAGGAAAACAGACATAGCCCATCCTCTAAAGCAAGTTATTTCCAGCCTCTCTCATCCATTCTATTCCTAAATTTAGACGACAGTCAGCTTAACTCTCACCCTTCATTCTTTTTATATCACTCCAGATCTCTACAGCAGGCATACAATACATTTCGGTTTCACTGAACTGAATGTCCCAGCAAGACAACCTGTGTGTCAGTACAGAGAGGAAGGATGAAGAATCATTATCATGCTAAGAAACGATTTCAAAAAGAATAAAACTCACTATTCACAGGCATTCAATAACACATTCCACTTTCTCAATGAAAACCATGCATAAAACTCTATTATCTGTAATTATGTTTTACTAAGAACAGTGATTTATCCTAGATAAGCCCAGGGTTTGTGATGCTATTGGGAAGTACTCTGAAAAATGACCAGAAAATACAAGTATTTGTCTCTTATATGTGATACGTGGTTTCTACAAGATCTCTGTAAGACTCCTGAGGCATATATATCCACCACTCTTTTCTGAATCTTGAAAAGCACATCACAGCAAGTAGAGACCATTAAGGTCTCTTGCAGGGAAAAGAACAGATGGGGTGGGAGGACACAAGCAAATGGGCTCCCCTGCATGCAACCTTTGCTACTTGAAAGGTATATGTGAATTACAACACACTGGACCAGCAAGAATGTTCATTATGGCTAATGACCTTCTTTGTATGGATGCAAGGGCATAAGCAGAGACAGAAAATTATAGAGTTAGAACTCTGGAGACCAAGCCACAGTCTTCATTCTACACTAAAAGCTATACTTCCTTGAGTAACGCAATTAATCTCTGAGACTTGATTCACTTCCTCAACCCTTGAATGGATGAATGAATGAAATCAAAGCTCAACATTTTTCACCCAAACTTTCTACAAAACTTCTTACTTGGCTATCAGCATATCTGCTATGATCAAGAGAATTGGGAATAGTGGATGTCTCATAATCTGCATTATGGAAACGACAGGCGTACTTTCCCTCACCTACCACACTGGGGTAGGCAACCTACCCCAGGTGTGAAAATCGCTATATTAAAAGATGCTCAATATGCCTTCTGACATCAGTGTTTTGAGAATCTGTAAATATAAGGGTTTTGTTTTTTTTTACAAAACCCAGATACTCTTGGGCCAGAGATGTGTAGTGTCTATACACCTGTGCCAATCTGTCTGTCCACTTGCCCTAAATAGGGCAAGCAGAAGCAAAAAGGCCGAATACAGTAGCAAAATTCAAAGAAAGACAGGCTCTTGGGGCTTCTAAATCCATCTATGATATTCTGGTCATTCTCTTTTGGGTCTAACATGCCTTTCTCCTGTCTAGAGATGATATACCCAGCCTGTGGGTATAAAACCAGAGGGCCACAAAAAAGACAGACTTTAAGGCCGCATGGCAGTAGGTTCACATCTAATTCCCTCTGTGTAAACTGTGATGACTCTGGTATCATGTTCTAACATACTAAGGTTATCATTCTGCATTTGAGAATTTTATTTCAACTGTAAATATTACTTTAAAGATATTTTTGCAGAAGGGTACCACATCTAAAAACAAACTCTCCATAGCACAGAAACTTCCTCTCACATAAACCTTACACTTGGGGCACCTGAGTGACTCAGTTAACTGTCTGCCTTAGGCTCAGGTCATGATCCCAGGGTTTGGGGACTGAGCCCCATGTCAGGCCCCCTGCTCAGCAGGAGGCCTGCTTCTCCCTCCCCGCCCCACCCCCCTGCTCATGTTCCCTCTCTTGCTGACTCTCGCTGTCAAATAAATAAACAAAATCTTAAAAAGTAAATAAAGTAAATAAATAAATAAACCTTACACTTTATCGCAGTGCCCGAGAATAATCATTACTCTACATACTCCACAGAATGGAGGGAAAATGGCTCAGTTGTCTTGTTAAACTATAGAACTGAGTCTTAATCTGGGGACCATAGGGAAACACTAGGCGTTCCAGAAAACCCTGAAGTTTATGTTGTTGTTGTTGTTTTATCATTTTGTATTTTCCTGATGAGAGATGGTTGATTGCTTACCTCAGATTTCAAAAGTCTATAATCTAAAAGAGGTGAGTTTTCTACTTGCTGTTCATGGTTGGAGAAATGCTATACACACACACACACACACACACACACACACTGTCCTGTAGTAATACTGTATCACTCTATGAGACCTAGTATGTGACCTCTAGAAAGAGGCAGGAAGAGGTAAGGATAGCAAGCAGTAATAGTGGAAGTACTTGTAAAATAATAGGATCACCTTACATTAATACAGCACTTGACTGTTAACAAGCTCTGACTTTCATTATCATTGTCTAGTATACAGTCTCTCATACAGCAGGTACATCGATAGTCATGGTCTCTGTCACCCACTATTTTTGTCAAGGGCAGACTCCGTCATCTCTCCTTTGACTTCCAGCAAAGATCTGTTCTCGCTCACAACTTACATTTACTCTCTTTGTACCAAACCACTGCCTGCACACATAACCTATGTGTTCTTCCTTGGCTTCAAGTTCTCCATCCCCACCTGCCACTCGTAACAACCTCCCACAAGCATTTCTCAGTTACTCTTCAGAGAGATGCTAATCCTTGATGATTCCTCTGACCATCTCTTGCTTGCTCCACAACCTATTCTAATGTGGCTTCCATTTCTTTGATTATTTCTGGTCAATTCCCAACTCTTTAAATACATTTGACAAACTTGACTACTCTCGCTTTCCATGTCTTCTGTTGATCTCTCTGTTAACCTAACCCTCTTTTCATTCGACGTTGCTGCCTCCTCCTCCTCTGGCTTCTCTCCCTCTTCCACGTAGGACTGATGTCTAAACACTGGGCTCGGTCCTGGACCCTCTTCTCTGGTTACAGTCACTCCCTGAATGATCTCATCTATTTCTGTGGTTCTAAAGACCATCTATTCCAATTCTTCCCTCTAGCCTATGTGTCTCCTTGAACATCAACAGCCGTACACATCCAGCTGCAACTAGACATCTCAACTTGGAAAACTGACAAATCCTGGGATTCCCCCAGATCTGCCCCCAAACCCATTATTCCCAGTGTACCACATTCTAGGAAATGTTATACAAACAAAACTTAGGAGTTGGTCTTGTTTCCTATTTTATTCTTAACCTGCTGGATCAATCCAGAAGTGAGGCACATTAGTGGTGCCACCAAAAATAAATCCAGACTCTATCTCTTTTCCTTGTCTCCCCACTATCACCTTAAACTACCAACATCTTTCTTTCTAGTCTACTAAAAATAAAAATGCAAAAGGAATCCTTTAACTTAAACCAGGTCATACTGTTCCTTTGCAAATAAGCAAACAAACCCTTCAGTTTCTTCTCAATTAACCAATGGCTTCCCACTGCTCTCATAATAAAATCACAACTTTTTACACATATGGTCCTACTTAACCTAACCACTCCTCCACCTTTAGTCTTTCCACTTCAGCCTCCAGCCTCACTTGCTTTTTACTCGGCTTCAAACAAGTCAATCTCCAATTCAGACATATTTCCACTGTCTCCACAAACCAAATCCATGTGATAATCTTAGCTCTGTTCTCAAAGAGCACCTGTTAGCATTGTTGATTAATATCTTTTTCAAAATAACTTCCAAGAAGATATAATAATTATATATGTTAAATAAGAGATATAAAATAGTTTCCTCGAGTTGATTCCAGCTTATTTTCAATCATTTACATATAAAAGCCCTTACAGGGGTGCCTAGATGGCACAGTTGGTTAAGCTCAGGTCATGATCTCAAGGTCCTGGGATCCAGCCCCGAGATACGCTCCATTCTCAGCAGAGAGACTGCTTCTCCCTCTGCCTCTACTCCACCCCACCCCAACCCTGGCTTGTGCTCACTTGCTCTCTCTCAAATAAATAAGATCTTAAAACAAAAACTAAAAAACCAAAACCCAAACCCTTAAAATAAAGCTTTAGAAAGCCACTTATCTTTTTGACCACAAGACTACAAGAGGACAACCATCAAGAGCTCATAATGATTTAATCACTTGTCAAGGGATCTTTCTGTTAACTGCCTGTACAATTTCCCATGAAGCAATTGGGGAAGTCGGTCTAAATGGCTTTAAATTGTTGTTAAGATGAAGAGAGCAGTTATGCAATATCCAAAGTTCACATTCTTAAAGGAATTTGAGAGGAGATGTAACTCACACTTCCAAAAGGTGGGAGGTTTTTATTTATTTACAGAACAAAAACAAATTTAACCAACATGGCTAGATCTGTTTTATGTCCTTCAAAAATCTTACCAGCTTTGGGAGGTGGGGAGGTAAAAGCACATAAAAGGCTACTTAGCATCATAAATGCTTTGAAGCCATTCTAATGAATGATCAACTAAAATGTATCTTGCTATCTTGATGCCACGTTACTGATACTTTTCTATCCAAATTCTCTAACCCAAGCATAAATTAAGGACACTCAACCCCATGGTATCCTCTCCAGACTCCTCTCTATTCACATCAACCAAATACACAAAGATTCAACTCCATCACATTGTCTCATTGTGCCATTCACGTTCATTTTCATATTCTAACTAGACACACGCATCTTAAAGGCAGAAACTACACCCTGTAATTCTTCTTAGGTTCTCAGAACAGTGGTTGCAAATATCAAAACTGAAAAATAAGATCCCTGTATGTAAACATCAAAGATTTTGATTCAGTGTCCCTGGGGAGCTCAGTTACCTGTGTGGAATCATGCTTCCACAGTGCTACCCAAGGGATCTGGTACCCACAATGTTTGAGACCACAGCCCCAGAACCCTTACACAGCATTCATATCACAGTCACTGTCTGACTCATGGTTTCACAAACGTTAGAAATGTGATTTCCAATATCCATCGACTAACACCCAGAAGCATGGAACATGCTTATAAAATGAAGGAGATCTGAAATAAAATCAGCCCATAAAACAGCAACTGGCAAATGAGAAGTTATGCCCAGGCGTGGTGATTCTGAATCCCACAGTCTTACCACTCTGCTACACCTCTGCAGAAAAGACAAGGGCAGAGTCAAGAGCTAAGCGCAGCCATGGTGGCTGATGAGGGAAGGGCTGGAGGTGTGGGAAGCAGAAGGTTATACCTGTGAGAACCATGTAGGCACCAGCGAGAGCTCTAGGAACATTCCCAAGTCCTATCCCATGTGACCTTTCTCTTCTCCACCGACTCACCCTAGGAACAGTAACCCACAACCCTGAGAACCTTTCTCTAAAAGAACTTCTTCAAAGCCTTTTATATAAGCTCCTATGTTCTGAAGATGAAGTATTTTTATTAAACCTGATCTCCCACCCATAACTGCTTAAGATGAAGTAGGGAAAGTATTTTGTATGCTGTATGGTGCTGCTCAAACATAAGGGCTTACTTTATCCTCAATGATACTTCAATATTTAGAAACATATTCTTTTTTTTTTCCTCTTGGATGACATATTAAAAATTCAAATTCCCTGATTTAAGGGATTTTCAGGTACTTTTTTAAACCCTCTTATTTTCTTTTAAATTCTGGATATTTTATTATAAATCACTCTGTGCATAAAGTGGCATTTAAAAAAACTTTAAATGGCAATGTCTACTATAAATTCCATGCTAAAGATGACAAGTTACTTTAGCAACCCCAAGTCTGCAAATAATTTCAAGTATTTTACTTTATTCTCAGCTTCGGCTTATACCACTAATTTTACTTCTGGTTTTACGTAACACATGCAGGACATGAGGAAAACTAAATCAATCTGTTAACGGCCCAATGGCAGTGTTTAAATCAGACTCTGTTATGTCTAACTTACAGAAGATTCCCCTTGGCTACTTCATCACTGAAGAGTGGTGCAAGCAGGGAGGTGGGTTACTGTAAATAAGACAAGGTCAAGGGACTCTAATACCAAGAACTAACATGCCTCACAGAGACTTAAATCTAAATCAGGCCATCTTTCATTCAATAAATATTTCTTGAGTGCTTCCTATGGGGCCAAAGGGGATGCACTGGAGATGCAACTACAAACCAGGCAAGCAAAGCCCTGTTTTCACTGGGCTTTCATCCTAATGAGGAAGACATTCATTCATTCATTCATTCATACAGCAAGTATGCTGAATGTGTAAGTGCCAGGAATTATTTGGTAGGTGCTAGGAACATAGTAAAGAACTTGTAACAATAAACAAAGAAATATACAGGACAATGCCAGCTATTGGTTAAGGACTATGAATACAAATTAATCAGTAAAAGACCACAAAGAGCTGGGGACTAGGTTAGAGTGTGTGTGTCCATGGTGGGAGGGAGTGACAGAAAGAGAGTTAAAATTTGAAAGGGTGGGGGCGCCTGAGTGGTTCAATGGGTTAAAGCCTCTGCCTTCAGCTCAGGTCATGATCCCAGGCTCCTGGCCATCAGGCTCTCTGCTCAGCGGGGAGCCTATTTCCTCCTCTCTCTGCCTGCCTCTGCCTACTTGTGATCTCTGTCTGTCAAATAAATAAAATCTTTCAAAAAAAAAAAAAAAGAAGAAGAAGATAAACTGTAAATGGGGGAGGGGGTGTCACAGTGGAAGAAAAGAAAATTAAGAGGCTATTTATTTAACAGTAAATCCCAAGCTGGAGATAATGGCAGCCAGGACTGTGGTGAGAAATTGTTACATTCTGGATCTTTTCTACACATGAAGCCAAAAGAATTTACTGATGAACTAGATGTGGGGGTACTGAGAGAAAGACACAAGTCAATCCTGATAATCTAACCTAAAAACTGTACTTCACTGGGTCTTTTATTTTTTTATTTTTTATTTTTTTGGATTAATAAAAGAAATTTATTCCCCCAGAGGTATTTCAGAAATGCTTCTCCAAGCTGGATCATATTTTTTAAAGGCTTGTACTCTGAATTCAAATTATGTATTAATTCCTTTCCCCAAATCAGCGTGCATTCAACCCTTATAAACACCACGTACTTCTGAGAAGCTAGGACTCTTGAAGTTTTTATAAACCACACATATAGACTTATTAAAAAAAAAAAAAAAGGCAGAGTAAATAAAGCTCTGTATTTGAAACTCACTCTGCCACTTACAGGACAATATTTATATACAATGTAAATGTCACATGAAACCTCAATTCTAACAGGACACTAATTCTTTCTTGACCTTTCCTTAAAAGTACGATTCATGGTCACCGTTCTCTCGGGGCATCATTCCACAAACAGATGAGCATCTCTATCAGAGACAGCTGGACACTCGGTCTGCATTACTGTCATGAGGAAGTGTTGTGGCTAGACGCAGACGAAGGGGCAAGAGACAGGGGAATTTAAGGAGAATTAGATTAAAACAGCTTTAAGAGTTCTGACCTAACAAGACAGGATCGAGGAAAGGAATACAGAATTCCATGAGAAGGTGAAGAGATTAGCTGAAGGAGGTCCTTCACTTCCTTGATTTGATTCTGCAATCTCAGGATCCAAGGATGGTAGAATCAAATGAGATACAAGAATTACTTAAGAGTAGAGACCTGGAATCCTCTAGCTGTGAGACGGACTATATAAAATGGAGCAGCAGGTCCTCCGGTGGCTGAAACTGCCCCCAGCAGCCACATGGCAGCCCTCCACCAGGTCTCAGATCTCTGACTGCTAAGGTGTTGACTTTCTGTAACAAGCCTGCTCTTCCTGGGATGATAATTCTAAATTACTCTATGTGATAAGAACTCGGGGAATGTTTAATTTCAAACAGAGACATAATGATCAAATAAATCCACTGTATTAAAACCTCTGATGTTAACTTGGGGAATCAATGTGTAATCACTTGGACAAAGTTCAGTATTTCGTTGAAAAAACATTTATTATGTTTTAGTTTGACATATTAACAGACTACGCTTATAATTTAAATTTATTTCAAATTTATGATTTTAAATTGAAAGGTAAAGAGTTTTACTATATTCGCAGCAGCGTCAGAATTCTTAAGATGAATTATATGTATAAATGTGGTTTTATTAGGTTTACAGAAATAACTGAAGTACTTGGAGAAATTCTGGTTGTGAGATCAAGTCATCTGAATGTCTAAAAAGAACTAAATAGAGTAGATTTACAAATGCAGTTTAAAAGTATTTATGGAACTCTAATTAATTAGACCTGTAAATGGGACCAATTAGGGCTGTTTATTGATCCTCCTGTCAAGTGTTTTGAATTGTAATCAAGCAGGAAAATGTCCTTCCAGCTTCTTCCCATGGTCCACTTAGCCACCACCAGGAGACAGGTTGGCATTTGTGAACTTTTGCTGGACACTAGGAAAGAAAAATTTGCCAACCCAAAATGTGTCTCTTTGGCATGTAGATTATTCTAGGCTGATTATTTTTAAGAAACAAAAGGCTCATGAACAACCTTTGACCCTCTGCCACCTGCCTAAAAGAATTGAGACAGAAGACCTGCTCCAAGAAGGGAACTATCAACACAGATAACCATACTACAACATGAACTCAGTAGGACAGGAAGGAATTTACCAGTTTGTTTGTCAATAATTCTTCTCTGTGTTCTACTATTTCTGTATGGCCCAGCAGACATCTGTTTACGAAACATTTACTCTTTTCCATCTACCTGTAAGTCGTTGTCCTTCCCGTAGAAGTCCCAGACTCCTACCCCCTTTTCCTCAACTATGGAGAGCATGCAAGCCTCAACTGTCTGCTTGCTTATGAGCTTCATCCTCTTAGGGAGGCCTCATATATACACAGTCAAATTTTATTTTCTCCTCCTAATCTATCTCATGTCAATTTAATTCTTATACCAATCAAAAGAATCTTGAGGGATAGAATAAAATTCTTCCTCCCCAATAACCCGTACTGTAAACTGTGAACAGTCAATGTCCCCTACTTCCAACGTCCCACTTCTTACCGCCATAGAAATGGTGAGTGTATCTTGACCCTCATCTATATACTCAGGGTCTACTCGCTCCCTTGGCAAAAGGAACTTAAGGACCCAAGGGAATTGAAAACTCATGTCTTCACAGAATCTTGCACAAGAATGTTTAGAGTAGCTTTATTTATAGTTGTCTAAAGTTTTTGGGAGCCACTTTAGTATAGATGAATGGGTAACTAAACCATTTAATATGCATACAACGGAAGATTATACAGTGCTAAAATAAAATGAGCTATTAAAACCTGAGAAGACCTAGATGGACCTTAAATGTGTATCAGTAAGTGAAAGAAGCCACTCTGAAAAGGCTGTGTGCTCTTGGGTTCCACCTATTCAACCTTCTTGAAAAGGCAAAACTATAGAGATGATGAAAGATCAGTCATTGCCAAGGGTTGGGACAGGGAGTGAAGGGGCTGGGGGAGGAACAGAGGAAGAGCAGGGGATCTTTGGGGCAGTAAAACCATTCATTATCTATGGGACTTACAGACTGTATTTATGAGACTGATAGGTACATGTCATTAGGTAGTTGGCAAAACCCATAAAGCTGTACAGCACAGAATGATCCCTAAAGTAAGCTACAGTATGGACTTTCAGTAATACTAACATATCAATATTCATTCGTCAACTGTAACAAATTTGGTGCTGGGAGAAAGGCTTTACAGGAACACTGTTTTTTCTGTTCAATTGTTCTGTAGACCTAACTATTCTTTAAAAAAAAAAAAAAAAAAAAGTGTATTAAGTTGAAAAAAACCCGAACAAATCCACATACATTCAACCAAATATTCCAGATTGGAGAAAAAGAAATTTTAAAAATAATATGTAATTTTAAAATTAGAAATTACGCCTTTTTAAAAAATCTTTCCCAACCTTGCCTTCCTAGTAGAACAGGCATCTCCACAGACAGAGATAGCCAAAAGTGCCAATACTTAGCTTATGAAAAAGGAAATGCAGAAATCAATGCTTCATTCAAAAACAGTCAAATGAGTGGATTAATAGCCTACAAAACTTTTTGGTTGTTAAATTATAGCATTTAAGAGCTTCCCTCTAAATTACTAGAGGTTGAACTCAGACATTTACATACAATGCACTCCAACAGCTGGAATTAATCAGCATCCTTGCTCAACTTTTCTGGAAAGAATTCTTCTGAGATAGCTATAATTGCAAAGGCAATTTCTTGAAATTTCTATCCAAATGACTAATCAAGTCTTTGATTAAAAAAATAAAAGTGCTAGGAGTTTTGACTACCAGAAGCATAACTACCACATTCTGTGTGATTTTTATATTAATCTACACCCTCAAAGGCTCCTTTCCAAAATATGAGTACTAACATTTTTAAAAAATGATAAATCTATGATACAGAAATTTTGTCAAACAGAATTAGTCCTATTATCAAAACAGCTTATTAAAAATATTCCTATTTACTGAGTCCCTAATATTAAAAGTTCACACCATCTGAAAAATTCTGTTACTAAGAACTATATTTGTTATAATTTGCGCATCAAGCTGTCTCTTCAAAAAAAAAAAAAATCTGATCTAAAAATAACCACTTCCAAGATAGGAGTTTGTATATACAAGTCTCTACTAATATACCACAGCAAGAAAGGCAAAGGCAACTACTATAAGCATGACATAAATATTTTCTAGCTCTAAAGAAGTCCCTCCAAGAGTAACTGAATTTAATTTTCAGAAATAATTATACTATGGTTTTAGTGGTTTTCATAAGGCATTTTACTTAGATTTGCGAAGGACTACAACTATTGCCATTACTTCTCATTCATATAAAACTCTCCCTGGAGGGCTCTAGGGGCCCATCCTCCATTAAATTAACAAGCTCTGGCCCAAGTCAGAGGCTCCCTTACATAGAAACACAATCACAGAACCAGAGCTGGCCACATTTCATTCTGTGAACTGGAGCACAAAGTACAGGAGTACAGTCTCTATCTCCTGGCTACATTGTGAAACTCAAGTCACTTTAGCTGAGTATATAAACTTTAGTTATGTACATAATACCATTCTTTATGAATAGGCTTCTAGTGATTCAGATGTTAATTTGGCCATGAGTCCTGAATTGAAGCCAAAATTCCAACAGCATAGGCTGTACAACTAAAGGTAACCTTTCATGATTTCCTGAGGAGTATTTAATTGCTTGTTTGAGCCAAGAAGGGCATAAACTGAAAATCTACCAAAACAACTTAATCAGCAAATATCTGAAATGTTGCCAACAAGAGCAGTTCCATCCTTGTGGCCATCTGACACAATGCAATCACAGACTACTTTTACTACCATTTTAAATTATTCTTGGGGCGCCTGGGTGGCTCAGTGGGTTAAAGCCTCTGCCTTGGGCTCAGGTCATGATCTCGGGGTCCTGAAATTGAGCCCCGCGTCGGGCTCTCTGCTCAGCAGTGAGCCTGCTTTCCCTTCCCTCTCTCTCTCTACTTGTAATCTCTGTCTGTCAAATAAATAAATAAAAATCTTAAAAAAAAAAATAAAAAAATAAAAAAATAAATTATTCTTGTTGTTATTATATAATATTCACCATTACCATTATTACCATCACCATCAGGTCTATTACTTATAATATTAACAAAAATAACTTACTTTGTAGACTTGACAATTTCATCAACCCTGGAAATGGTTATAATAGCCCATCGAGCAAAATGACAAAGTACATTATTTCTTGCCCCTCATTAAAGATACTCTAAGATGGGCCGCCTGGGTGGCTCAGTCGTTAAACATCTGCCTTCAGCTCAGGTCATGATCCCCGAGCCCTGCACTGAGCCCCTCACTGGGGGCTCAGCGGGAAGCCTGTTTCTCTCTCTCCCACTCCCCCTGCTTATGTTCCTTTTCATGCTGTGTCTGTCTCTCTGTCATACAAATAAAATCTTTTAAAAATAAAAATAAAATAATAAGGATACTGTAAGAAATTAATGATCAGCTTTGTTGAGTAACATCCAGAGCCACACAGCAGCTGACAGTGGCAAGGGCTTAAAACCAGGTTATCCCACTCCACATCCATATTCTTTCCACTACACCATGTTACCGTTCATTAGTTATTGTTCTGTTGGGATTTAAGAGAACAAAGGTAGAATTACTGATTCCCCAACAGACGCACAGGTCCCCAGAGACCACCTTTTTCCAAAACTATTTAGGTACTATCCCATACGAATACTATGTTCACTCTTAGGATGACAGAGATGGCTACGAGGGTTTTGGACACCAGCCCCACCCCTCTATGAATTGTGTGGTTGGGGGTAGGCTGCGTCCCTTCCCGGAAGCTTTGGTTTTTCTCACCTATCAAATGGAAATAATGCCAGCAGCCATCCCTCACAGAGTGGCTGTGTGGATTAGATGAGATAATACATATAAAGCAGAAGTTCAGTGCCAAGCTCAATGGAGAATCAATGTTGTCTGTCATCATTATGATTAATTTTCCAAAACTCTGCTCTAGGCACACCTTCCTCTATGAACATAAGTGTTCCCTGACAAACCCCATCTCAAAAGAATCTTCATTTATTTTGGACCCTCTGTGTATTTATGGAAACTTTGCCATACTTGCTCATGTACAGCCTTAAAAATGTTTAGTTCTGGGGCGCCTGGGTGGCTCAGTGGGTTAAAGCCGCTGCCTTCGGCTCAGGTCATGATCTCAGAGTCCTGGGATCGAGTCCCGCATGGGGCTCTCTGCTCAGCAGGGAGCCTGCTTCCCCCTCTCTCTGCCTGCCTCTCTGCCTACTTGTGAGCTCTGTCTTATAAATAAATAAAAATCTTTAAAAAAAAAAAAATGTTTAGTTCTGGGGCACCTGTGTGGCTCAGTGGGTTAAGCCTCTGCTTTAGCTCAGGTCATGATCCCAGGGTCCTCAGGATCCCAAAGCCCGCATTGGGCTCTCTGCTCAGCAGGGAGCCTGCTTCCCCCTCTCTCTCTGCCTGCTGTTCTGCCTACTTGTGATCTCTGTCAAATAAATAAATAAAAATCTTAAAAAAACAAAGTGTTTAGTTCTTTCATGAAATCTTGTCTTATTGTTTGAAGAGGAAGAATTGCTTCCTTCTATTTGCTTTTATTTTCCAACATATGGGAAGTGCTTGGTATGTGATACATTTATTGAAATACTGTGTATTCAAAATAACAATGTGTGTCCTCTCTGTTCCAGTCCCATGTCATCACAGCCTTTAATTGAGCATTTACGGGATCTGGAGCTTTACAATCATTATGTCTAATCCTCACAAGAAACTTGCAAATGAAGACAGCACAGTTACCACCCTTTAGAGAAAGCTAAACAATCTGCCCAAATTCTCATACATATTGAGTTCCAGAATCCAGACTAGAGACCAGGTTTGGCTGATCCAAATGTTCTCTTCCTCTCTACAGCTTGCTACCTGCACTTCTTTTTTTTGTCCTTCCAATTTGTTGTATTAACTTACATCACCCAGGGAAAAGTAAGAAGTCCAACAGGGTCTTTTCTCTCTGTTATTGGAAGCCTCTGTACTATGAAAAAGTACATCCAAGTTGAATGATATAGCCAAAGAAAACAACTAATAATACTTTCCTCTACTTCAACCTTCCCTTCCCAGATACTCTGAAGAGTTCAATGGGAGATATTTTTTCAAAAGATTACTGTTCTACTTAAAACACCTAAGGAGAATTATAATCAACTGTTCTCTAACTCTTCCTGAAGATAAAACAAAAGTAAAGACTTTTCCTTTGGGATAGGAAGAATTAATAAGACAAAGAAAAACAATCTGATAACTAGGCTCTATTGAAAGAAAAATTCAAGACTCTGGACATGAGGCTTTTTTATTTTTAATTTATAATAATGTTGGGTAGCAGAAAGACGGGTTCAACAAATTCATACTCTTCCCCAGAGCCACCATGACAAGGGTGGTGAACGAAGAGGGCCAAGTTCATGACTCCCCTCTATCATCTCTACATCAGTATTACCAGAAAAAACAACAAACCCCCTGTCCACATAAGAACTTACACAGTTATCAGCTTGCCAAACAGAGCTAATTTTTTAAAACTTTCTATCAGAATATAAGATACATATAAAATAAGTACTGTTCGGGCACCTGGGTGGCTCAGTGGGTTGAGCCGCTGCCTTCGGCTCGGGTCGTGATCTCAGGGTCCTGGGATCGAGTCCCGCATCGGGCTCCCTGCTCAGCAGGGAGCCTGCTTCCCTCTCTCTCTCTCTCTGCCTGCCTCTCTGTCTACTGTGATCTCTCTCTGTCAAATAAATAAATAAAATCTTAAAAAAAAAAAAATAAGTACTGCTCACAGTAAAAAGTTCACATCCATGTAATCAGCACTGGATTAAGAAATGAAGAATTCCTACCATTCCAGAAACCCCTTGTGTGCTCTTCTAAATATGACTGCTCCCCATGAGTTAGCATTCTCCTGACCATGACATCATAGATTAGTTTTGCCCATTTTTGTGACAATTATCACATGTTCTTTTGTGTCTATCTTTTTTCAGCCAATATTATGTTTTGTTGCATGTAAACGTAGCTTGTTCACTGAACCACCTAAGTTTTGAAGGGGAGAGCTGACCAGAAGGATGTTCACGGTGCTGCCCAGGGAGGCTGCTCTGTGGATAAAGAAAGAGGTTACTGGGCAGCTGAGGGAGGAAGGTGTGGAGGGGAACATCCTACTTGGATATCAGGACAGGAAGAAAATTCCTCAAGGGAGACTAGAATCACAGGGAAGGAACAACAGGCTACATTGGCCCAAAACACTGTGAGAGAGTGAACTGGGACAAGAGAATAAGGACACTACTATTAACTCATAATTTTACTTCAAGTCACCCACGCAGGAGCCACACAAATTCACAGAAACATGTAACTCTGAAATTCAGAAAATGTCACCCCTTGAACTCAAACACAATCTTTCCAGAAAATTTCCTCCAGCTTATCTCATCACACTATTAGGTGTTTGTTTCATTGGTTGGTTTTTTTTTGTTGTTGTTTTTTTTTTTTTTTTTGTCTGTGCCACTTTCAAAAATGATTGCGAACTAAAACAGCCATTCAATGAGCCTCTAATATGAGGCTTGCATTCTGCTAGATTCTGCCAAAAATAATAAGGAAATTAAATGTAAGTCTCCCCTTCCAAAATAATTAATGTTAAAGATAAGAGCAGCACACAGAAAGCTAATGAAGGAATACAATGAAGTATACAACAAGGTACAGAACTGTAGAGTACTAACTATAAGCAGGACACAGAAATTGGGTTTCAAAGCAGACCAGAAGACAGAGAGGGGAGGGATGTTGCAGGGGGAGGCCCCCAGAAGCAAAGGCTTGAAGGACGATGTGGAGTACACACTGGGTGGGCAGGACTAGTAGGAGGCTACGCAGCAGACTTCATGGAGTATAAGCCTTCCTCAGCTGGAGGGGAGGGAGGCAAGAGGCAAGAAACAGTCCAGTAGCAGGTAGGGTAGGGCCAGGTCATGGATAAGGGAGGGCCCTGCAAGTCAGGCAGGTCATTTACCTTGAGGAAGCTCAGGTAGGAAGCACCTGAGGTTCCTACAGGAAAATGAAAAGCTAAATGGGTCCCAGTGGGTCCAGAGGAGCTCACAGCCCTCTCAGCACCAGCTCACCTGTCCCTCGGCTGCTGCTCCACAGCTGTGGGAAGAGTCCTTAGCTGTAGACACAGCCCATCCCTCCTCTCAGAGGGAGATTGGCTCAGAGATAGGCATTTGAGAAGGCAGAAAGGAAGAGATTAATATGGTGGCTGCAGACCAAAGGACAGGCACAGCGCAGATGAAATGAGAGCGGCCCTGAAGTGGAGCACATCAGGCCCCGCCACGGGGGGACCTTCGAGGAGGTGTGTACAAGGGTCTGGCCCTTTTTCTCGGTTTGCAACAATTCTGGAGGCCCGTCTCAACTCTGAACCCTCTGGGGACTAAGCTGAGCCTTCAGGCACTTCACTGCAGTCAGCACCTCCCTCTGCCCAACCCCATCTTCCTCGCTTCCTGGCAGGTTTACCTCCTGAAGTCCGCACCCTAATACACCTGCACAAAACTCTGCCTCTGAGTCTGTCTCCAGGGACCAAACCCTAGACTGTGCTTAAAAAGGGCTAATCCAATAGCCAAACTATGGAAAGAACCTAGATGTCCATCAACAGATGAATGGATCAAGAAGATGTGGTATATATACACAATGGAATACTATGCAGCCATCAAAAGAAATGAAATCTTGCCATTTGCAACAACATGGATGGAACTAGAGTGTATCATGCTTAGTGAAATAAGTCAAGCAGAGAAAGACAACTATCATATGATCTCCCTGATATGAGGAAGTGGTGATGCAACATGGAGGCTTAAGTGGGTAGGAGAAGAATAAATGAAACAAGATGGGATTGGGAGGGAGACAAACCATAAGTGACTCTTAATCTCACAAAACAAACTGAGGGTTGCTGGGGGGAGGGTGTTTGGGAGAAGGGGGTGGGATTGTGGACATTGGGGAGGGTATGTGCTTTGGTGAGTGCTGTGAAGTGTGTAAACCTGGTGATTCACAGACCTGTACCCCTGGGGATAAAAATATATGTTTATAAAAAAAAAAAAAAAATTAAAAAAAAAATTAAAAAAAAAAAAAGGGCTAATCCAACAGCAGAAGGTAGGGAACACTGAAAGGAGAGAAGGCAAATCAGTGGGGCCCAGAAAGGAAATGATTTCAGGACCTTCACTACTTGACATATGGGCAAAAAGAGCACCGAAGAGGATGAAAATCGTGGCCACTTTGGTGACAACTGTACTGACTATTTATGGAGAGGGGGAGTCTGACATAACACCACCCGGCAGATTTCTTTCCGCCAGTGGAAACATCACTGACTCCGAATGCAGAGGGATCACTGGTCCATGGCATTCCAAACAGTTCAGCTTGGTCACACTGAGGTGGAGGCCATAGTAGCACATTATGTAAGAATCACCTCGGGCTGTTTGAATTTGGGGGCTGCAACAGTCAAAGCTGGAGATGGGGGCTGGGAAACCGGCACAGGGAGGTGACAGCTGGTACCATAAGGGTAGATGAACTTTCACGAGGAAGCAAGGAGAGCCGGGTCCATGGGTACACAGGATGCCCACATGACGTGGAAAAAGGAGAAGTCCTCCAGAGAGAAGAGAGGGGATTCCAAGATGTCAAATTTAGCAAATAAAAATACAACACAGGATGCCTCCTTAAATACTGCAAGGCTCAAACATTCTCCAGTGGTAGCAGCAAAGAGTATCAAATGACAAAATGGTGTTAAGGAGGACCAAAAATTTGAAAAGGATATGTGTTTTTGTTAAGTAAAGGTCACTGATACTCTTTAAAGGAAAACATTCAAGTTTTTAATTTGAAAAACTCTGTAAAAGAGTAATTCACTTCTATCTTTGGATTACCATGCCTGCTTTCTAAACTTAATGGGACTCTGGATCAAATTATTCTTTTAATAAAATTATTGCAAAGCAAGCAGTTTCATTCCTCTCTAGAAAGGGCAAATATTCAACATGAGAAGTCCCCCTCTTCCTACTGAGGGAAGGTTTCCTCAAAAAGCTGGAAGCTCTAAAATGGCTGGTTTTCTACATTATTACATGCATTATAAATGACCATATAAAACCTTAAAGAAATGTCTTCTCTCTCTTCTCTAAAGGCTACAAATTGCTTATAGTGATTACATGAACTCAGGGGGCCCACAGCAATTAAAAAGACAGTTCCCTACATGTTTATTTCTATGAAATTAAAAAAAAAAATCACACCCATCAGGGAAATGAAAAACATGAATTGCACTTATTAAACATGAGTTATCTAAAATAAGCTTTTAATTTGCAGAGATGTAGCAATGTATATATTCATGTGCATGTGTGCAGAAGGAACTGTATCTTGAAAATATTAACATTAAAAAAAGCTTGCTAGATACCCTCTGGGTCACATAATGCATAACAAATCACTTCAGTTTCTTGTAAACAAAGAAAAATAAACATTCCTCATAAGAACAGTGCACAGGTTTGAAAATCTCAGCTCTTGACTGTCATATCAAATTTCCTTTTGCATTATACTTCATCTCTGAAATATAAAAGGCCATATACTGCCCTCACATGACACATAAAAGCTTCCGCTAACAACTCCATGCACAGAGGAAAGCAATATATCACCATACTTAAGGATTTGCTTAGATGCTTTATGAAGCCCAAAAGCAATACCCAGGCTTATCAAATCATTGAAATAATATGCCTATATATTTCTCTGGCCATATTTTTGCTCCAAGTATAGCAATATGTATAATAATACGGCAGCACATGAAAAGTTTGGGTAACAAATAATATATATACACACAAAAGACTGGCCCATTTGCTCTTTGTGTGTTTTAAGATTTTGTTTTACTTGAAACATTTTAGATTGATGAAGGTTTTACTTTAAGAAGTAAGGCAGGACTTCCTGTTAAATACCGACGATTTAATACCAGCAAGTTTTCCCATCCGGTGCATAAAATTTAAAGTTGAGGGAAAATATTCCTAACAAACCAAGTTTACTATAGTTTTGTGACCTTATTTTTAGTGGTTTAGGTAAATCGGAAATTATAATAGCATAGGCTTGTTGGCTCAGTATTTTCAATAATCTATTACTGAGGTAAAAACCTTCTAGAAGGATAAGAAACACCTAGAAGTATATTTTTTTTTTCCAACTGGAGCTAAGCTACCAGAAGTCTTCTATTCTGAAAACGTCCAAGTACACGTCTGTTCAAAAACAAAACTGTGTAATAAGCAGCTGTACTTTCATGTTTTCCTATTTTCAGTTTGATTTAGCTCCCTTAACAGAGCTACACTTAAAAAATATTTTCTTTTGCACTAATTACTCCACCATGTTAAGTATCAGTAAGTTCTGTTCTATCCAACACTTTATGAAAGGGCAGGATGTCTATAGTATTTGATTAACCTATGTTGCCAATATTTAACTCGTTATGGATGAATCCCTGCCATCAAGTTTCAACTGTTTTCTAAGTGCAGTTCATGATTCTCCTAGAAAGAGCTAAGAAAGGAACTGGAGTGGGAGTAGGCACTCTGGTCTGAGGCTCTGCGCCAATGAAGTAGCAAATCACGAAAAGGTAAAATCTGGTCCACTGTAATCCTGCCTTTGAGGAGTAGCACAGCCTAGTATTAAAAGCTGTGATGTAAAATAATAATAATAATAATAATAATTTTTTTAAAACCTGTGATGTAGCATCAGACAGACCTGGCTTTCAATCCACGATAATCAGTCAGTCAGTTAGAATGGTAGGTGGTAGGAGTTACTGGTTTCCTTTACCACCATTAACCATCTACAACATCCCAAATATCAACATAAATGGACAGAAGAAAAGACCTACTCCGTATCCAGACCAAGTCCCCAAGAGAGTAGAAATGTTTACCTGCTTCCCCTGAGACTTACAATCTTTATAGAATAATTAAAGGCATTTAAAAGCAAAGTCACAGACAACTATTTATTAAATGGCTAGAATGCATTCAGATCTTCCACAAAATATTATCTTTATCATTTTAAACAAACCCAATCAATCTGCTGCTCATCATGGAAATTGCCTCAAATCTCTGACACCCCCCCCCAAAAAAAGCCCCTACAGAAAAATTAATCCTAGTCTTCATCAATAAAAATTTTATAATCCTAAGTACTTCAGTGAAACCAAATTATCATCATTAAAACTGACCCCTGCTGCTGGTTCCTGCCTACACTAGCCCTAAACTTTAGGACAGAAGGAAGGAGTATCAGCTCAGGAACACAGAACCACTGCCAAGATCTTGCTTATTATTTCCCTTAATTCTTTTTCTTGGGCCCTGTTCAAATGGTTAGGGCTTTTAAAAAGTGCTATTATCAATTCAATTCTTGTGAGTATATTCAGGAACTTGACTTAAGATGGCACATATCCAAAAAATATAAATGTCCTCCACTAAAATTTCCTGTAGCTTTCTACTGCTAAACTTTTCCCACAATAAACTATATGGTATGTTTTTTCCACTCATGGTATTAATTTGCTTTTTAAAAAATTAAAACACGAATTATTTGATGGTCTTTTGAAGAATTCCACCATATCCCAAAATGACAGAAGAAAATGAGAAATACAGAGAAACCTACATGACATCACCTTTTGGCACATTCCACCAAGATCAGATATAATCTGTGGTGTGAACTGCATTTTAAAGATGTAATTCACTGCCAGATCTCTAACCACCTTTCTCTACCATAATGATTCACATGACTCTCACACCAGATCAACTCTCCTGATCTTGGTAGTTCCAACAATCTACTGAACTCTCTGGGACTCAGTTTTTTGTTTTGTGAAATGAAGGAACCAGATTACAAAATGACCAACGTTCTTCTGTTCTTCTCAGCTCGACAATCCTACCATGCAGGGATTTTTGTTTTGTTTTAATTAATTTATTTGACAGACAGAAATCACAAGTAGGAAAAGAGGCAGGCAGGCGGTGGCGGGAATGCAGGCTCCCTGCTGAGCAGAGAGCCTGATGCGGGGCTTGATCCCAGGACCCTGGGATCTTGACCTGAGCCAAAGGCAGAGGCTTTAACCCACTGAGCCACCCAGGGATTTTTACTCAGATAAATGGCTATCACCTCAACCTCGGCATATGTAAACACCATCTATTCAGTAGCTGTGACCCTAAAGGAGTTGCCACCTCCTGCTTCCTATTTCTATAAATGGTTCTCTCCTCCTCAAATTCACCCTTGCTTAAGACACTCAAATTGTTCTTGGCTCCTTACTAATTCCCTCAACTAGACACATTCTTCCTTTTTAGTGTCTTGTTCTATCTCCACTTTCCCAGACTTCATGATATTTCCTTACGGATCCTGGGTCCCTATGATTTTTGCTCACCAGCTATCCCAGATATTAATGACTCAGCATCAACAAAAGAATTCATACTATTTTAACACATGTGACAGTAACAAAAAACAATTTAAAAACAGACGTCCTAGAAACTAAGACTTTGCAGAGAACGTACACCCAGGTTGCCTTTTTAGTAGAATAACAGCAAACAAAAGAATGACTAGAGTTTTCATCAGAAAACATTTAGGGGCAACTAACCCACCCACCCCACTGTCAAGAGATCTGAACTCCTCTAAGCCAGTCAGACTGGTGATGGGGCTGAGACGGGGAGGAAGTGCTATTTCCTACCTAAGCCAGCTACCCTGGCAGGCAGGCCTTTCTCTGTTCATTTCTCTGTATATGAACCCTACCTACCTGCTATGATCTAATTGTGCTCTCCCTTCAAAATTGGTATGTTGTAATCCTACCCTCAAAGGTGACTGTATTAGGAGGTGGGGCCTCTGGAAGGTACACAATGTTCTTTCTAAGAAAAGACCCCCATATGAGAGACTATGGACTCTTAAAAACAATCTGAGGGTTTTGAAGGGGCGGAGGGGTGGGAAGTGGGGGTACCAGGTGGTGGGTATTAGAGAGGGCACGGATTGCATGGAGCACTGGGTGTGGTGCAAAAACAATGAATACTGTTACGCTGAAAAAAATTAATTAATTAAAAAAAAAATGAAAAGACCCCCACAGAACCCTTTTCTGCCATGTGAGAATAAAAGGATAAGCTGGAGACCAGGGTCCCCTAACCACCCCAGCACCCTGATATGGGACTTCCAGCCTCCAGAACTATGAACAATAATAAATGTCTGCTGTCCACGAGCTACCCAGTCTCTGGTATTTTGTTATCGCAGCCTCAACAAATTACACACGGTCTTTAAGTTCAACCCAAATCCATCTCTTCCATTACCACACCAGAACTCTATTTTCATTTTAATTCAAAAACTACCATGGCACTTTTCATTACTGCTTAAATTCATTAAAATGCAAACTGGAGTCTGGGTGACTAATGGGAACGATCTAGGATATGACTAGACACTGCTTGCTTCACATCACAACCCACAGGATTTAAAGGTCATATATATATATATGTATATATATATATATATATACATATATATACATAGTTTACAATCAAAAACAACTGACCATGTCATTGTATTTTGTGATAATAATTAATAATTATACATAATGACCATATGTCATTATGATAGGACCATATCATGAAGTATAATGTAATTGCTATAAATAAATGCTAAGAGGTAAGGGTATAAGTGAAAACAACAACAAAACAAGCAAGCCAAAGCAGCACAAAAAGAGATTATTTCTGCAAAAGCCAGCAAAGGTCTCAGAAAGAGAGAGCACTTTAACAAGGTCTTGAAAGATGGTCAAAGCGTGGGCCACCTGGTTGGTGGGGCAGTCGGCTGAGCTCCAGACTCTTAGTTTTGGCTCAGGCCCTGATCTCAGGGTTGTGAGACTGAGCCCTGCGTCCGGCTCAGCGCAGACACTGCTTTGGTTTTTCTCTTCCTCTCCCGCTGCTCTCCCCCCAACAAAAAAATTTTTCTGATCTTAAAAAAAATATGGTCAAAGCAGAGTTGCAGACAGGAACTCAGGCTTGAAAAAAGGCAAAGGACATTCCTTCCTCCAAGACAGAGCCTCTGTGCCCTCTTCTTCACTATGGAGTCATGAAAGTTCAACCCGCCAGCTGTCATTTTCAATCAGCATCTCCTCTGTGTAAATTACACAGGGATACTTTGCTCATCCTGGGTTATTTTATCTCACTGAACAAACAGTATGTTGTGATTAAAGTTGTTTGTCAAAAACTGACAGCAATGACAGGCAGCTTCAAAAGGTTCTTCACTGCAACCTCACAGGGTTTCTCTTTTCCTTCTTCCAAGTGGTTACAGCAGGTCAACTCAGTACCCTGCTGCTGCTCCTGTTCTCTGTCTTTCTGGAATGATGAGGACTATAATATTGCTGAAGTCAACACTGGTACTAGGAGACAGCTTCTGACAAGGAACTGGATTGATGCTTTTTTTTTTCCAAGTTCTGATGTGACACGTGACCCGCCAACACTGCTCAGGTGTCTCCACTTCTCCCCTTAGTTTCAAGACTCTGACTGACCAGCAGGTTCCCACTCACTCTGCCCCCCCAACAGACTTCTGTAATTGTAGTCCTACAAATTCAACTGTCAACATGTTTATCTTTCTCCACTAATAAATTTTAAGATCTTTGAGAATAGGAGGTGTCAGTTTTTACAGTCAACAAAGTGAAAATAATACAAGTTTAGAGAAACTGGAAAAAAGAGAGATTTTCTAAGTTTTGCAATGTAATAATTAACTTATTATTAATTAAGATTTAATGATCACTAGTGTTAACACATTTTTAGCTAAGTGTATATTTTTAGCTAAGCCTATAAATGTATTTTAATAAAATTAGGAGAAAATTTATTTGAAGTATAATTTATAAACCATAAAATATACCCACTGTATGTATAAAATTTAATGACTGAATAAATCTAGAGTTCTACAGCCATTATAACTCAAATTTGTCAAATCATTAAAACAAACTAGCACAGGAACAATTTCATGTCACCAGAGTAGGTGACAGTTTACGGCCAATCCCGGCTCCCAGCTCTAGCTCCAGGCAATCACAGGTCTCTGCTTTCAGTCTTCATAGATTGACTCCTTCCAGAAATTTTATGTTCATATGACCAGGCTTATATAACCAAGCATAGTGTTTTCAAGGTCCAAACATGCTGAAGCACGTTATGAGTAGTTAGCTTCTTTTTATCGTATGGATATGCAACATTTTGTTTATCAATTCAACAATTGAGGGACATTTAGATTGTTTCCTGATTTTGCCCATTCAGCATGGTAATGTTGCGAATATTCATGTACATGTCTTTGTGCAGAAGTATGTTTTCCTTTCTCCTGGGGAGATGATATGATACCTAAGAGTGGAAACACTGGGTTATATGCTAATTTCATATTCAATGTTTAACAACTACCCAAATGTTTTCCAAAGTGGCTGTCCCATTTGATATTCCCACCAGCAAAGTACGAGGGTTCCAGTTATTCCACATCCTTTGTCAACACTTGGTATTGTTAGTCTTTTTGATTATAATCATTGTACTGGGTATACAGTAACACCTCACTATGGTGTTAATTTTCATTTAGTTCATGACTAACAACTCTGAGCATCACTTCATGGGCTTATTAGCTACTACTATGTCCTCTTTGGTAAAATACATTCTCAAATTGTTTTCTCATTTACAAATTTGGAGCAGGTCTTCTAATTGTTGACTTTTGGACTTTCTAATGTAATTTAGATATTTCGGACATAAATCTTTTATTAGATATATTATTTGAGAATATTTTCTCCTAATTTGTGGCTGATCTGAGAAAGTCTTTAACTTTCATTTTTGAAGGATATTTTTTGTTACTTGTGGAATTTTTGGTTTATAGGTTGTTTAGTCAACTGCCTCTTGCTTCCTCCTCTGGTTTAGATAACAGGTTAGATCTTAAACATACTTTCCCCACCCCCCTAAATGTAATAAGTTGCTTTATACCTATTGCCTTCAAGATTTTCTCTTTGTCTCTGTCTTTCAGAGACAAACTTAGAGTATGACAAGTGCAAATTTTAGTTTCTTTACATTTCTCCTAAGACGGAGGTCATTTATCTTCTTGAATTAATAGATTAATTCCATTTTTCAACAATTAAAGTAAGTTTTTAGCAATTATTCTTTCAAATATATTTTTACCCCTCTCTCTGTCTCCTCTAAGACTGTCAATTTCCTTTTCAATATACATGACATATCTATTTTTTAATGAATATTAGAGTCTCTTTGTTTACTATTGTCCTTGACTATTCCCTTACATTAAAGAATTTACCTTAATCTAGAGCTTAAAGATAAATGACACTAAATTCTGTCAGTGGTCAAGACACTGGTCATGAATTAATTACTGTGCACAGTTGGTCATCCTTTGACATTTCTGTCAATAGATCACACATAGATCAACAATACAACTTCAAATACTGAGAAGTAACACAGGCACCAATGGACTGAATTTTTATACAGCAACCTGTAGCAGCAATGGTAATAGTATCAAGATAAGCAGTTTATATGTAGATTATGGACTCCCATAACTTTTCTAGATTAGAAATTCTGAAGAGAAGAAAGTACCATCCTTGAAACAAACATTTTAGTTCAAAGACTCCAGTTAAAATCCAAACTTAACTGTTTATTAGTAAATTGTGTGAATATAAGATAACTTATCTCCAGGCCTCCATTACCACCTCTTAATACAGAGATATTTATATCTACACATAACACAGGAATACTGGGAGAATTAAATGAGGTAGCATTTTTAAAAGGTAAGCATAGTAGATACTGGAAAACGTCCTTAGAGATTTTTAGCCAATTATAAACACCTCAGATTAGAACTAGTTGTATAATCCTAAAAACATTTAAAACATAAATGTATCACAGCTCAATTTACATTTCCAATAAAATATTTACATTTATATTTCCAAATACAATTGGAAATCTCTATTTCCAAATAAAAGAGAAAATGTAATATAAAATTTTTTACAAACTTAAAGGGGACAAAAAATAAGTTACTTCATTAAAAATCTCCATCCTTTAAAATTAAAGACATGCAAAGGAAAACATATGATTTTCAGTTTTTAAAGTCACATGATCTAACAGCTTGCAAATTTTTTGTTGATATCAACTGGCAGACACCCATCAAATTATTCATTCTTACAAGGAATAAAAATTTTGGCAATTAACATAAGCTTACTTAAAATCAAAGTCTAGACTCATAGATTTTTATCTTCCATTTAAAGAAAAACTTGTCTGTCAAATGTCAAATGCTCTGAAGCAATTCATGTTAATTTTTTCAGTGACAGACATAAAGGATTATTATTAGAGGGCTTAAAAGAAATATTTTAAAAACAATAAATGTGCATCATATTACAGCATGTGTGTATGAAGCATACTGATGATACAATTAAGGATCCTTTACCCAGGTAATGATTCATGCTGTACTATTATTTTAATCGTAAAGCTGTAAGATCATACAGTCCAAACCCCTTCATTACAAAGATGAAGAAATTAAAGACTAAATATGTTAGGTGACTCATTTATGCTCATGTAGCTAGGGGCACAGCCTTCACCAAGACTCAATATTTTCCAACTTGTTCTAGGTTGCTTTTCCAACTGTACTTCTCTGCTTAGCAGCCTGAAAAGAATCCATATATAGTTTTGATCATAGAGGTTTCTGTCCCAACAGTCATGTAATATAGTAGAATAACACTAAAGGATTTGGAATTTATTCGTTCATTCTGTCATTCACTCACTCAGCACGTACTGAGTGACCATCAGGCATCAGGCATCAGGCATCAGGTACTGGCCTGGATACTGGGTAGAAGACCCAAATTTCCCATTTACTTATATGACTTTGGACAAAAATCTCTTTAGATCTCAGTTTCTTAATTACTAAAATGAAGATAATATCAACCTTTCTCACGATGTTGAAAGAATGACTAAATGAGATTATGTACTTGGAAGTGTGGGGTAAGGTCCCCAATTTAGGTACAACTGATGTGTTATCTGAATTGCACCACCATATGAACAACTGCCACATAAAGGCCAGATCTCAAACATTAACATGATCAGGACTGAACTTCTTATCTTTCCCCTCCTATAACCACCTCTACCCCATAGTGCCTTTTTTACTATTGGCTTCACTATTTATTCATGAATGTCAAAATCTTGGAATATTCTGAATATCCCATTTCTATCAAGCTCCATATGTAGTCAAACGCCAAGCCCTACCAGATATCCCTCTTAAGTCCTTCCCAAACACATTCATCTCCTCTCCTCCTCTTCCCCCTGCCCCCCCTCAACTGCCAAGGCTTCTTTATAGAGCTTTATCATTTTATGCCCTATGTACTTCAATATCTTTTAGTCCCTCTAAACTAGCTGCATAACCTAACTGAAAATAGGGAGATTCAGTAAAGAGCTGCATGTAGAAGGGTGAGGGGTGCCAGGGTGGTTCAGTCAGTTAAGGGTCTGCCTTTGCCTCAGGTCATGATCCTGGGTTCTTGGGACTGAGTCTCGCATCGGGCTCCTTGCTCAGCAGGGAGTGTGCTTCTCCCTCTACATGCAGTTCCCCTTGCTTGTGCTCTCTCTCTCTTTGACAAATAAATAAAATATTTTAAAAAAATTGTTCTCTATTAGAGTATCTAGATTTCTCTTAACATAACTCTTGCCTAAGAAAACTATTAGGTATTCAAAAATTCACAAAAGATGATAATTGGTTCCCTTCTATCCTTTCACTGGGCAAATCTTAGTCAAAAAAAGAACAAAAACAAAAACAAAAAACAAAACAACTGTTGAACACCTACATTATAGTATCACAGAGCAAGAACACAGACATTTCAAAGTTGTTTGTACAGATGGATAGCCTGGGGCACCTGGGTGACTCAGTCAGTTGAGTGTCCTACTCTTGATTTTGGTTCAGGTCATGATTTCAGGGTCATGAGATCCAGCCCCATGTCAGGTTTGGTGCTCAGTGCAGAGTCTGCTTGTCCTTCTCCCTTGCTCCTCCCCCCACTCTCTCTATTTAAAAAGTAAATATATATTTTTAAAATTTATTTACTTGACAGAGAGAGAGATGGTGAGAGGAAAGGTAGCCAGGGGGAGGCTTCCCACTGAGCAGGGAGCCTGATATGGGTCTAGATATCAGGACCCTGAGATCACGACCTGAGCAGAAGGCAGACACTTAATGGCTGAGCAGCCCAGGAACCCCAACAAACAAACAAATAAATAAAATCTTAAAAAAAAAAAAAAAAAGATGGTATCCTAAGAAACTTTACTCGTTTTCAAACCATCCCAGTATCTCCTGACTCTACTCTTACCATCAAAATCCATGAAGATATCATATGAGAATAAAAAATAGAAAAGCTGGCCCACAGCACTGCTGCTTAATTTCTCTAAGCTGCCATCAAAAACAGAATGAGTCTCAAAGCACCTGAACCTGAATTAAGCCAGTTAAGCACTCTAGCTCTGAGATAAAATTCAAAGGCTATCTCTGGACATAAATCCAGGTAAGATTAGAGTTGCTGACAAGTATTTCTACTTTAGGTGAAAATTATGTGTTAAAATCTAAATTCCCAGGTAAGCTTCTAAGTGGCAAGCTGCCACTTGAAACCTACTTTCTGCTTTCCTCCTTTAAAAATCTTCCTGCTGTTGACATTTTGTGAATAAGGAAATTGACCAAAATAGCAGAAAAGAGGCAAACTCAAATTAAAGTTCTTCATCTCAATTGAGCAAGCCATGCTACACCCTCAACAATGTAAAGATGGAAAAACGTAAAAATGCAAAAATGAGCATATCCCAAACATCACCCACCCCAATCCTAAGTATTTCAAACTCTAGCACCAGATACACAGAGGAGTTATTTTACATGAATTATTATTATTAATAGCGAAAGGAAGCAATGGTGCTAGCTTTTGCTTCCACACATACAGAGCAGAAAAATGAGAAAAATAAGACTGAGAGGCGGGAATGAGAAGGCAAGAGAGGAGTAAATTACCAAAACTGACCCAAAGTTTAATTTCTCTTCTTACTATCAGGTCATTTATCTCCATTTTAAAATCACCGAGAAGTCATATTTTATTAGGAAACCTCAAAATACTTCATTTAACGTAAAATACGATGTCATTTTGTAATCTGTTCCTCCAGTCCTCAACAACTCTTGCAGCATTCCCTGATCCCCAGGGTAGTCAAATCTCTGAGTTTGAAGACCCCGTGGAAAAACAAAACTGTAACATGGAGGGAGATGGTTCCTGAGAGATGGCACAAACCAGCTCCTGGGTTCCACAATCAGGGTTACAGAGGCCCAGAGCCATGAGGTGGTGTTATAGACTGAAGCACGTCCCCCAGAATTCACATGTTGAAGTCCTAACCCCAGGACATAACTGTACTTGAAGACAGGGGGGTTTCAGAGGTAATTAGGTTAAACTGAGATCATTAGAGTGGGCTCTAATCCAATATGACTGGTGTCCTTTCAAGAAAAGGAAAGTGGATGCAGGGACAGAGGGAAGATGATGGGAACACACAGGGAGAAGATGGCCATCCACAAGCCAAGGAGAAATGCTTAAAACTGATCCTTCCTTCACGGCCCTCTGAAGCAGGACCCTGACACTCTGACCTCAGACTTCCAGCCTCCAGAACTATGACACGATAAATTTCTGTTATCTAAGCCATTCAGCCTGTGATACTTTCTTTCAGGGGCCCTAGCATAGTAATATAGGTGACTTGCCTCATGTTGTCTGCTAGGTGATAGAAAACAGAGCCAGGATCAAACCCAGATCTCCAGACTCTAATATCCATGGGGCTTTCCATCTCACTACATTCCCTTCCAATTTAACTCCCTGTTTTTGTTCAAAGTCCTCTCCCACAAAAGTCTTAACACATATCCAGCTTGTTAAGGACCACGCTAAATATATACTGTTTAGGCTGAACTCTAGTGAGCTCTACTCCCACATCGCCAAGAAGACATTTTCGTATAAATGTACCACAAACTCAGAGAGTCCAAAACCCATATTCACTACTCCACAGCGTTTAGCATGACACCATTTTGGAACCTAAGAAAGTCTGGGTACAAGATCCGATGCCTTGGACAAGTCATCTAACCTCTCTATGCCTCAGTTCCATACTCCTAACACAGATTCTATAAATAGTATAAACTCTATACAAAAGCCCTTTGAAAGGCTCATGTGAAGATTACAGTAGATAATTGCCGTTGTGAACCACAAAGTGTTAAAAACAACAGAAATTATTTCTCTTTCTGGCACCATTTTTTTACTCATTCAAACTCAAAACCACTTATGTTTCTCTCTCAAATAATTTACAACCAGTAATCCACCATGCTCTAGCATTTCTTTCCCTACAAATCATTTTTTGTCACTGCTTTCCAATAAATCCAGGTCCTAATTTCAAATCTGCACAACTTTGAATGACTGATTTATCAGCTCCAGATTCCTCCTCCTCTAATCTGTATCATACCCTAATATCAGATTTATCTTCCTAAAACACTCAGCTCCAAAGGCTTCAGAGGCTCCCAAACTGGGGGAACAAAGTCCCAGCCACAGAGGCCTGCATTCTATGACAAACCTGCCTCTCAGGGCCCATTCCCAAGCTTCTCTCTAGGCTTACCTTGTGCCCAACAGCTTTGCCTCATACCCAAGCAGTATGAACAGATAGACAACAACTTCAGTTTGACCCTACTTGTTTGTCCCCTTGAACTTTCCACTGATGAGTCCAACTGTCACCACTAGATCCTCTAATACCATTATAAACTTTATTTGAACCTTGAACCAAGGCTGGCACGAACAGCAAGGGCAGGCTGGGAAACTGTGGTGTATACCCCGCACATTAGGGAGTGTGCCTGCTGCCCAGTTTCATGTCCTCTTGCTTCTCTGTTGGCCTAGCATCTCTTTGCCCCTTTCCTACTCCCCAGCACTCAGGGTCTACCAAAATCAAATTCAAGAGCGCTTCACCTTGCCTCCCTCCAGAGCCCGATGGGAACCACTGCTCCATCTCAGCCAGTGGTTTCCAATCCCATCAGACTGAGCACCCTCTTTGTATAGCAATATTTGTAAAGATGCCTTTACAAGAACATTTTCAGCTAAGTAGGAATGAAGGAAAACAAACGAAAGTGGTATGAACAGCAGAATGAGAGGTGAGAAAGTGAAAACAGAAAGGAAGCCTTTCAGAAACAAATGTAAATTGTAATGATAGTTGTGAGAAACAAATCAGACCAGTGACAGACTACATTTAATTCCCCAATACCTTAATGATATTCTTGCAGTAAATCACTCACAGTTATTTTGTTGTGAACCAGCTATAGTTCCCTCAATGCAAAAAATAAACTGAAGCCTTATGTCAAGATAATTTGTACTTTTTAAAATGTAGTGAAGGAAGTATAATGCTACGTGAAATAAGTCACTCAGAGAAAGACAAATACCATATGATTTCATCCGTATCTGGAATTTAAGGAAAAAACAAAAAACAAGCAAAAAGCAGAACAAGCCAAAAAACAGCCTCTTACATACAGAGAACAAATAGAGGGGAGGGAGGTGGGTAGGGGGACAGGTGAAATAGGTAAAGGGGATTGAGAATACATTTATCATGCTGAGCACTGAGTAATGTATAGAAGTGTTGAATCACTATATTGTACACCTGAAACTAACATAACACTATTATTAAAAGTTTCTTAAAAATGTAGTGGAAGGGGGAACCTGGGTGGCTCAGTGGGTTAGGCCTCTGCCTTCAGCTCAGGTCATGATCTCAGGGTTCTGGGATCGAGTCCCACATCAAGCTCTCTGGATAGCAGGGAGCCTGCTTCCCCCTCTTTCTCTGCCTGCCTCTCTGCCTACTTGTGATTTCTCTCTCTGTAACATAAAGAAATACAAAATCTTAAAAAAAAAAAAAAAAGGAGTGGAAGGGGGTGCCTGGATGGCTCAGTTGTTAAGCCTCTGCCTTCAGCTCAGGTCATGATCTTAGGGTACTGGGATCAAGCCCCACATCAGGCTCTCTGCTCAGTGGGGAGCTTCCCTTCCTCTCCCTCTGCCTGCCTCTCTGCCTGCTTGTGAACTCTTTCTCTCTGTCAAATAAATAAATAAAATCTTAAAAAAAAAAATGTAGTGGAGGGAAAGCTATTAATAAAAGTTCTAAAACTGGGGCGCCTGGGTGACTCAGTGGGTTAAAGCCTCTGGCTTTGGCTCAGGTCATGACCCTAGGGTCCTGGGATTGAGCCCCACATCAGGCTCTCTGTTCAACAGGGAGCCTGCTTCCCTTCCTCTCCCTCTGCCTGCCTCTCTGCCTACTTGTGATCTTTGTCTTTCAAATAAATAAATAAAATTTTAAAAATAAAAATAAATAAATAAATAAATAAAAGTTCTAAAACTGAACTGAAAATTTCCCACTAATAAAAAGATATTTTATTCTCCTGGGGTAGAGAAACTATGCAGAAATAAAGCAAAATATAAAACAATTTTATTATATAAAAATTAAAACATATATGTAACAAACTATGTTGTAAAAGAAATTTTTAGAAAAATGACAGAATGAAAGAAAATATTATAAGATAAATGATGCTAATATATAAAGAGTATCTCTAAATCAATAAGAATAACCAATAGAAAAAATGGTAAAGGACAGGAGCGAAGAAATACAAATGACTAATAAGATAGGATGAGGCCACTATTTATAAGGACTTTTCTTTAAAGTCATGAATATAAAGTAATGTTTAATTAATGTGTACCTTAGAAACCCTACAAACAAAACCAGGAATATAAAATTCCTTAGTCAGCTTTAGTCTCACCATCAATACACAGAAGGTTTCCCCCACACACACCTGAGTATACAGCAGGATTGTCTTATTTTATTTAACATGACTTGACATGATTTCAAGAGATACTGATTTTTAAATTTCCGTTTACACTTTCCAATGAGATATAACCATATAATTTACAAACTCTGCATATGCAGAGGTGAGTAATATTTAAACAGCTACAGACATCAAGTAAACACAAAAGCAAAGATAACGAGAAAATGCCTACCTTCCCTGATAGCTGTAAAAGGTGTACCTTCTTCTTCTTGCAGCCTAATCACCTTCAGGGCTACCAACTTCCCATTCACTCTGGCGGAAACAAAAGAAAAGATGAGAAGTGAATCCATGAAAATATGTTCCCGTTATGGCGCTAATTTCCTTACGATTTATATTTTATGCATTTTTGCACTGAAAATGTCAGTGACTCAATTATGCTGCCACAACAAGATTAATTTCAGTAAGGTTGGGAATTTTATATCATCATCATAAATATTCACATTTTAAATAGTCCCATTTAAAATATTCACAGTAGCCTCGTCTAAGATTTCACCAAAGTTTTCTATGATTCACTCTATGTTCCTTCCAGAATGAAACTAGTGCTTAACAAAATCACCAAACTTGATCAATTATTCTCAGATTAATTAGAAATCAAGAAGTTAAAATAAATCTCCTTAGTTTTTCCAAAAGCTCCTTCATTTCCTTGGTTAAAATGTCTTTATCTTCAGTCTTAAGCCGAGGTCATTCAAGCCCCAAGTTCAGAAGCCTGACTTGACTCTCAGACTTCTATCCTCTTTCCATTCTTTCCTCCTCTTTCTCTATCACCCATTCCTCCCTTTCTCATTATTTCTCTCTCTTTTTTTTTTTTTTTTTACTAGAGCCTCCTAAAATTACATTTGGTTTGAATGTGTCTTATGATACATACAGTATACCATCAAAATAAAAGTTATGAATGTTTTACTATTATAAGATTACACAAAACCTATCCAAGCAGATGGTTCTTCCAGATGCATTCTAAATGTGTATTGGCTCTAATTAAAAGTCAGATTGCACTCGGCAGATAACTTTTTTATCTAGTCAATTCTGTGAACAAATACATGACAATCTACATTGGTCGTCTAGGTAAATGCTCTCCTTTACCTTTACTAGGCCTAGCAGCATCCTTTGTTAGTAAGAATAGATAAAACAAGCACACACTGCAAATGTAAAAGGTACAAGAAGGCATTTGATGAACAGTAAGTCTCCCTGCTACACTCCTTCAGCGCCCAGCTCCCGTACTGTGAGGTCACTGGTTACCATTGTTCATATACACTTAACCACACACACACACACACACACACACGGTAGTATGCTGGACAGAGTACACTGTATATCGGTTTTACCTTAATAAATTTGATGACTTCCTCATAAATTCATAGAGAAAACTTTCTATTACTTTTGAAAGACCACAGGGTACCCCTTTGTATAAGTATAGTATACTTCATTTAATCCCAGTCTTCTACTGATGGACGTTTCGCACATTCCCAATTTTTTACTACTACAACAGTGATGGCGATAAATATTTGTGGGCATGTAACTACATTCGTTTAAAAAAAAATCTGTTAAGATAAATTCCTAAAAGTGGTATTGCCAGATCAAAACGTATGTGCACATCTAAATTCTAATTCTGATAAATAGGGTAATAAACATTACCCTACATGGAGGTTGTACCAACTTAGACTTCCTATACAGAGAATGTACGAACTCCTGTAAGCTCCTTCACCTAACTATGTTAGCAACCACTGACTCTGCCAATCTGATAGATAAAAATGGTTTCCCACTGCAATTTTTTTTTTAAGATTTTATTTATTTGACACAGGGAGAGACTGCAAGAGCAGGAACACAAGCAGAAGGAGTGGGAGAGAAGAGAGGGAGAAGCAGACTTCCCACCAAGCAGGGAGCCTGGGATCAGGGCCCTAGACGAAGGCAGACACTCAGCGACGGAGCCACCCAGGCGCCCTTCTCATTGCAATTTAAATTGCAACCACAAATCTTCAGAGCTTATGGAACCAGCAAACAAGAATTCATGTGGTCCACAGAATCCAGCACCTGAGTCTGAAGAAAAGAATGAGAATGTCTCTTTTTTAAGAACTGCATCCAATTGGTCTGGTTTTGCTCAAAATCTGCCACAGACACAAAACCTGAAGTCCAAGGAATTCAGCACAGCCCGACAATCCTAGTGGCATTCCTCATTGCATGAACTGTTGAAACTTTTGTTGGTTACCCTAATGGGCGAAGGCCATCTAATTAAAAAGCTCCACAACCTACCATCTTCTCAAGGTTAGGAGCTGTTTTTCCTTGTCTTTCAGCTGGAATGACAAGCCAACTGCTTTTCTGCCCTGCATCCTTCTCTCCTCAGTACATTACCTTGATTTTTTCCACTCCTGACTGTGCTCTAGGTACCCAGGTGCAGGCAAAAAATTGATAGGTACATGGAGTTCAACTGGAGACTGTACCTTGTGCTCTCACATTGTCCTTTATGACTATGGGGGGGCCTCTGGCGGGGCTTGAGGCTGGGATGCAGTCAGTGCTGACATCTGCACAGATTTTTCTCAGCCCAGTTGAGCTCATCACTGGCTCCCCAGAGGAGGCAGTAACTGATTCCAGGAACTGCTTGGATCTTTCCCCACATTTACAGATATTTCCCCCTCACCCATAAAAAAAGACACACAACCTTCTTCCCACAAAGCTTTTCTACTTCCCTTGAGATCATTAACTTATATGCACCATAAACTGAATTCTAGAATTCAGGGAATTCATGCTTTTGAAGGTCATATACTTAAAACACTCTCAAACTGTGAAGCATAATTCATTCCCCTCTAATACACTAAAAGGAGAGAAACCTTCAAATGAACCAACACTTACTCTTTAAATGCAACTAGAGGTAGAACACCTTTAAGTAATTTCATATACTATGTGCATTATTTTTGTGATGAAAAATTCCTTTAACATATTTATTATGGTAATTGCATAAAAAGAACAAAATCCAGATTAATGGAATTCTGATTCTAAAGCACCATTCTCCATGAGTTGAAACTCTAAGTATTAATTTCTTATAGTTATGATAATCACAACAGCTAAAAACACTGAGTTTTTTAAATTAAATTTATTATTTTTTATAAACATATAATGTGTTTTTATCCCCAGGGGTACAGGTCTGTGAATCACCAGGTTTACACACTTCACAGCACTCACCATAGCACATACCCTCCCCAATGTCCATAACCCCACCCCCTTCTCCTGACCCCCCCTCCCCCCAGCAACTTTGTGAGATTAAGAGTCACTTATGTTTTGTCTCCCTCCCGATCCCATCTTAAAAACACTGATCCCATCTTAAAAACACCAACTTAAAAATACATATAATATGTATTATATCACATAACACTAAAAATTTCCTTAAAATGTATACTAGACTATTAGCTCCAGAAATGAAGGAACTCTTTCTGTTTTGTTAACTGCTATGTGCGTGCCTAAAACTGCTTGGCACAGAGTAGACTCTCAAAAACTTTTACTGAATAAATATTAATAATGTTAATATACTGATAATTCCTTTCTTGTACCTGAAAGATAACTCAAGAAAAAAGTATAGGGGCATCTGGGTGGCTCAGTCAGTAACCATCTGCCTTCAGCTCAGGTCACAATCCTAGGGCCCTGGAATTGAGCTCTGCCCAGTGGAGAGCCAGCTTCTCCCTCTCCCTCAGCCTGCTGCTCCCCCGCTAGTGCTCTCTCACTTACACACACACACACACAAACTCTCTCTCTAATTAATAAATAAAATCGTAAAAAAAAAAAAAAAAGAATAAAGTATAGTAATTGTTGCTTTCAAAAGTTTCAGAAATCTCAAATTTTAATAAAGTTTTCAGTATCTTCTTCCTTGTTTGGTTTAAGTATTTATTGTCCTTTTCCAAATTAAATGTGTAGCCTCTTTGATTCTGACACATGTGGATATGGCAAGTTTTCATTTCCTTAAAGTTTTAGAGTTTGCAGAATGCTCTGTTAATTAACCCTTTTGCACCCAACAGCCATGTTTCAAAACCCCATTATCCTTTAGCTACCTGTGTCTAGACCACGAATCAGTATCTTCCTCTTCTTCAACTACTTTAGTAGTCTTCCATTAAAAATCATATTAATTATCAAGTTGCTCTTTAACCTTAGAGTCCTTATGACTTTCTCTTTTCTTAATTAGTTTTTCTCTACATGTCTAGATACTCACCAACTACTGAACCCTTCAGTTCTAAAGCCTTAGGAAAAATGTTAATTCACCCACTTCACTTCTGGAAAAAATACCTTTGGGGAAAATAACATTACCAACTTTCTAATGTTCTACCTTTGATGCATATGTTTCTATGAACTTTAGCATAGACTGAAATACTTGAAATTCCAAGTTAATAACTCTAACAAAATGTCATTTTTTAAAGACATCAAAAGAAGATATCTGTTATTCTATAAAAATAACACAGAGTAACAGAAAAGCTGTTTACATCTAATAACTACCTTGTGTAGTTTAAACTATTTTATTAAATATCCAAAACATATACTTCAAACATTGATTTAAGTTCTTTAGAATAATTACAAAATTCTAATTGATCAATAAATTAGAGCTGTTTATAGGAAAACACTGAAGATTCCTCTTTAAAAAGTCTCATTAATTAAATCAAAAGCTAATGAACAGAAGGCAATCAAAGCTTGATTGGCAGTGAAGACATTAATTCAGGTGATTAACACAGTAAAAAAAAGAAAACAACTTTTAATTGTGTCAATAATACCACAGAACATTCTAATCTGAGGTACTGCCAGGTTTTACCCAGTTGTCCTAAGCTATTTAAGGTGCTGTTTTAATTTTGGAGATTCTTTACTATTCTCTAATTCTTCCAACAACTCACTCGGTCCAGCTGACTTCTGGCCCACGGATGACTTGAGGCATCCTTTACTCCAAGGTCACACAGGAAGCGCTGTCAAAAGCAGGATGAGGGAGAGCCAGGGGAATGCCCAAGTACAGGGCCAACCACACACAGAGACATGGCGACACTGGGTGTCCTGGGAGAGCCATGTTCAAGTGAATCCAGCTTTCAGACTAGCTCTAATCACAAATCCAAATCTCAATGCACTTCAGAAATGCTGTGGCAGTTCTGTATGCCCTAAGTTTGTAAATAATAAAGTTCTCTAATTAAAATAAGAAGAGGTAGGAGTTTTGAATAAGGAACACAGCCTGCTCATTTCTTCATGTATTTGTTCATCCAACATTTGTGAAACCTATAAAGGAAAATACCCCATTTAGGGTAAAACTTCCAGGTTCAGAAGATGATGCATAGAAAGAGTTTCCTTATGAGCAAAAATACTCAAAGGAAAGCCCAAAGGTTCTCTATTCCATTACTTACTTCAAATTCACAGGATAATTTGGTACAATAAAACAAAATTACAAATATTATCTAGGTCATCTTTGAAAATAGTGTCCATGTGCTAACACCTTGAAGAAATTATGTCTAGAGGATACAAAGGAAATTAAGGCAATATACCTAAAAGAAATTTAATATACTCTGGAAAATTTAATATATTCTGCCTCTCTTCTATTGTGATTTTGTCTCAAGAGAAACTGCTAGAAAATAATACCAAGTGCAGACAGATACAATGCTAGTTTCCGTACTGTATTTGTCTAGAAGCAACAGAAGGAAATGTAGATAAAACTGAGAAAGCGACAACAGCAAACCAGAGTGTATCAAGGACAATATATTGGGCTGAATTCAAATTCTCAGCAAAGTCATTAAAAATATTTTAAAGGTACTATTAATAGTGTTTCTTTTATTAATAGGGACACCAGCTAAAGTGCTTACTTACTGTATAACATACATACCTCAAAAATTTAAAACTTACACTTGGTCCTGTTATCTCCATCTAAATTCAGTTTTTATTCAGGTGTAAATTCAGAACTCATCTCAATATTACTAAATCTCTGCAATTCTGCAATATCCTAAAAGTGCTATTTACTGTATTTTATTCTGGAAAAATAAATTAGAATTTCAAAGTAAGTTGCCAGTAATCACACTTCATGTTAATCTTTATCAATACAGAGAGAAGTCGACTAATAAAATCTGAAGATTAAAAAGAGAATAGTATAATGGCTATTTATTAAAATGTGACTAACAATGCAAAAAGACTGAGAATTTAATGCAATGAGAAGTCTGTTCAATGGACAATTATAACCTTTTATAAAAGAAATGATTGCTAATAAAGCATGACTCATCACTGCCAATGTTTCATCAAATGTACAAACTGATGATACTTTGAACCAAATTTAGAGTGACATATTATTGTTCATGGGAGAAAACAATAATCACATTTCAACAATTTTAAACCAGCCAACTCTGCACCTTTCCAAAAATAAAATCTGTCAACAAAGGATTTGAGAGTCATTACCCTGCAAGCAGAAGTGACCTCAATGATCATTCGGGCTCCCAAGCAAAAAGATCCTCACTGATTTGATTGTTAATCCTTGTCCTCTCACTCTCTGGAGCAAAGCAGCCCCTCAAAGACTTGATGGAACTCAACCTCCCTAAATTACTGCAAATTTTTTGGTTCTTACGTTAAGCCAAAATTTGCTTCCTATAACTTCCACTCTCTGATTCAAGTTCTGAATCCACAAAGACTAAACTAAATGCTCTTTTGTAAGATAGTTTGTCCCATAATTAAGTTTTAATATCCTGCCCCTAAATCAACAAATTGATAGACAGTGACTCTGTGCCTGGGATAAAGGGCAAACAACAGAGACAAGATCCTTGGATTTAGGTGTCACCCAGGAGACAGACATAAAAATGTCAAAGAGAAACAAGAAGTTCTCACTTGTCCAAGATGAAACAACTTAAGCATCACTAAACTAATATCTGTGATTGAAAGCTATCAAACATGTTTAATTCAATAAGTTTATAATGCAACAACAACAAAATAACCAACTCACGAGTCACATTTGGAGGGTACTACAAAATGATGTCGTTAATATCAAAGTCATTAAAGAGACTATATCAAGCATTTACCTTCCCTCTTTATACACTTTCATATATACTTTATATACTTTTATATACTTTATCTACTTTCATATACAGAGACTATATCAAGCATTTACCTTCCCTCTTTATATACTTTTTCATATACACGGTCCTTCACGCTAATAAAATAGTTGATATATGGGGCGCCTGGGTGGCTCAGTGGGTTGAGCCGCTGAGCCGCTGCCTTCGGCTCGGGTCATGATCTCGGGGTCCTGGGATCAAGTCCCGCGTCGGGCTCTCTACTTGGCGGGGGGCCTGCTTCCCTTCCTCTCTCTCTGCCTGCCTCTCTGCCTACTTGTGATTTCTCTCTGTCAAATAAATAAATAAAATCTTAAAAAAAAATAGTTGATATATGGAAGCTTCTCATTATAGATGTACTGCACATGACAAATGAAGAAGGAATGACAATCTGAATAACACCATTCTTTTTTTTTTTTAACATTTTATTTATTTATTTGACAGAGAGAAATCACAAGTAGATGGAGAGGCAGGCAGAGAGAGAGAGAGGGGGAAGCAGGCTCCCTGCTGAGCAGAGAGCCCGATGCGGGACTCGATCCCAGGACCCTGAGATCATGACCTGAGCCGAAGGAAGCGGCTTAACCCACTGAGCCACCCAGGCGCCCTGAATAACACCATTCTTAACCATAAGCACTTAATGGATTATTAATCGTTCCTAAAATCACAAAAAGAGGCTATCAGATAGTATGCACCTCCTGATGGAAGCAGATATCTCCACCCACAGAACAACACCAACCCGAAACTAACCAAGTCTCAATCCAACTACTTATTTTAAGGAGATAAGGTAACAAGTTAAATGATACCACTGGGATACAATCAGAAAATCTAGAATATAGGAAATTCTTTAGGAAAACTGAACCTGTCTCTTCAACAAATAAGTTTCAAGGAAAAAAAGGGGGAGGAACCCATAGACTAAAAGACAGTTGAAACAGCCAGGTAGATGGAACAACCATACAAAATCTCAGAGGCAGAGAACACAATGTGTTAAACAAAAATATAAGAAGGAAAGAGTGACTGGAGCTTCTTATTGTTGGCGGTGGGGGGGAAGGGGGGGCATGGGGATGGAGTTAGGGAGGTCCCTGAAAAGAGGAATGGAAGAACCACATCACAGAGGTCCTTAAGAGCCACAGAAAATAAAGAAAGGAGAGGAGAGGAGAGGAAAGGAGAAAACCACTGGGGGAATCTCAAGAAAGGAAATGTTATGATTAAATTATGTGTCTGCAGCTCACTCCCTATGGTATAGAACGGCATGAAGGAGCACACCAGTGAGAAGTACACCAGGAAGGGAGGGCAGGAAGCTGTTGCGGTCCTGGGGAAAGATGGTGGCCCCAAAAGAACAGTGTTTGGTAACAGCAATGGGAAAAGGGAAAAGGACATTCAGAAGACTGAAACAACAACCTATAAGGATAAACTGGATTGGGCATAAGAAGTGTTGTAAAAGACCATTCCAAATGTTCTGACCTCAGTGTGGGATGGATGCAGGTACCACTTACTGAAGTGAGGGACAGTAAAGAAGAGGAGATTCAGACAGAGAACCAGAGTCCTGTTTCGGAGGATCTTAGTCTGGGAGCATCCCTAGTGGAGACACATAGTAAGCGTAGCGTTTCTGTATCTGGATCTCAGTACAAAAATCTAGGCTAGACATAAAAATCTGTGAGTCATTTGGAGGACTTCAAGAGAAGTAATAACCTCAGGAGAGAGCCAGTTTTCTGTTAAAACAGGAGTTAAGAAAAATTTCGGGAAGAGGTAGAGAATATGTTTAAATCTAGAAGACACAGGGAGATCCTGAAAGACAGGGGAAAGGGACAGTTAAAAAGATACAGTGAGAAATAGGAGGGTGAGGTCAGAGAGACAGCAGCCGATCTGGGAGTGTAGCCCTTGGGTAGTGCCCATGGTAAACAGTGATGTGAGCAGAGGAGAGTCCACTCTGACTTCCTGACGGGCTGCTGTCCTGGGTGCCCCTGAGTATTAGGCAAGGCATGAAGGAAGCTGGGGCCACCTACAGCTGTGCGGAAGATGAAGGTGCCTGTTACATGCTAGAATCAACTAGGCAGTCTTCAGACATATCAGGGTCTGACCCCACCCCTGATTTAACTGGCGGTGGGTGGGGTCCTAAGCATTTGTATACTTTAAAACACCCTGGAGGTGTTGAGAATCACTCTGTTAACCTTCAGGTTCTTACATCAACTTCTCATAGCCTTTCTTCCTTTGGTCTGGAACTCGTCCAAGTCTCCTTTTCTGCAATAAACATCCAAAAATACTCAGCTCTTTGAAATGGTTGACTAGCCTTCAGTCTTATCTGCAAGCTTTTGAGACATTTCAGCTGATTAGTCCCTTTTGAAATGTGGTTGCCAGGGTGGGCACACTACCAGATGTGGTCTGATAAGCATTGAGTGGACTGGGATATCAGCCTGCCCCGTTCCAAAAACTGAACTCGTACTTCTCTGGCCTAAGCATGTTTTAAACTGTGATAGTCACAAAATATTATAAACTCAAACTAATCTGACCAAACATGAAAACCCCCAAGTTTTCGCCAGGGGCCCCACAATCACACAATTTCTAACTTGTCCTATGCCTAATAATTCATTTTTTAAACAATTTCAGGAGTATGATTTATCCCTAATAAAATTCCAATTTGTCAGCAGCAGCCAGCTGCTCATGCCTCTCGTGTATGCTCCAAATTCCAATCCTGTTTTTGATGGGCGTTGACTATGCATCCTTCTCTGTGTCCTAATCTGAGGTAGGAATGAAAAACTGTGAACAGGATGAGGTCCAAGACAGCACCATTTGACACCACACTCGACACCGACCCCATCCACCTTTCTGGAAACCTGCCTTCATCAATTGTCCTTTCTTTATCTCTCTCCTCATTCCTCTTTTTCACTTTCAGCCTCTCCGTTCCAGTCCTTCGTTTCTGTGGCCCCTCCTTCATAGACCACAACACTGACCATCTACATCCATCCATCACTGGACTAGACTATACTAGAAAATCTGCACCTGGCACCTAATTAGGCCTCTGCGGTGAACAAATGAGCCAACCTCTTACTACGTAAGGAGGTATAATAAACCCTATGACTCCTAGGGATCTTTCATCAGCCTGTTGTAAACCCACCACCAGCAACAGCATAGCACTCAACTGCCTATCACTCTCTTACCTATTAGAACTCAAACAGAAACCATTACTCACATTTGAAAAACAAATAAAAAAAAAAATAGGGTTCTACTGGTCCACTAGCTTAACAATCCAATCAGAAAAAGGAATTAAGGTTATTTAGGGATGACATAATATTTATGATCGCCATTTTGTTTTCTAACTACTCAGAAATCATCTACGTGCTAATCTGTCCTAAAATGTTCTGCTGCAGAGAGGGAATGAGGAGGACATGCAGAGAGAAGGTCAGTCATACCATTTCCCCTAAATCTGGTTCACAGAATCCATCTTCCGTGACTAAGTGGACCTCTCAAAGCTGCTAATGCCTCGTCAGTTTTTCATCGTTCCTCAAGGATGACTGACAATGATGGGACAATCTCAAGTTTAATTTCTTTAAAATTCAGTGACACAATCATATTAAGTCTTAAATCAGAACTCCTTACAGAACCATAGTATCCTCAAACTTCCCAAGACATTTGATAATTTGATTCATTCTTGTATTTGTTCTGTGTTTTGGTTCCAGAAGCTCACTTACCTTGGTAACAGTGATGTAAGCAAAAGACAGGGGAGTAATTGCACTCATTCTCTATCACTTTCCTACCCCTGTGGCATCTTTTGTTGTTCTACTTCAAACCTTAGCCTTTCCTGGGTTTCTGATGCTTCCTCTCCTTTCCTCAGTGAGCTACACCATACTGTAGTTATCTGGTCTGTGTTGGTTTGATTTTGAGAGATTTTTACTATCTGTTTTGATACACTAATCTTCTGCAATTTTAGGGCAATGGACTGGACACTTCTCGACATTCTTCCGGAATACCTCCAGATGCAAGGAACCATTTCTGGATAGAGCAAAAGTCACCTACATAAAGCCTTTGAGGAGATGACCATCCAGAAAAGAAATAAGACAGTAACAAGCAACCAAAATCCAAGATGAACAAAGGTAAGTTGCTTTAAAACAAACAAACAAACAAACAAAATTAAGGCAAAGGAATCAAAGACAAATAATGGAAGAACTGTTCAATGTCAAAAACAAACAAACAAACAAACACAAAGCACGGAAAAGATGCCCAGGACATATACAGATATAAAGGTAGTTGGTTACAAATATTCCTGAAATTACTAGAGAGGAGCATGTTTCTTTAATGGGATGGGAGGGTTTCATTAAAAAATAAGTAAAATGTATTTTGAGTTTTAAGAAATTGATTTTTCATACATAGTAAGATTTGAAATTCACAGTGTTAAGTATTTCTACAAATTTTTCTCTGTAACATACAATTTATGGCCCTAAACATACAACACCCAAATGTGCTCATACGCACTGAAACCTACAAACGAAGGGATGGTGTGAAGGTTAAGGAAAAAGAAGCTGGATTTTCCCCTGTTTTTCCCTAGTCCTACTTTCAAGCACACTTGTCTGGGGAAGCATATTACTTTAGTCTTTGAAAAGGCAGCATTTTACATTTCTAGAGAAATCAAATTTTCTCTTTCTGAGGTCAAGTTGCCACTTCAAATAGATTTTATCTTCAGAAGCTTTCTTTTCCCATAGAAAATGCTTCAAAAAAGCAGAAATGAAATGGATCTACTTTCTGCTGATAATATCATTTTTCCTTCTCTTGGATTACTTATTATTTTCTAGCTAATGCTTACATACTATATCTCATGCTATGTCTAAATATAAAAATCAAATCCACTCATGCATAACTTTTTTTTTTTTTTTTTACAAAAAAGTCTAACTATGGCATCACAAGCAGAGTGAGCCATTAAATGAGCTGGGATTAAAGCAGAGGGTAAAGCCCTGATGTGCCACCTTAGAACATTTCAAGCTTCTCAGTGAAAGGTATGTTGAAAGCACGATGTTCCCATTTCTCTAACAGAGTCGGAAATGGTCCCCGTTCTCCAGTCAAGGCACACGTGTTTGGCATCGTAAAAGAGAAGGCAGGCCTTGGCTCACAGGTTAAAAGCATCCCCAAAGAAGTTAAATGAGATGCACCAAAAAGCACATCACTGATTCACCACAAGGCTGTAAGGAATCCCCAGATACTAGTTGCCAAGTAGTGTTAACCACAGAGATCTTGCATTTTGCATTCAAACGTAGCCATACAACATTAAGTGAAATTTGGAACAGCAGGATAAAATAATTAAAGCAGCCCTGAAGAGCCATTAAGGCAGGGGTATTCAGAGTTCAGACTATTTTCTACCTCTTCTAATAAAGACAGACAGACACACACACAAGCGTTCACACATACACACACACACACACACACACACACACACACCCATCCAGTTTATGTTATAACCAGGATAGCAACCTGGTTATGGTGGGCGGGGGGGTGGAAGCAAGGGCCCATGGAGAACCAACAAAGATAATTATAAATACACAGTAGCTTGGTTAAAGGCACTAAGACTTCTATCAAGTCAAGAGGATTATGAGTGATTTTTATTTTCTTCATTAAATTGGATTACTGTCATAATTATAGAAAATGTGTCACTGTTAAATATCTTTGAAATGAAATTTTAAAACAATATCAAGCAAAGCCAAATTTATCTAGTCTGAGTGAAGTCTTTTATGACAAAAAGGACTAGAGAACAATGCTTAGGCATAGTGAATTACTAAATCGAAAAGACTATTACTCTCCTAAAAATAAAAGTGGTACTACAATGGACTGCTGTAAAGGCAAGCAGGGTATCAAAGTAAAAAATGATTCAATTAAACAGAGTTGAAAACAATCCCCCTACACATGGTGAAGCTCAGGCTTTGTATTAATTCATGTTCTACTAACGAACTGATTAGGTAAGGACTTTATAAAAGTTATGCAGAGTTGATATAATGAGATCTATGCTTAATATTACTGCCAAAACCTAGCAATGAGCCAGAGTACAAATAAACCTGATTTGGAATCAAATGGCTTTATATACAGACAGTAGGTTTAAATCAAAATAGGTGATAGGTGTCTTGAAGTCAAAAGCAGCACTTGCACTGAATATCACTCACTACTGTTAAAGCACCTAGAGCATGACAGGCCTTGGGCCTCGGATTTTATTTACAATGTCTCATTTAATCTCTATAACAAATTTGTGTGATCAATACTCCTGTCATCTCCAATTTATAGAGAAACTGAGGCACAGTGCCAAATCATACAACCAGAAGAGGCAGTTTCAGAATTTTCAGGAGGTTGGACTTCAGAACCCATACTCAAATTCTCTGTGGGCTGGCAATAATTACAGTGTGAACCACAGAAGAAATGTATGTGAGCCACGTTCTCACGCTACCCCTACATTCAACAAAGATGCTCTGCTCACATCAATATATATTTTTTCAGACACTTGTGATCAAATTATTTACTGTCAAAGCAATGTCATTATTCTTTGTGCTTTCTAATAATTTTTTACAAACCTTAATGTAGATCAGTATATTTTTAGAATGGCGTTAGTAAGTCTTACCTTAATTGTAAAAGTAACACGTTTATGGCAAAATGGTTGGCAAATACAGAAAAGAAATTGTATCAACAATAATCCCATTAATCAGAGGTAAATTTTTCAATGTGTGTGTAACTTCTAGACCTTTTTTTCTGTGTGTATATTTTTTTTAAATAGTATCCCACTTTTATATTTGATCATTTACTTTTTTGTTGTGGTTTAAAAATATATCTTTTTACTAGATGAGCTGTTATAAAGTCCAGAAAGCCTCGAGTTTAACCTAGCTCATACTTTCAAGGAAAATGGCTCCAGTACTTCTTTCTTTCATAAATTTTCATGACTTTCATTTTGGTTTGTTGGTGAAAGCAACCCCAATAGTCAAACAAGAGAGACCTAACAGAGGAAGCAAGTACAGGCCTTACAGCCACATAGGGGGAGGACCTAGATGGGGCCACTCAAGTACCTTGAATTGGCCTGGCTGGAATTTAGCATCATGGGACCACTACATACCCAGTGATGGAAAGCAACCAATCACCTCCAGGATAGATATGCTAGAAGATTTTACTCGATAAACCTAGATACATGACCTTAGATTTGGAAGAACTAAGACCCATGGCAATCGAATGTGCATTTGGGAAGAAAGAACTTCCTACGTCCTGACTGCAAATCTCTACTCCCAAGGGCCACCCGTCAAAGTCTCCTCAACACACTTAAAAGAGTGTGGTCACAGCATCCCTAAACACTTTCCCCAATCATTACACAGTTAGTGTTTATTAGCTGAGTATGTACAAACAGCACTGTGATAAATGCTAAAGAATACATGGATGTGTAAGAGTATGTGACATACATATGAATATAAGTTATATACATATGAGCAAGGAAAGGACGTAGAAAGCAAAGCAGTAACTGAATCATAAAAAAAAAAGAATAAATTATTCTGACATCTGTTTAAATAGTAAAGCTTTATTCAAGACTATTCTAATAGGGGAGACAGAGACAGGGCTCAAGTACAAATACAAGAACAAGTGGGGATTTAGAGCCCATGGTTCATTCACGGATGGATGGAAAATTACTAAGAAGTGACATCAAGGGTAGGGGGAATTCCTGCCTGATCTAACAGGATCCTTGCTAAGGGCAGGCCAGAGCAACTATATAGCAAGAGTGGGGGGATTTTCTCTAAATGGTAGGAATCTTGCTGAAACTAGGCTAGGATGGTCTGGCACGGGGATTGCTTAGTGGGGTTTGGGGGTGCTGGATTGTGGCAGATAAAGTCAAGGCATAGTCAGAAAGAGGTCTTAGAAGAGCATAACTGAAGTGTAATCAAGGACAGTGTCTTGTGAAAAGCCAGGAAAGTCTCACATTATGAGTGTGACTTGAGTTGGACCTTAAGGATGGGATAAGCCATGGACATGTGAAAAGAAGTAAGCCACTTACACAGAGGGCTCTATTAACAAAGACGCAGAAGGAGGTGGGGAGACACACTTAAAGTACAGAAAGTAAAAACTAGGGAATTGGTAGAACGTAAACAGTGGATCAAGAGAGATCTGGATGCCTCTAGCCAACCATAGGATTGATCCACTAAAGTAACCAGACCTTTGATCTTGCTGGACGTCAATATTTTTATTACCTGCTAAAGCTTATTTTACGGCAGAGCTCTGGATGAAGGATTAGCTAACCTATCGACAGCATTCATCTGAAGAAGTTAAATATACATTCCTAACCAATGAAAGTAAGTTAACTGAGCCTGCAAGACTACTAAATGTACTTCACGATATAAATATGGATTAAAACAGACTATAAAATTAATATATTTATAAATATAAATTAACATTAAAACACACTAAAAATTAGCAAATTTCCAGGATTTAAACTGTACTGTATAACAGGATTTATACTGTATGTATAGTATACATACTATAAAATATTTGGTAGCAAGTCTTCATTGTAAAGACAAAGAAAGCCAAATACACAATTTATTAAGTCCACCTGTGCTACTTGCAGGGTTTTCCAAGCAATAACATGTGACTTTATCACCATCAAACAAGACATTAGCATCCCTTTTCTAAATAGGAATCATTTTGCCAGGTTTAGGAAAACTGACAAGGTCTTAAACAAAAAGGCTATTCAGTGATGTCAAGTCTCAGCCACCACATTTAGCTTCTAATAAGAAATCTAGTTTCTGTTCAGTGAGACAACATAATTTAGCCACTTTGAGAAGAAACCACGTTCCATGTCTTTGCCTTACCTAAATGGCTTTGGTGGAGTCTGGCCTCAATAAGCACCACACGCATGAAAGAATGAAGTCAACCACTTCAAGCAAGGGCTAAACTAGCCAACAGCTACAGACAGGGCAGATCCATCAGCTCTCGCTGATAGAATAATTTCTGTAACTGAGAAATCACAAAAGTCAGCTTTCCTAAATGTCTCTCCTTTGTGTGTGTTAATCTTCTCAGCCATTAACAGAAAGCTTTCTGATGTGCTTTTCATTTAAGTTCAAAATGAGTGTTGGAGGATAAAGTCTCTGACTTCAGGGGCAACATACACCGAAAAGTAATTAGACGTTTACTCAGTTTTCGCCTAAAATGAGAAATGGATACAAATGTCATGACATTTCTTCCAATTGCAGCAGATGGGAAATCATCAGTAGTCACCCAGTTGAGGAATTCTCTCCTATGAAAGCACCTTTTATAGAAATCCTGGCCCAGAAAATAAATAAAACTTTAGCTAATAAAATATGCTATTTTATACTAAGTAAAAAGGAAAAAAAAGTAATCTACTGTAAATTAGGTAAACTGAACAAATGTATCTAAATCCTTCTATGTCAAATACCTGCAAATAAAATAGTCACTTTGTAATTATTTACCATTTTCCTCTTTTTTCTAAGATTTATTTTATACATGTTCCTTGTTTAAAGATGAAATATAGTTATATACATACACATACATACTTGTGTCCATGCATGTATATATAACAATACATACAGCTATATATATATATAATACCAAATTTTATACATATATATTATATATATATATATATAAAACCAAATCTTCATATATAGTAGCAATATAAAACCTACTCTTAAAAATAAACACTACAAAATTAATGCCCTGTGTCCATGGTAGATAAACATCTTCATCTGGTTATAATACATAGGGGCACCTGGATGGCTCAGTATGTTAAGCATCTGCCTTCAGCTCAGGTCATGGTCCCAGGGTCCTAGGATCAAGCCCCATGTCAGGCTCCCTGCTGGGTGGGGAGCCTGCTTCTCCCTTCTCCTCTGCCTCCCGCTTCCCCTGGTTGTGCTCTCTATCTTTCTGTCAAGTAAATACAAAAAAATCTTTTAAAAAAACAAAAAAACATAGAATCACCTTATTCTTTGTTTTAATTTTTTTCCTTGGTTTTTAAATACACAAATATTTAAAGAAAACACATCCCTTATTTTCTTTTTACTGTGATCTTAAAATCCAGGCGACTACTTATTCAACTGGACTTAGCTTATAAATTTCAGAAAGTGAAAAAGCATGATTAATCATATGTCAGAGACACATCCAATCCTTAATCCACAAAAACTCACTCATTTTGAATGACTACAGGGAAAGTATGACTGAATTATAAAGGATATTTGGGAAAACAGGGAGATATACTCATGTCAGATAGACAGAATGACTCCAACTCTGAAGCAGAATAAGAATGTGACACATGAGAAGCTGAGACACCCAAGGTTTCGGGGCCACCATGTTGCTATTCAGGAGGATAAATATACAGCCCACCAGTCAACCTGTAAACTCTGCTCTCTCCAACTTTCAAAAAGAATCTCTGCTACCTGCATTTTCTTTTTCATTTATACACCTACATGAATATATGTATATTTGTATATTTTATGAATATAAACAGATTAATATGTCATATAAATATATGTAACACAAGGGGAAGTTTTTGAAAAGTAGAAAGGGAAATATAACTTTGCAAACTGATCACTAAGTGGCTACTAGCACAGTCCCTAGGTAGAGATCTGGCCATGTCAGCTTCAAAAATTGCACATTTGGGAATGAAGTTTCACCTCACCTAACCATATTTATTTGACAAAGTAACCTTCAATACAGATATTCTCTTCAGTGCTTATTAATTAAAGAAGCCCTTTTAGTAATACATGGGTCAATGGTAAATTAGCTCAGGTCACACCAGCTCTCATAAAAGTGATTTAAAACTTAATCAAGCCATCTGAAAGTTGATGTGAATAAATACATACAAACAATATAAATGCAGCTGCTTAGACATAAAAACTTAAGGAAGTGACAAAAAAAAAAAAAAAAAAGAAAGAAAAATGGGCCAGGAAATTTGGCAAGACTCAAAGGACACAACAGGTAGAATCATTTTATCCTCTTAATTCAATTTTGAGTGCTTAACTGCATTCACAGCGAGTGCTGGGAAAAGACTTGGGGGGCAGGGGGAGGGTGGCTCTAGGGTGCTGAGTTTCTGAATTACTCAAAAACCTATTTGAAAAAATGATTTTGTTTAAGGTACTGCTCTTACTATAATATTAGTTCCTCCATTATTCATGAGAGGACAAAAGCACTGTAAACATGCTGGCAGATCAGGAGTTCTGTGAGCCACAGGAGCTAAAGAAAAGTAGTGAGAGGCACGGGTGACACCAAATCTGGGGCCAACTTCCATACAGAGAAGGCGGCAATGAAATGGAAAACCTTGTCTGAAATAAGTGTATCTAAAGGAAGGAAAAAGGGAGCAGTGCATGTTCTACTTCATGCAGTCCCTTTACACGGAAAGCCACAGATGAGCAGGGTGAAGTATGGGGGGCCGGGGGGAGGAGCTATGCTGTCACTGTGGAGTGGCCTAGAACAGTAGAGAATGTGGGGGATATAGGACTAACAAGAAATGATAGCGGAGGCACAGAGGGAAGATACAAGAATCATGGGAGAAACTGGCCATGTTCCCTAGAGTTAATCATTAATAAGAGGGGAGAGTAAGCACAGATTTTAGGATTTTTCAAAATGAAATGAGTAAGTAAAAAAATAAAAGGGGATAAAAATTAAGAACTCAGCTGTACAATCAGGCTGACTGGGTCTGAGTCCTGGCTCTGCCACTGAGCTATGTGACTGTGACTCAGACTTTATGGGCCTCAGTTTCCCCATCTATAAAATGGGAGAAATCATCTCATTTCAAAATTTTTCTAGAATTCTTATAAGAAACAAAGAAAAAAGTAATTAGCCATATTAACAATTAACATATACTATATTTGAGATGTTTGAAACACTCCAAATGCATTCATTCTCATAGATTCTTCACAGCCATGTGAAATTAATTCCAATATTTGCCCTATCTTCATAGGTGACAAAATGAAGCTTAACCCACTGCTCCATAACCTTAGCTTTATTTCATGATCCTAAATTACAAAAAGAAAGAAAGACGGGGGCACGGTGAGAGAGAGAAAGAGAAAAGATGCACAAAAACAGGTATCATCATTTAAAAATTATAACTAGTATGAATAAAGCAAAATGGGAAAGCAGAGAAACACATGTGCTACACAGAGTTCAAGGAAGTATTTAAATTTTTAAAGAGCACAAATAAAAATAGAAGAGATATCTAAGAATAACACTCTATTATAGATCTATGTCCTAAATGAGGTGAAACTGCCAACAAAAACAACTATTTCAGATCTATATATTTTTTAAATTTTTAATTTTGTTATAAACATATAATGTATTATTAGCCCCAGGGGTACAGGTCTGTGAATTGCCAGGTTTACACACTTCACAGCACTCACCATAGCACATAACCTCCCCAATGTCCATAACCCCACCACCCTTCTTCCAAGCCCCTCCCCCCAGCCACCCTCAGTTCGTTTGGTGAGATTGAGTCTCTTATGGTTTGTCTCCCTCCCAATCCCATCTTGTTTCATTTATTCTTTTCCCCCCCGAAGCCCCCCATGTTGTATCTCCACTTCCTCATATCAGGGAGATCATATGATAGTTGTCTTTCTCTCACTGACTTATTTCACTAAGCATGATACCCTCTAGTTCCATCCACATCATTGCAAATGACAAGATTTCATTTCTTTTGATGGTTGCATAGTATTTCATTATATATATAATACCACCTCTTCTTTATCCAATTCATCTGTTGATGGACATCTAGGTTCTTTCCATAGTTTGGCTATTGTGGACATTGCTGCTATAAATATTTGAGCGCACATGCATTTGTATCTTTAGGGTAAATACCCAGTAGTGCAATTGCTGGGTTGTAAGGTAGTTGTATTTTCAACTTTTTGAAGAACCTCCGTGCAGTTTTCCAGAGTCGTTGCACCAGCTTGAATTCCCAACAGTGTAGGAGGGTTCCCCTTTCTCCACATTTTCGCCAGCATCTGTCATTTCCTGACTTATTAATTGTAGCCATTCTGACTGGTGTGAGGTGGTATCTGTGGGTTTTGTTTTTGTTTTTGTTTTCTTTTCTATTTTTTTATAAACATATAATAAATATATTTTTATCCCCAGGGGTACAGGTCTGTGATTTCGCCAGGTTTACACACTTCACAGGACTCACCATAGCACATACCCTCCCAATGTCCATAACCCCCCATGTTGTATCTCCACTTCCTCATAACAGGGAGATCATTTTTAACATATACCCTTCTCCCAACCCCCCTCCCCCCAGCAACCCTCAGTTTGTTTTGTGAGATTAAGAGTCACTTATGGTTTGTCTCCCTCCCAATCCCATCTTGTTTCATTTATTCTTTTCCTACCCCCCCCCCCCGAAGCCCCCCATGTTGCATCTCCACTTCCTCATATCAGGGAGATCATATGATAGTTGTCTTTCTCCGATTGACTTATTTCGCTAAGCATGATACCCTCTAGTTCCATCCATTTGTCATCGCAAATGGCAAGATTTCATTTCTTTTGATGGCTGCATAGTATTCCATTGTGTATATATACCACTTCTTCTTTATCCATTCATCTGTTGATGGACATCTAGATTCTTTCCCTAGTTTGGCTATTGTGGACATTGCTGCTATAAACATTCGGGTGCACGTAGCCCTTCGGATCACTACATTTGTATCTTTAGGGTAAATACCCAGTAGTGCAATTGCTGGGTCATAGGGTAGTTCTATTTTCAACTTTTTGAGGAACCTCCAAGCTGTTTTCCAGAGTGGTTGCACCAGCTTGTATTCCCACCAACAGTGTAGGAGGGTTCCCATTTCTCCCCATCCTCACCAGCATCTGTCATTTCCTGACTTGTTAACTTTAGCCATTCTGACTGGTGTGAGGTGGTATCTCATTGTGGTTTTGATATGTATTTCCCTAATGCCAAATGATGTGTAGCACTCTTTCCTGTGTCTGTTGGCCATCTGGATGTCTTCTTTGCAGAAATGTCTGTTCACATGTTCTGCCCATTTCTTGATTGGATTGTTTGTTCTTTGGGAGTTAAGTTTACTAAGCTCTTTATAGCTTTTGGATACTAGCCTTTTATCTCACATGTCCTTTGCAAATATCTTCTCCCATTCTTTCAGTTGTCTTTTGGTTTTGTTGACTGTTTCCTTTGCTGTGCAAAAGCTTTTGATCTTGATGAAGTCCCGATAGTTCATTTTTGCCCTTGCTTCCCTCGCCTTTGGCGATGTTCCTAGGAGGAAGTTGAGGTTGAAGAGGCTGCTGCCTGTATTCTCCTCAAGGATTTTGATGGATTCCTTTCTCACATTGAGGTCCTTCATCCATTTTGAGTCTATTTTCATGTGTGGTGTAAGGAAATGGTCCAATTTCATATTTCTGCATGTGGCTGTCCAATTTTCCCAACACCATTTGTTGAAGAGGCTGTCTTTATTCAATTGCACATTCTTTCCTGCTTTGTCAAAGATTAGTTCACCATAGAGTTGAGGGTCTATTTCTGGGCTCTATTCTGTTCCATTGATCTATGTGTCTCTTTTTGTGCCAGTACCATACAGTCTTGATGATGACAGCCCAACTTTGGCTTTTTTTTTCAATATTCCTTCAGCTAGGGGTGCCTGGGTGGCTCAGTGGGTTGGGCCTCTGCCTTCAGCTCGGGTCATGGTCTTGGGGTCCTGGGATCGAGCCCTGCATTGGGCTCTCTGCTCAGCAGGGAGCCTGCTTCCCCTTCTCTCTCTGCCTTCCTGTGATCTCTCTCTCTGCCAAATAAATAAATCTTTTTTTAAAAAATATTCCTTTGGCTATTCGAGGTCTTTTCTGGTTCCATATATATTTTAGGATTATTTGTTCCATTTCTTTGAAAACAATGGATGGGACTTTGATAGGGATTGCATTAAATGTGTAGATTGCTTTAGGCAGCATAGACATTTTCACAATATTTGTTCTTTCAACCCAGGAAAATGGAACATTTTTCCATTTCTTTGTGTCTTCCTCAATTTCTTTCATGAGTACTTTATAGTTTTCTGAGTATAGATTCTTTGCCTCTTTGGTGAGGTTTATTCCTGGGTATCTTATTGTTTTGGGTACAACTGTAAATGGGACTGACTCCTTAATTTCTCTTTCTTCTGTCTTGTTGTTGGTGTAAAGAAATGCAACTCATGGGGTAGCTGGGTGGCTTAGTGGGTTAAAGCCTCTGCCTCCGGCTCAGGTCATGATCCCAGGGTCCTGGGATTGAGCCCCACATTGGGCTCTCTGCTCCATGGGGAGCCTGCTTCCTCCTCTCTCTCTGCTTTGCCTCTCTGCCTACTTGTGATCTCTGTCAAATAAATAAATAAAATCTTTTAAAAAATCTTATAAAAAATAATTAAAAAAAAAAAAAGAAAGAAATGCAACTGATTTCTGTGCACTGATTTTATATCCTGACACTTTACTGAATTCCTATACAAGTTCTAGCAGATTTGGAGTGGAATCTTTTGGGGTTTCCACATATAGTATCATATCATCTGCAAAGAGTGATAGTTTGACAACTTCTTTGCTGATTTGGATGCCTTTAATTTCTTTTTGTTGTCTGACTGCTGAGGCTAGGACTTCTAGTACTATGTTGAATAGCAGGGGTGACAGTGGACATCCCTGCCATGTTCCTGACCTTAGGGGAAAAGTTCTCAGTTTTTCTCCATTGAGAATGATATTTGCAGTAGGTTTTTCATAGATGGCTTTGATAATATTGAGGTATGTGCTCTCTATCCCTACACTTTGAAGAGTTTTGATCAGGAAGGGATGCTGTACTTTGTCAAATGCTTTTTTAGCACCTACTGAGAGTATCATAAGGCTCTTGCTCTTTCTTTTATTAATGTATTGTATCACACTGATTTGCAGATGTTGAACCAAGCTTGCAGCCCTGGAACAAATCCCACCTGGTCGTGGTGAATAATCCTTTTAATGTACTATTGGATCCTATTGGCTAGTATTTTGATGAGAATTTTCACACCTGTGTTCATCAAGGATATTGGTCTGTAATTCTTTTTTTTTTTTTTTTAATGGGATCCTTGTCAGGTTTTGGGATCAAGGTGATGCTGGCCTCATAAAATGAGTTTAGAAGTTTTCCTTCCATTTCTATTTTTTGAAACAGTTTCAGCAGAATAGCAATTAATTCATCTTTAAATGTTTGCTAGAATTCCCCTGGGAAGCCATCTGGCCCTGCACTTTTGTTTGTTTGGAGATTTTTGATGACTGCTTCAATCTCCTTACTGGTTATGGGTCTGTTCAGGTTTTCTATTTCTTCCTGGTTCAGTAGTGGTAGCTTATATGTCTCTAGGAATGGATCCATTTCTTCCAGATTGTCAAATTTGTTGGCACAGAATTGCTCATAATATGTTCTTAAAATTGTATTTCTTTGGTGTTGTGATCTATCCTCTTTCATTCATGACTTTATTTATTTGGGTCCTTTCTCTTTTCTTTTTGATAAGTCTGGCTGCGGTTTATCAATCTTATTAATTCTTTCAAAGAACCAGCTCCTAGTTTCATTGATTTGTTCTAATCTATTTCATTGATTTCTGCTCTGATCTTTATGATTTCTCTTCTCTTGCTGGGTTTAGGCTTTCTTTGTTGTTCTTTCTCCAGCTCCTTAGGTGTAGGGTTAGATTGTGTATTTGAGACCTTTCTTGTTTCTTGAGAAAGGCTTGTATCACTATATATTTTCCTCTCAGGACTGCCTTTGCTGTGTCCCAAAGATTTTGAACCACTGTGTTTTCATTATCATTTGTTACCATAATTTTTCAATTCTTTAATTTCCTCGTTGACCCATTCATTCTTCAGAAGGATGCTGTTTAGTCTCCATGTATTTGGGTTCTTTCCAAATTTCCTCTTGTGATTGAGTTCTAGCTTCAAAGCATTGTGGTCTGAAAATATGCAGGCAATGATCCCAATCTTTTGATACTGGTTGAGACCTGATTCATGACCCAGGATGTGATCTATTCTGGAGAATGTTCCATGTGCACTAGAGAAAAATGTGTATTCTGTTACTTTGGGATGGAATGTTCTGTATATATCTGTGATGTCCATCTGGTCCAGTATGTCATTTAAGGCCTTTATTTCCTTGTTGATCTTTTGCTTGGATGATCTGTCCATTTCAGTGAGGGGAGTGTTAAAGTTCCCTACTATTATTGAATTATTGTTGGTATGTTTCTTTGATTTAGTTATTAATTGGTTTATATAGTTGGCTGCTCCCATGTTAGGGGCGTAGATATTTAAAATTGCTAGCTCTTCTTGTTGGATAGATCTCTTAAGTATGTCGTTCCTCATCTCTTAGTATAGTCTTTGGCTTAAAACATAATTGATCTGATATAAGGATTGCCACCCCAGCTTTTTCTTTTCTTTTCTTTTCTTTTTTTTAAAGATTTTATTTATTTGACAGACGGAGCTTACAAGTAGGCAGAGAAACAGGCAGAGAGAGAGGAGGAAGCAGGCTCCCCGATGAGCAGAGAGCCTGATGCGGGGCTCGATCCCAGGATCCTAGGATCATGACCCGAGCCGAAGGCAGAGGCTTTAACCCACTGAGCCACCCAGGCGCCCCAATACCTAACTTTTGTATCATCATGTTCAGTACTGGAGGAGATTATGCTGAGTGAAATAAGTCAAGCGGAGAGAGTCAATTATCATAGGTTTTACTTACTTGTGGAGCATAAGAACATGGAAAACATTGGGAGATGGAGAGAAGTGAGTTGGGGGAAATCGGAGGGGGAGATGAACCATGAGAAACTGTGGACTCTGAGAAACAAACTGAGGGTTTAGAGGGGAGAGGGGTGGGGGGATGGGTGAGCCTGGTGGGGAGTATCAAGGAGGGCATGCATTGCATGAAACACTGGGTGAGGTGCATAACACAATGAATTTTGGAACACACACACAAAAAAAAAATGTAATAAAAGTACTATGGACTCTGAAAAACAATCTGAGGAGTTTGAAGTGGTGGGGGGATGGGAGGTCGGGGTACCAGGTGGTGGGTATTATAGAGGGCACGGATTGCATGGAGCACTGGGTGTGGTGAAAAAATAATGAATACTGTTATACTGAAAATAAATGAAAAAAAAAGTAAATTAGATTTTAAAAACCTAACATAATGTATCACTTTTTTAATTAAATCACTCACCTTATTTTTTTAAAGCAGTTTTAGGTTTATAGAAACCTAAACCTTACTATCTTCCTTCTTCTTTTTTTTTTTTTAAGATTTTATTTCTTTATTTGACAGACAGAAATCACAAGTAGGCAGAGAGGCAGGCAGAGAGAGAGAGGAGGAAGCAGGCTCCCTGCTGATCAGAGATCCCGATGTGGGGCTTGATCCCAGGACCCTGGGATCATGACCTGAGCCAAAGGCAGAGGCTTTAACCCACTGAGCCACCCAGGCACTCCACACCCCAGCTTTCTTCTGATGTCCATTAGCATGGTAAATTGTTTTCCACCCCCTCACTAAAAATCTGGAGGTGACTTTAGGTCTAAAATGAGTTTCTTGTAGGCAGCATATTGATGGGTTTTGTTTTATTTTGTTTTATCCATTCTGATACACTGTGTCTTTTGATTGGGGCATTTAGCCCATTTACATTCAAGGTAACTATTGAGAGATATTAATTTAGTGCCACTGTATTGCCTGTAAGGTCACTGTTACTGTATATTGTCTCTGTTCCTTTCTGATCTACTCTTTTTAGGGTCTCTCTTTGCTTGGAGGACCCCTTTCAATATTTCCTGTTGAGCTGGTTTGGTGTTTGCAAATTTTCAGTTTTTGTTTGTCCTGGAAGCTTTCTATCTCTTGTTCTATTTTCAATGATAGGCTAGCTGGATATAGTATTCTTGGTTACATGTTTTTCTCGTTTAGTGCTCTGAATAGATCATGCCAGTTCTTTCTGGCCTGTCAGGTCTCTGTGGATAAGTCCGCTGCCAATCTAATATTTTTACCACTGTATGTTACAGACTTCTTGTCCCAGGCTGCTTTCAGGATTTTCTCTTTGTCACTAAGACTTGTAAATTCTACTATTAGGTGATGGGGTATGGACCTATTCTTATTGATTTTTAGGAGACTTCTCTGCACCTCCTGGATTTTGATGCTTGTTCCCTTTGCCATATTAGGGAAATTCTCTACAATAATTCTCTCCAATACACCTTCTGCTCCCACCTTCTTCTTCTTCTGGAATCCCAATTATTCTAATGTTGTTTCATCTTATGGTATCACTTATGTCTCGAATTCTCCCCTCGTGGTCCAATAGTTGTTTGTCTCTCTTTTGCTCAGCTTCTGTATTCTCTGTCATTTGGTCTTCTGTATCACTAATTCTCTCTTCTGCCTCATTTGTCCTAGCATTAAGAGCCTCCAGTTTTTATTGCACCTCATTAATAGCTTTTTTTATTTCAACTTGGTTAGATTTTAGTTCCTTTATTTCACCAGAAAGGGCTTTTATTTCTCCAGACAGGGTTTCTCTAATATCTTCCATGCCTTTTTCGAGCCCGGCTAGAACCTTGAGAATCATCATTCTGAACTCTAGATCTGACATATTACCAATACCTATATTGATTAAGTCTCTAGCCTTCAGTATTGCCTTTAGTTTTTTGTTTTTTTTTTTTTTTTTTGTGGTGAGTTTTTCCACCTTGTCATTTTGTTCAGATAAGAATATATGAAGGAGCAAATAAAATACTAAAAGGGTGGCAAAGACCCTTTGTGTGTGCTTTAATCAAATCAGAAGAGACCCCAAATTGGGGGGGGGGGGGGAGAAAGGGGGTAAAAAATAAGTCCAGAAAAAAAAAATTAAAAAAGAAAACAAATAAAGAAAAAATATAAAAAAGGAAATATATAAATATATTGGACTGGTGACCAGAACAGGATCATCCACTTAATTTTGAGAGTAAGATCTATATATTATTAATACATGAAAGACAAAAAGGTATTATCAAAGACCTTCAGAAAAAAGTTCAAGACAGAGAAAACAGAGTTCCTCAAACTTCTTCATCAAGAATACACTTTGGAAGCCTGGGTAGCTCAGTTGGTTGAGCGACTGTCTTCAGCTCAGGTCATGAACAGGGAGGATCAGGATGGAGTCCTACGTTGGGGGGAAAAAAAACACCCTGCTCAGCCGGGAGTCTGCTTCTCCCTCTGGCTCCCCTCATTCTCTCTTTTCTCATTGTCTCTCTCTCTCAAATGAATAAATAAAATCTTTTTAAAAAGAATACACTTCAAGTCCTTAGTCATTTTCTCTGTCGCTTTTTACTGATGCCTAGCTCATAATCTATATACATACTGAATTCTTTCTGGTCTGGTTTAAAACTAAAACAACAAAAAATACTTCTGTCCTTTCTTCTTTCCTTTGCTTCCTCACTCCCTGCATTTCTGCCTCCATCCTCCCCTTTCTCTTTTCAATCCAAAGCAGGTGAGTCTCTAACTCTACCAGTCCCCTATAGGAACAAAGGAAAGACCTTCCCAGTTGCAAATTTAATGGATTCTTCAGGACCTATCTTTTCAGGACCTTGCTGAAATTCTGACATTATGTTACTTACAGGCCCCTGTAACTCTGTGCCTTTCTTGACATTTGGCTGGTTTTCTGGCTGCCTTTCTAGACAACCCCTCTTAGACTCTGTGGTTCTTCTTTCCTCTATTGATGAAGGAACAGAAAGCAAGCTGAGGAAAAAGCAGAAGCTGACACCCCACAACCCCCCACCATGGGATATATGTGACATTCCTCAGGCACTCCTGGCTACCCTAAAGCTAAGGAAAGGAAGAACAAATAGTTAAATTTATAGAGATCACAATCCTGCAAGACAGGAGTCTCCCTCAGTTTACAAATGTCTTAGCAATCTACAGGAACAAAGCATTTCTATGAATAACCTTGCTTCCAGAAGGAAATGTAGACACAATTAAATGTCCTCATAATCTGCAGCCCCTTGACAAATACTTGAAGCAGACAGAATATAATGTTCTTCCAGGAAGAGCCCAATTATCTTAAAGTTAATGCCCTACTGGAGGGGTAAACAACCTTAACTTGACCAAGGCAAGGCTTCCGGTATCCTGTAAGTCTTCTTCAGCCTATGAAAGTTCTTTAAGAAACCTCCCTTTTGCCTTACTTCCTCCAACCCCATAGTATATAATCAGCCACCCCTCATAACCCCAGTACAGCAGCTCTTTCCACCCACAGGTCCTGTCCCCGAGCTTTAATAAACCACCATTCTCTGCCAAAGATGTCTCAAGAATTCTTTCTTGGTCGACTCTGGACCTCACACCATCGAACTTCACCTATATTCCAAAACCCCATCACTGTTGGTCTCCTATTATTCCATCCCTTCTATTCCACTCAGAGATGAGATCCATTCTACTTAATTTAATAATCTTCCGTGTTCTACTCTGGGCACAGTCCCAGGTGCCCTTAATTCTCCAGAGCTCAACACTAAAACTTTCCTGGGGACAACAACAAAAACCCAAACAAAAAACTCCCACAAAACTGTCACTATTTAAACCAACCCACTGCCCTCCCCTTAGGAATTCAACTTCCTCTGGGATCCCCATATTGCGTCGTTAGTAACATTTATTTGGTTTCTCGGTATCTCCATATCCCTCTTCTTTCTCCTCCGGGGTTTGATCACACACAACAAAAGCCTTTGGTTGCTTTCCCGGCTTCCTCAGGGGCTTGCTGTCTGTGAGTACCTGTGCGGGCTGCTAAGCTGCTTCAGAATTCACTCTGGTCTCATGTATCAGTCCAATATGGAATGACTTCTATCTTATTCTCTGCTGAGTTATAACAGAGCTTACAACCAGCCAAGGAAGTTCCTACTGTTTACAATTTTCCCTCAGCTCAGACAATTCTCATGGATGTGTAGAATCGTCGTTTTAAATCCCTGAAAAGAGAGATAATTAAAAAACAGCAATCCCCAAGAGACTATTTTGAACTAGAGACAATTATTTTTTGAATTTTCAAAAATTTGTTTATATAGGGAACTACAAATTTATTTCCTTGAACCCTAGAAGGAAGAGAGCACATATTTGCTTGGTTATCAACTATTAAGCATGAAAAATGTCTCATGCCTAAAATCTTTAAATTTCCTTTCTTTTCTTTTCTTTTTATTTTAACATTTTATTTATTTGACAGAGATCACAAGTAGGCAGAGAGGCAGGCAGAGAGAGAGAGGAGGAAGCAGGCTGCCTGCTGAGCATAGAGCCTGATGAGGGGCTTGATCCTAGGACCCTGGCATCACGACCTGAGCCGAAGGCAGAGGCTTTAACCCACTGAGCCACCCAAGCACCCCTAAATTTCCTTTCTGTCTCGAGATTTTTTTTAAGCTCAGCTATGTTTCTGCATAAAAGTCACTGAGGTTGTATTAACTTTTCCTTTTTTCAGATTCTACTGACAAAGGTAGGTGTCACTCCCCAGTTCATTATGAGGCAACAAGCAAGAGCTTGAAGCTGAACTTCCCAGGAAACCAAAACATACTTAAGGAAAGAATCAGATCACACTCCACTCCTTTCTCCAAAGCCTTCCTTTCACATCTTCCCTAACAGATGTCACATTCCTCAAAATTCTTCCCAAATCAACAGTGTCTACAACCACATCTTGTACTTGATGCAATTTATAGTTCTAGACTTTGCAATTATAGTTCTAGACTTTTCAAGTACTTGTCATCTTCTCATAGTTCTTCTTATAGTTCTAGACTATGCAATTTATAGTTCTAGACTTTTCAAGTACTTGTCATCTTCCCATTATTTTTTTTTTTAAAGATTTATTTATTTATTTATTTGACAGAGAGAGATCACAAGTAGGCAGAGAGGCAGGAAGAGAGGCAGGCAGAGAGAGAGGAGGAAGCAGGCTCCCTGCCGAGCAGAGAGCCCGATATGGGACTCGATCCCAGGACCCTGAGATCATGACCTGAGCTGAAGGCAGCGGCTTAACCCACTGAGCCACCCAGGCGCCCCTCATCTTCCCATTATTATAATTCTTCCTAATGGTATCGTATATTCCTCTTGTATGCATCAAACCTAAATAAAGTGTAAGCATCTAAAACTCTGATCCTTTGAGCTCCAATCGCACCTGATTGTACCCACATCCCAGCTTTCTCATTAATTCCTGTTTCAAATTTCCAGCATTTCCACTATCTTGAATTACTCTGAGCCGATCATATATATTATGAGCAGTAAGGGATCTGGGTAGGTCATGCGAATTTTAGACTGATCAGTTTCTATTCCACAAAAATCATGACCTCCAGACTCCATACCTTGCTATCTAAGAGAATGTGCTGTACCTGAAGGCCATTAATACATCATGAAACTTTTTAATTTAAATTAATTGACAAATCTTCATTAGAGGTTCAACAACAATCACAAACAATTTTGTAAAAGCTCCCAAAGGTTCACCAAAATTAATGCTTCTAAATACTCAGTTGAATTCCATAATAAAGCACTTTAAAGTTTGTTTGTTTTTTTTTTTTAATTTATTTGACAGAGATCACAAGTGGCAGAGAGGCAGGCAGAGAGAGAGGAGGAAGCAGGCTTCCCTGATGAGCAGAGAGCCCTCAACTTTCTGACTTTGCCGCACTAGGCAGAGCTGGTCATTTCCTCCTGAAGGATACCAGTAAGCCTAGAATCCATTGCTGACCTAAAATTTGTCTTTCCTCTGAGACTGTAGGTGGGACTGATCATTTCTTTCTTTTCTTTTCTTTTCTTTTAAGATTTTATTTATTTATTTGACAGACAGAGATCACAAGTAGGCCGAAGGACAGGCAGAGAGAGAGAGGGGGAAGCAGGCTCCCTGCTATGCAGAGAACCCAATGTTGGGCTCGATCCCAGGACCCTGGGATCACGACCTGAGTAGAAGGCAGAGGCTTTAACCCACTGAGCCATCCAAGCACCCCCAATAAAGCACTTTAAACAACTTCTAGTTTTTGGCAAAATGTTTTATCAAGTCTCTGGAGGAATAAAGTACTATATAAGTAAGATGATCATATACGTTATCACCCAAATGGAGACACTGAAAAATAAAAACAGTGAATTAGTGAAAAGAAACACTATTAATAATAACAAAAGACAACAAGCAAAAATCAAGATTGTCTTAGGCCAACCAACACATAAGATGCACTGAACATCAAACCGGGTCCTTATACTCAGGAATGTACCTAACACTTAGGGGGGTTAATCCAAAAAGGCATCAGTGACTATGGGGTCAGAAAAGATAACTGAAAGAACTCTTCAAAGGTGAGAACGAAGATATAATTCTAGACTACAATGAAATCCAAACTCTAATGTGAGGTATTAAAACACAGCCGCCATATTCTTTGACATTCCTTATTGAGTGGTACCATCTATGTCTTCTACCCTTGACTCTGGTCTCTCGGAACACCGATCAATAAAGCCAGTGAAAGTGACACTGTCCCAGTTCTGGGCACAGGCCTTAAAATGTTGGCAACTTCCACTTTCTGTATCCTGGAAGTGCTATTTAGGTCATCCACTCCTTACTTATCTTTTCACCTGCTTGATCCATCAGTTACTGACAAGGGTGCTGAAGTCTCTCACCACAAGAATGGGTTTGTCCGTTTCTCCTTTCAGTTCCACCAGCTTTTGCCTCCCATAGTTTGACACTCTATTGTTAGGTGCACACACATTTAGAATTACTGTATCTTCTTGGGAAATTAATACATACATCATTATGTGATGTCCTCTCTTTATCCTGAAGGGCTTCTGAGTCTTCGAAAGAGTCTGCTTAGTCTGAAATTAATAGAGCTACTCCAGCTTTCTTTTAAATAGCGTTAGTATTGCATCTTTTCTCTCTATCAATTTCTTTAAACCAGGTCTTTATAATTAAGGTAGGTTTCTTGTAAGCAACACAGAGTTGGATCTTGTCTTTCATCTGCACTGACAAGCTCTTTTACTTGGTGCATTTAGACCAACTATACCTTAAGTGATTTGGACGGAGGTATATTAATATCTATCCTGTTTGTTTTCTTTTTTATCGTTTTGCCCCTTTATTGCTCCCTCTTTTTCTGCCTCCTCTGATTTTAATTGAGCATTTTATATGATTCTATTTTATCTTCTTAATGTAAGATTTATACTTCTTGTAATGTTCATAGTGGATGTCCTAGAGTTTACACTGTACATTTCTAACTAATCTAAGTCTAGTTTCAAATAACACTGTATCAGTTCCTGGGTAGCAGAGTGCCTTCTAACAGTGTCTTCCATTGCAATCATCCACCCCTTTTGGATGCTATAATCTCCCAATACATGGTCACTATTTTTTTTTAAATCTTTTTTTTTTTTAATTTATTTGACAGAGAGAGATCACAAGTAGGCAGAGAGGCAGGCAGAGAGAGAGGAGGAAGCAGGCTCCCTGCTGAGCAGAGAGCCCAATGTGGGACTCGATCCCAGGACCCTGAGATCACGACCCGAGCTGAAGGCAGCAGCTTAACCCACTGAGCCACCCAGGCGCCCCCATGGTCACTATTTTTGCTTTAAATAGACAGGGCATTTCTAGTTCAACTAAGATGACAATAAAAGATTTTATTTTACTTTTCTTTATTCCTTCTCAAACACTCTTCTTTACAGAGATCCAAGTCTCCAACCTGTATCATTTTCATTTTGCTTAAAGTATTTCTAAAATTTCTCCCAAGTCTACTGCCAATGAATTCCCTCAGTTTTTCTTTGAGAAACTTTTTATTTCTCCTCCACCTTTGAAAGATATTTATTGGCTATAGCATTCTAGGGCGGTGATTTTTAAAACTCTTCTCTTAAGGATTTCCCTCCACTCTCTTCTTGCTTTTGTGGTTTCTGATGAGAAGTCTGATGAAATTCTTATTCTTTTTCCTCTGTAGGTAAAGAATTTTTTCCTCTAGCTTCATTTGGGATTTTCTCTTTGTCTCTGTTTCTCCACAGCTTTAATATGATATTCCTAGGTGTAGGGGTTTTTTATTTTTTGTTCTTTATTTTTTATTTTTTATTTAAACATAAACACATACCTGGTGTGTTCTAAGCCTCATGGATCTGTGGCTTGGTATCTGTAATAAATTTTGGAAAGTCTTCTGCATTTTTACTTCACATACTTCTATTTGATTCTTTCTTCCGCTGGTATTCCAATTATCCATATGATACTTTTTGGTATTATCCCATAGTTCTCAGATGTTTTTATTTTTCTTCTTCTTCTTTGCATTTCAGTTGGGAAGGCTCTTTTTTACTGACCTGTATTCGAGTTCTCTGACCCCTTCTTCAGCTGAAGTCTACTAAGCACATCAAAAGCACGTTTCATTTCTGTTACAATGTAAATTCTCTTTTCTTTTGATTCTTTCTTAGATTCTTTCTTTCCTCATCTCTCTTTATGTTACCCATCTTTTCTCACCTTTTGTCTACTTTTCCCATTTAGGCCCTTAATATATTAATCACAGTTATTTTAAATTCCCTCTCTGGCAACATACAGACCAATCTGTCTTTTCAGGCTGTATCTTTTCCAATCTTTTTGGATGTTTTGTAATTTTTTGTTGAAAGCCAAAGCTAAAGATTTATGTTAATCTGGCTGTGCTTACTGTTTGTTGTTCCTGCAGGTACCAGAGGCTTCAAATGATTCCAGTGTTTCTGTTTTTGTCTCCTCCTGGCTTCCATTATTAGTACTCTTCCTCAAAGAGGGTTCTGTGTCTGGCTAATCTCTAAGCTATAATCTACTATTATTACACTGGAGCCCCATGGGCCATCATGATGGTAAGGTATAAGGGAGTGTGAACATTCCCAAAGCTTTTGAGTGAGTCTGAATTCATTTAGTGAGCCTGCATCGTGGGATTTGACCTTCACAAGTGCTTTCCCAGCAATATAGCTTTTTTCGACCCTTTTCGACCCTCTACTTCCTTCCCTGACTGCAGTGTTCCCAATCTATTTCCTTGAGGCCCTGACCATTATTGAGTATGGTGTCTCCCACTTATGTGAGACAGAAAGGCTGGAGAGAGTCTGAGTGGGAGAAATTCCTTTCTATCACTTGGGATAAGGTGCTAGAAAGACTTCTGCCTGCAGAACAGGCTTCTGTGATGGAAAACACTTCGGATGTATTTTATGATGATTCTTCCTCTTCCCCTGCCAGAGCCCCAAGGGGATCTTTCCATGATCTTCACTGTGAGAACCCCAAGGGGTTCCTGAAGGCAAAACCCAAGAAAATGTGGGGGCCTATGACTGTGGTCCCCAAGAGTACACACTCTCACACTAGACCACCGCCCATCTCCAGCAACTCATAAAAATTACCATTTAAGTATCCTCCCCAGTTTATAGCTCCAGCAGGTTGTGCTCCCAGTGAGGGGACTTAGGCTAGTTCTATCTGGATAGGTCTCTATCTCTCCAGAATTTAGTACACTGGTTTGTCCTGTGGCCTCCATTCTCTGATGAACTAAAGTTTCTCATGTTCAGTTCGCCTAGCCTCTTCTCTTTGAAATGATAGGAGCATCAGCTTCCAAGCTTTTTGCATATTGGAAATGAAGCCATTAGTTTCACTTCCTATATTTCAGGATACTCACTCAGAGAACCCCGTCACCATGCTATAAGAAAGCCCAAGACCTGGGAAGAGCCAGCACCGATGTGCCAGCCATGTAAGCCATGTGGGCAGTGGATCCCTCAGATTTCAGTCAGGCTGCACAAAATGATACCAGATGGAGAAGAAATAAACTTTTCCTGCCCTTCTCTAGTTGCAGATTCATGAGCAAAAAAATGATAGCTACTTCTTTAAGTCTTTAAGTTTTAGAGTGGTTCATTTTGTAGTAATATATAAGCAGAACATTCCTAACACGATCCTCAAGGCTTGAACATTTCTCAAAATCCAATTCATACCAATCTCCCCTGAACACACCCCATGTCACCCAGGGCTCTCTGAGTCTGTGGAACATACCAAGCCCTCCTTGGGGTCTGGCCTGAAGCACTGTTGTCCCCAAACTTTCCTTGGTTGGTCACATCTCCTTTGGCTCTAAGAGTAAGTGTATCCTCCTCAGCAAGACTGCCACTGTCCATCCATCGAAGGTGGGCTTATTACCCATCACCCCGCTCATGCAAATATATACAGCCCACTATTCTCTATCTTCTTTCTCACAACTCTCTTTTCTTTTATGCAATTTAAATTACAGATTTGTCTGCTGCCTTTACTTGTTTTTCTCTCCCCCACTAGATGATAGGCTTCATGAAAAGAACTTAGTTTTGCTTACCATGATCTATCCATCACCCGGCCCAGTACACAGAACATACTAGGGTCTTGGTAAATATCTCTAAAGGAAGGAGCTCTTTTAACCAGGCATGACAAAAGAAAGAGAAAGAGAAAGAGAAAGAGAAAAAGAAAAAGAGCAAGAGCAAGAGAGAGGAAGGAAAGAAGGGAGGAAGGAAGGAAGGAAAAATGGTAACTGCCCAGGAACGCCTGGGTGGCTCTGTTAATTAAGCATCTGTCTTCAACTCAGGTCATGATCCCAGGGTCCTGGGATTGAGCCCCGCATCAGGCTCCATGCTCCAGCGGGGAGTCTGCTTCTCCCTCTGCCATTCCCCCTGGCTCATACATGTGCACTCGTCTGCTCTCTCTCTCTCTACACAAAAATAAATAAATAAAATCTTTAAAAAAGAAAATGTGAACTGCCTCTATGCATTCCTTGTTTAGATCAGGGCTTCCCGACCTTGGCACTTTTGACATTTTGAGCCAAATAATTCTTTGGTATGAGAGACTGTCCTATCATTTGTAGGATGTTTCACAGCTTCTCTGGCCTCTAGATGCCAGTAAGACCACCACCACTCTCCCTAGGTTGTGAAAAACAAAAAATACTTCCAGATACCATCAAACGTCTCCTGAGAAGCAAGGTCAAAGAACCAGTTGAGAACCACCGGTTTAGAACAGAAAGATGCTACTTCCCTAGCATCCTGGTTGGAACTAAAAGAATCACAATGATAATGAAGCAACTCAGGAATGCGGGTATGCTTTAAACTGAAACCAATCTTATCATAATATCCTTCCCCTTGTCCTCCTCAAAAACCACTTAAAGTGAACCACGGGAGAGAGATTCAAGAAGACCTGACATTACGGTAATTGGAAATTCTACCCTAACTCTTCCAAAAAATTCCTCCACTAACCAAAAAAATGCCTCCATTTTCACCAGCTGGGCATATCTGATATATGACCACAATTCTGAAGACAGCAAATATCACAGATTCTTTTGAGGGTGTCCTAATCCAATGATCAAAGGACTCTGGTAATAAAAAGGGCGAACAGAGGCCGATACATTTAAACACTGTCTAATCGGAGAGTTATTTCTGTACAGTTTAGTCTAATAATTGAAGTCATGCTTCTTGCCTAAACAATATCCTCATTGTCGCTTTTGTCAAAAAGATTAGGCATTGTTTGTTTATCTGCTGCAAGCTAAATGAAACCAGCTGTACGGATGAACCAGACTCCAATGCCTTGCATTCTTCCCCTAAAGGAAGTCAGGGCTGATTCTGCAATCTGAATAGACTTTTGGGTTTTTTTAATTAGCAGATTTGGTGGGTGGGCCATTATCCTCCTTGGCCTAGGTAAGGATAAGAATTCTGCTTTTTCAACTTTCACCTAGACAGAAGGAACACCCGTCTGAAAATTAAAAGGCGGAAACTCATTTACTCCATTAGCTTTTTTCTTTCTAATCCAATTTCTCTTGTTGGACACTGTAATGCTGTATTTTGTGCATGAAATTACAAAGCTAACACTGATAACATTATCATACTACGATGCCACTTTCATACCCTGTGATTAATAGCACGGATACAGGCTTGATCTTTAATGTGGGTGGTGATAATAAGCTTTGGCCTGTGGACCCAAAGTCTAAAAGAAAACCAGAGCAGACCTAATGAGAAACAGAGACTGGGCCTCAGGAGCCTCCTGCAGCGGAGCTCATAAAACATAATCAGATTTGCCTCTTTTGTGGCAGGCAACCTCTCAGGGCGCTGGAGAGTGGCATGACAGTCCAGGTGTCAACACTTAAGATCGAAACTTCAGTGAACCAAGAGTCCAGCATTTTCCATGTGGGCATTTCTGATTTTTAGAATTCCTCAAACTCCTCCTGATAGTGTTTCAATGGAGTCGACCTTCAGGGCAAGCAGTAAGAGGCACCTCTTTAATCTCCCATATTCTGAAAAGGTGGTTAACTGCCACAGCCTTTCTCCTCGCTGCTGCTTGTTTTAATTAACAGCATTTCTTCCCCCTATTTCTCCTGGGGCTTTGAAGAGCTCTTTGAAATGTGTTTAGTGGAGTTCAGTCTGGGTTTGGCATAGTCTCTCAATTTATGAGGTCGTTTAATTCAAGCTCAATTATTCAGCACAAATTGGCAGAATGAAATGCTAAAAGAAGATTGGCACTTTCAATCACATAAATCTCATGTTACATAAAGTGAGCAAATTTGTCCATTGTTCTTATTGACCTCTGAGATAACAATTTACGGCTGGCACAAACCAGCTTGGGCAGGCTTCTCTGTTGAGCAGGCTCCCGCAGGAGTAACCCTTTGGCACCATCTCCTCAACAGAAACTGAAGATAAGCAGAAAAAAAGGACCAGAAATCAGGACCATCTGTGGGATGACTTAGTCTAAATAAGTCGAATACTCTAATTCCAGAGATGGAAAAAGGGCAGGTTTTTCCTTCTCTAAATGACACAAAGTGTAAATGATCAAAAGCAAGCCTCTGCAGCCTCACGGCCCCCCTAGGTAAGTAGGACGGAAAGAAGAGGATTCTGTTCCAGCCAAGAGGAAAGATTCATAACTTCTCAGCACTCATGGCAGGGTGCACAACGGGTGGGGGGCGGGGAGACTTCAGACATCTAGGTGAGACCTGGGTGTACTCGGCCTGTAGATCCAGTACACTGAGCCGCACGCGGTCCCACCACATCTCCAGTCTGAGGAGGCTGGCTGTGGTCCGAGCTCTTATCTAGGACAGCCAGGCCCTCATGGGTGCTCACACACAAAGAACCCACCCACCCTGCCAAACAACATTGCTTAAAACCAATTCCACTTTAACACTTAGATGTAGTACTTTTCGCTTAATCAAAATCTGCACAATAATCCAAATGAATCAGTTTGCTTTTCACTTAAGGCTCCCAGTCTTTAACAAGTTTAGTGGAGAGTCTGATAACAGAGGGTGAAAATATATCTGTTTGGGGACCATAGCCTAAAAGACAACTGTCCCAAGAATTTCTGTGAATACACACAGTGATGAGGGAGGCTTGATTTAAAAGTCCTGAAGCTTAGTGTTATATTTCCTAGCTCTGCGTCCTGGTAAATGGCAAGATTACATTCTTTTTTTATGCAAAATAAGTCAATCAGAGAAAGACAAATACCAAATGATTTCACTCATATGTGGAATTTACAAAACAAATGAGCAAAGAGGAAAAAGTAAGCAAGAGAGATAGAGTTAGAGAAATCAAGAAACACACTCTTAACTTAGAGAACTGATGGTGACCAGACAGGAGGTGGGGAGTGGACTGGTGAAACAGGTGATGGGGACACAGGAGGGCACTTGTCATAATGAGCACTGCGTGATGTGTGGAAGTGCAGAACGACTATACTGTACACAGGAAATGAACACACCACTGTATGTTAACTAACTGGAATTAAAATAAAAACTTTTTTAAAAATTAAAAAAATAAAAGCACATGAGGTTGTGAATTTGATCAGTCACCCCTGGAGAGAACATATTTAAAATACTTTAGTCAACATCATCCTCTCTTTCCCTTTGAAAACCCCACATCATTTTACCTGGCCCTTTTTTACTGGATTCTAGCTCATATCACAACATTCTAATTTATTTTAAGTTATTTAGGTATGGACCATCTCCCTCCAAGACTGTGAAGTCTCTTGAGGTCAGAATCTGCATGTGATTCATCTCTTCTTCACCTACAGTATAAAAGGGGCATCAAAACAACACAATAAACATTCATCATTAGTTGAATAAGCTAAAAAAAAAATGTTAACAAGTCTCTTAATGTATAAAAGTCCCTGAGAAAATCCCTGAAAGGTAAAATGATGATTCTGAAGTACTAAATTAAAGACATTCGTAAATGCTATCTATTTTTCAATGCAAAGTATTATACAATGCATAACTTTTTAAAATTTTATATTAAATGCTACAGAGATTTAAAAGAGAGAACATAATCAGGAAACCAAGCTAGGGTAGAGAATCACAGTCAGGGTATGATAAACTGCCTCCATTCCCCCAAACACACACACAAAGTAAGCACAAAGGATGCTGGAAGACACTGGTTTAAAAAAAAAAAAAAATTCTACTCAAATATGAAAATGTGGGAAATCCAAAGCTTTTATTTAAAAAACTAAAAAGCTGAGTTCTGTATGTTGACATGTTTGCAGCACCAACCATACTCTTTAGAACCAAGCTCCTTTTTTTTTTTCAGATTTTATTTATTTATTTATTATTTATTTATTATTCATTTGTTTTGTAAATTCCACATATGAGTGAAATCATTTGGGAAGAGAAAGAGTGAGCACACAAGCAGGGGGATAGGCAGAGGGAGAAGGAGAAGCAGATGCCCTACTAAGCAGGGAGCCTGATGCCCAGACTTGATACCAGGGCCCCGGGACCATGGCCTGAGCCATCCAGGTGCTCCTAGAACCAAGCTCTTTACCAAGGCGGCTACACAGTATAAGATCTCAGTCAACTTCTTCCCAATCTATGTATCCCTGCATAAATAAAATATTCAAGGGAATTCAAGGCAATAAAAAGTCTCTCTAGTCCTTCTGAAGTTTCTAAACTGTAGCTACCAGCAATTACACCTGAATTAACAAGTACGCAAACACTGAGGGAGGGAGGGATCTGCCTTGCTTGTATTATTTAAAGAACCATGAAATAAAAGATGACTCAAGATACACCATAAATAGTAAAAGAAGAACACTGTCATGAATGCAGTGCCCAATTACTGAGGTCTGAAATGTGTAAGTGTTAGAGATTGAATTATACCTTCCAAAAAAGATAAACTGAAGTTTTCATCTCTAAAACCTCGGAATATGACACAGGTTCTTGGGAAATAGGGCCTTTAGCAGAGATAACTGAGTTAAAATGAAGTCATGCAGGTGGGCCCTGATCCAGTATGACTAGAGTCCTTCTGAAAAGGGGACATTTCGATACAGATACACACAGGAGACACCAGTGAAGAGGAAGGTGGAGACTGAGGTGCTGCGTCTACAAGCCAGCAATGCCGGAGACTGCCAGCTCACCGCAGAAGCTGGGAGAGAAGCAGGGAACAGATTCTCTCCCCTACAGAACCAACCATCAGAAGGACGGAACCCTGCCAAGACCTCGCTCTTAAGACTTCCAGCTTCCAGAACTGCGAGAAGATAAATTTCTATTGTTTAAACCACCCAGTCTTCGGTCTTTGGTTTCCGCAGCCCTAGCGAACTAACAACTAACACAGCGAGGTTGTGGCAAAATCCCAACTTGACCAATGTGATTCAAGGTGTAGTTATAAAGCACTCACAAACTAGAAATCAGTGAGATCTCTGCAAATACCAGGCACCTCTATTAAAAGATAATGATAGCTGCCCTTGGAGACGATGCTAAAGATAACGTTTAAAGATGGAGCCAGAGTGCCGACATGTATGGGAGGGGGGTGAGGAGTCCTAGAATGGGGGGGGCACAACATTTCGGCTGGCTATTTAAATTACAGCACTTCAGGGGACACATCAAACCAACTCAGTCTCCAGCGTCACAAGATGGCACGTAACTGCTGGGCTCTGGCCTGACCTTGCCACCCTAAAGCAAGCAAGCACAGGCAACCTGTCCTCTCTTAAAGCAGGTGAGTGGTCAGTGACTTTCATCTCCAGCCGGAGGAAATTAAATGCTACATGTGACCAGCGGGCTTGAAGCTGCTTGAGAAATGCTGACAAGATACATTCAGGCCTGCTGGAGTGAAGAGTATTAACTGTACAGAACCATCCTTCTCAAAGATTGCAGCTACTTAAAAGACAGCCTTTTGTTCGAGCGTAATAAATGGAGGATTTTTCAACTATCTCCAAGATTTTGACATAAATCACAAAGTTCAACATTTAATAGAGTTATTAACTTACATTTGGATATCAGCTGAGACCATCTTTTTTGGGAAGGCACTTCAAAGTCATTGTTGTGTTTCCTTATAATGAAATAATATGTTTGCTTCTGTTTGATTCATGATTGCAACAAGCCAGAGCATATGTGCGAACCATCTGGAATATTCAACAAGGACCAAGGCTTTCCAAGGAAGGCCTTATACTGTGCAAGCAGTATTGTATAATGGCTAGGAAAAGAATGGCTGCAAACCAGAGAGACGTGAGCCAAAAACAAGCTTTGCCACCAACCGTGTGGACTTGGACAAGTGGCAAAAACTCCAAGCACCAGGATTCCTAGTGAAATGGAGGTGATAATTATAGGAACTATCTTTACAGGGCAACATGAGAAGTGGTGAGACAACAGATATACCATACATAATACAAAATAATTGATTAATCCAGTGTAGGGATCCTTATGTTATAAACATTAATTGCACAAGTAATTTTTATATACTAAAGAAGTAACTTTTTTTCTTCAGGAAAATATATAAAGTTCACACACAACCTCTATTAAAATTTGCTCAGCAATATTCTATAATGCTCAGACCTTTGAGTTCAGTCATTAACAGCCCTTTTTTTATTCTCCATCATGTTGCTTTTGCATTCAAATTTTTTTTTAAGATTTTATTTTTATTTATTTGACAGGCAGAGATAGTGGGGAAAGCAGGCTCCCTGCCAAGCAGAGAACCCAATGCGGGGCTCCATCCCAGGACCCTGGGATCATGACCTGAGCTGAAGGCAGAGGCTTAACCCACTGAGCCACCCAGGAGCCCCGCATTCAAAATTTTTTTAAAGACTTTTTTGGTAAATATTCAAAACCTCAAAATTAGTATTACTATTTGTTACTTATATTATTCCTGAATCCTTACTTACATATCTTCCTTTGTCAGAAATATTTCTGAATCTTCTTAAAAAAATAAGTAAGCTATAAGACTATATTCCAGAAAAGCCAAAGATTACCTAAATGGTCAAAATTTCCAATTATGTGTTTAGAATGTTCCTTCAGAGAATTTTGCACTACATGTTTCTATGTAATTAATTAGGTTAGAATTTCCCATCTTCCATAATGACATAAAAGAGAGACAAAAACAGGGATGGTTCAGAAAGTTGATTTTCAACATTATTTGGTAATGCTATTATGGTAAGGCAAGGTTTCTATCTCCTACAGTTATTTGAGAAACAGCATTATATTTTTGCATGCCACCGAATACAGTAATTCCGCATTCTTTAATCAATAAGAGAGAGGGAGGAGGCCGATCAGAAACACAGAGGTAAGCTTTTCAAGAATCCAAACCTGTGCCCAACCGCAGGATAGTATGGGGCGGGGGTGGTGGAGATGACAGCAGGAGGAAAGGTTGTTTCTCCATGTGAAAATACATGTCATATAATGTCAGAATACTCGAATAAGAAAAAAGAAAAAGTCTTGCTTTTTTTTTTTTTAAATTTAGTGATTTCTTCATATAGAGTAAAAGCTCAATTAAAAAAAAAAACAAAACACAAGAATGGCCAATATATTTGACTTTGTCAAATCAGTACTCTTATTCTTAAGCAAGCACTAAACCTCCAGAAGAAATTAATCATATCATTCACCTGGAAACGAATTCTCATTTGAGGGTTCTAGCCTCAGTGTTGGGGGAGAAGGGCGGGGGAGGACAGAAAAGATAAATTGGACAAGTCTGCAAAATTGTTTGCTAGCAGGCAAAACCAATTCTGCTAATTTTTACACTTCTTAAAACAAGAACAACATAAACTGAGAAGGAAAAATCTACTGTATATTAAAGGAGAATTATTTAAATAAATATTGTTAATTGCTAATAACCAGTATTAAAAGAGCAGGTACATTTTCAATGTGAAATATTAAAAACCAAATGAACTTACTTGCTTTTCCCTTTGTATACTGTAGCATAAGATCCTTCCCCTAGCTTTTCCAGTTTTTCATATGAGTCAGCTTTTCCAAATTTGGGACTTGTCGGCTAAAAATGGAGCAGAGGGTAAACAAAACAGATTGTATCAAACTAATCAACAATAAATAGGCCAATTTTGCTAAAAATGTATAGATTCTGTCACTTTTTAAAATAACTTTTCTTTTCTTTTTTTTTTTAAGATTTTATTTATTTATTTGACAGAAAGAGAGAGTTCACAAGTAGGCAGAGAGGCAGGCAGAGAGAGAGGGGAAGCAGGCTCCCCGCCGAGCAGAGCCCAATGCAGGGCTCAATCCCAGGAACCTGAGATCATGACTTGAGCCAAAGGCAGAAGCTTAAGCCACTGAGCCACCCAAGTGCCCCATAACTTTTTTCTGATATAAGAATAATTTTTTCTAAAAAACAACATAATAACTATTCAGGATACAAAACAGAAAATGCAAATAAATACAATGTAGAAAAGTTTACATTTACCCATGATCTATCTGTCCACCAAGAAAGAACCACCATTAATATTTTGGTATCTCTTCTTCCAGTGCTATCTATATGCTGATGGCTGCTTTTTTACACAAATGGGATTACACTAAACATACTGATTTTAACCTGCTTCTCCTCCCCGCGACTCAATATATAATGAGTATTTTCATGTTATTATATAATCTTCTAAATTAGGGGTCAGCAGCACCAAACTACTACCTATTCATCCCACAAACTTAGAATAGTTTCTATTTTTGAAAGGGGGCAGTCAAAAGAAGAATAAAATCTCTAGCATGAAAAGATTATATATGAAAATCAAATTTTAGTGTCTATGAAGTTGATCAGAACACAGTCATGCATGTTCATTTCTATATTGCCTTATGACTTGAAAGCTACAACAGAGTCACAACTGCAGCAGAGATGACACAGCCAACCAAAACGAAAATGTTTACTCTCTGACCCCTGTTATAAATCATGACCATGTGATATTCAGCCAGATAAAGGTACTGCTCCAACACCTCTTCACAATAATGCAAACAAATAATCAACAATGTATCACTCGGATATTACTCATTAACACAAAAGGAACTGTCTTATGTATTATAAACCACCCTTGAAGGTTTAGCTGCAGCAAAATAACTGTTCCTGAAGACATGGTACACCCCATCAAGACAATAAAAGTGCTAAAAGTGAGTAGTCCCATCCCTCTTGCTGTCCCCAGCTCCTAACTCAACTTTGACCAGATAGCAAGAAATGGGGAGTGCTATGCTCCATGGGGCAAGTTATCTATTATTTTCATGTCGCTATAAAAAGGTAATATCAAAACATATCAGAAAATGATAATTACATGAGAAATTAAAAGCATTTTAAAGGATCATCCAATCTCAGTTATAAATACATAAATAATTGATTTAAAAAGTTGCTGGTGATTGTATTACTGCATAATTAATGAATTTTAGAAGCTCAGGAAAAGAACTTCTTGCAGAAAGTTTATAGCACACTATCCTTGAGCATGTGCTCTTATACCACTTACAAAAAAACATAACATCCTGGGAATGGATCTGACTCCCATCATTTATAAAGACACCATGTGGCAAGTGGAACACATGCTTCTTACCTCCTTCCCACCCAAAATGCCGCAGTGACTGAGAAGATAGTTTTCAAAAACAATAAACCAGAAGCAGGAATGGGAAACAAGAAAACGTGCCAATACTTGATCAGAAATTTTGAGAAATTCTGAAAGACAGACAGTAAACAGGAATCAAAACTTCAGAGAAAAGACTGGGGTGACCTAATGCCCCAACCTGGAGAAGAAGAGCAACACAAAGAAAAGAAGCAGGAGTCTCCAGGTAAATGTGAAATTAATCAGCACAGCTGAGCACAGGGTGTCCCAAGCAAAGTACAGGGACATCTGCACAGAGGAGAGACAACTGAGAGGATGAGTATTCAGGAGAGAGGGGCAGAGCACGGATGGAAATAGCCACTGCCTAGAAAAAGGATGAGTATCCCCCACTCCCAAGCTGTAATCCCTGCTCTCTCACACAATCACTACAGATGATTTACAGAAAACCAAATAAGCTGACAGCAATTCTGAAATACAAAAATGAGTATATAATAAAAAATCACCAATCATTCCAGGAAAATCAATACCTGGGAAAAAAGGCATACTACTTAATGGGCAGGTGAACCAAAACCTGGGTAAGAGAGTTGACATTGCAAAGAATAACTCTGAATACAAACACCCGATATGTTCAGAGACACTGTATCATTTAAGAAGAAACACTTAGAAATCTAGAGATTAAATATTTAATCAATGAAATAAAATATTCAATGGGCAGTGGATAAAAGAATAGACATTCATTAAAAAGTGATAAGCTCAATGTTTGAAGAGAATTCTCCTAGAGAACTCTAAGGAGAGGTTGCATCTAAATAGAAAAAATATCCAATCGGCATAATATTCTCACAGACAACAATGACTGCAAAAAGACAGGCAACATTTTCAAAATAAATAGTGGAAATGATTCTGAATCACTAAAACTATACTCAAAATAGTCCTGTCGGTGGGATGGAAAAGCTGCAATGTTGCCATCTACAGAAAAAAAATCTGGATATAAAATTCTGTATTCTCTCGATATGAGATGTAGTTGGAGTGATAGGCGAAGTGCAAAAAGGCAAGGAACACTAGGAAAAAAGAAGCAACGGCAGGCTGAGATGTCTTCCATTGATCAGGACAGACTGCAGAAGCTGAGTAACTCCAAATGCATATGTTTTACTATGTTTCTTAACTCTTCAAAGGTCGTCACAAATAATATGAATTGGATACACAAATCCCAGACAAATTAGGGAAAAAGGAACAGAAGGACACCATGTCACGAGGAGAGGGATGAAACAAAAAGTGAAAGGTCAGAGGAAGGGGGTGCTCAAGAAGAAAATGCGTTAAGTAAAAGTTCATAAAATAAGAGCTTAAGTTTAACCATATTGACTGTGTAAAACATAGCATCAATTGTATTGATTATAATAAAAATAAATAAGCAAATTTCCTTTATTAATAAAAATTTCTGATTGAAAAAACAAAGAAAGTCTAGCAATACGCTATTAAGAAGAGGTAAAATTAAAAAGAGTAAATCTGAAAATACAGCAAAAAAGTAATTTTACAAAATAATGCAGTATCGCAATACTGATGGACAAGATAAAATTCATAAACAAATAGATTAAATTAGTAATATCATAAAAATGAACATCAATAGCCACAAAGAAATTTAATACTCACAAACTAGTATGAATCAATTAGCATAGTTTTGAAGTGTACGAAATAACTGCTGGTAGCAGTAAGATAAGAAATTGTCAAATTCATGGTGATAATGAGAAACAAACATACATCACTCAGACATCAACAAAGCAGGCAGACAAGTAATAAGTAAGGGATTTATGAACCTGAATATGAGAATTACCATTTTAATCTAATACACATATTAATACATATTCTTTTCAAGCACATTAATTTAACATCCACAAAAAAAAAAAATGACCACATTCAATATCCAAAATTGCAGAAACATCTTGTTACTTTTCCTGAACACAATGCAATGAAATTTGCAATTAAGAACAAAAGGAAAACTTAAATAGTTTAGCTGTGTGAGTGAAAAAGAAAATGAAAATTGAAAATTCATAAATAAATAGGTGGCACAGAAGCCACGACATTTTAAGACCCAGGGAGACAGCCGAATCAATACACACAAGAAAATATGAATACATACGCACATACTAGAAGAGAAGAAAGGCTGAAAGTAATATGAATTAGACATACTAATTAGAGATTAATAAAGACAGTGGACCACGTATTCTCTTCTTCATGAGACTTGTAAGGTACAAACCATGTGTTGAGTTGAATCAAGTAAAACTTAATGGAAAATTACATTCAAAATCGCCTGACGAGTCCTGTGTGGGTTATGTTCTCATGCATTTTTCATCACCGAGAAACAGCTTGCGAATGTCACACTTTACCATCACCCTCCTGAGCCCAAGTTTTAAATAGAAATTTTAAAACCTATATTAAACTTCTGTATAAAATGATCTTCAATGGGGAAAATATTGTGTTCACAGTTCCACTCTAAATTATTTAAAATTAGAATGAGAAGTCTGTGTTTGCTTTTGTGCTCCTTTAAGAATAAATCTAATCTAAGTTCAAGAAAGAAGCAGCAGCAGAAAATTACCTCTTTACTCCTATTAGAAGATAAACTGCTAATGCGTATTTATAGCAAGTACAAGACACAGTCACACAACACTAGTAAAAGAACAGGAAGCCAATATTTTCTTTTCCTGAAAAGGCATAAATAATTTTCTAAAATATTTCACTCTTTATAAACTGCCTTATATATTTGAGTTGATGTAATCGTTTGAAGATACAGACCACACTATCTGTTCTACGTGAAGAAATAGAACTGAGAAAATCAGAAAAACAATGAGAATATGCTTTTTAAAAAAACACACCCCATTTATGCCAAGAAATTCAAGTAAAAGAAGATGCAAATAGCACAAAGTATTCTATTTATCTAATTAAGTGTATTTGGATGCATTAACTACCATGATCCATATACACCCTATTAATACACGATGGCAGAAAATTAATACTTTGCCACATCTGACACTAAGGCAATCAGTGTTATTCTTCCTGTGAAACCAATATGTATACATTGCAGGAATACACTGTCATCTACAGATCAATCATGCTAGCTTCACAGCTCCATACACATATAATGTCTCTCTAAAAAATTTTATCTACAAAAGAATGGGCCTATGGAATAGGACATAACTTTAAGATAGTCTGAGCTTTAGGAGTTAGAGTCTTGTAAAGTCAGTTCCCTATTTTAAATGACCAGAAATTTTCTGATCTGTAATTACAACACATACAAATAAGGAATCCACCTGCAAAGTCATTAAAGAGGCCAATAATAAAATACTGCCCATCAAATGAGTGAAAGTAAGAATAATTCAGAAGGAGAGGTCCTATTTTGTTTGATAATTAAAGTTCAGGCCCTTGGTTTGCCAATTTTTTTTCTTGCAACTTTATTAAATCATCACATTTAAACAGATGCTAGATCAAACCCATATGTACTCAACCCTAAATATTATCTTTGCCTCTTTGCTGTCAGGAGTATGGGTGGACTGCAAACAGCTTCATGGGGCAACTATTTATTCTCTGCTTATCACTTCCCTACTAGAGTGCAAGCTTAAGATAGCACTTCAGACAACTGGAAATACTGAGGGCTAATCAGCAATCACTAACCAACACTACCTGCACAAAGATGTGGAATTTAATGAGATAACATAAATACATTTTTTAAAAACTAGAATAAAGGTACAGAGAACCATCAATTGTATGGACCAATGGAGGGGAACACTGGCACAGATACTGAAAAAATGAAGATAATATTCCAGCTGAATGGTGCCTGCCACCCTGCCATGAAAGAGATGCTCTTGGCCTTTGCTAGCTCCAGTTCACTGTTTGTGCAATTAACAATGGCAACTAGTTAATGATCAAGTGTTTGCTATGTGCCTGGCTTTGAGTAATCACTTCAAAATAGCACCAAAATTTAATCCCCGTAATATCACCCTCAGGTTGGTTCTATTAGTATCCTCATTTGAACATGAAAATTTTAAAGACTGGAGAAGTAAATAACTCATCTACCATCCTATAGCTAAAGGGAGAGCTAGAAGTCAAACGAAGTTAATTAGAATCAAGGATCTATTTTCTTTACCACTACTCCATTGGTGGAATCTTCCCATGAAGACCTAATCCTCATGGAAGAGGCATTAGATTATGAATAAATTTGTCATCTACTGAAACCCCACTCCTAAAAGCAGGGATGGATTTTTTAACTGCATTTTTATACACTGCGTGAGTATACCTCTATGCTCATTCTAATGATCCCATGACAAGGCTATAGGAATGGCCACAGTTTCATACTGAATTCATGGAAAATAGATTTAAACCTTCATATATGATCCCTTGCTTAAATTACTGAGGATGCCCTGAATTGCAAGAAAACCACAATATGCACTACTGTATTATATTATAATTTTGAGAGTGGATGTAAGGGTAAGATAGGAAGCATTTGTGTGACCTAATTAAACAAGAATTTCAAGTGAAATCTTCCTTTGCTAATTTTCCTTCTGCCTTTGATCTCAGAAAGAGGCTCTATCATCCTGTAGTCTAACCTGATTACACAGTCACACTAAGGTAATCCACGGTTGATACATAACTTGATTACAAAATAGATCTAGCTGCTACACAGAGAGAGAGATCCAAGTGCCACAGGTGATAACAACCGAGGAGGGGGCTTGGTTCTATCTAGGAAATGCTCTAGCCAGCACTAGAAGGAGGCAATACCAAGATAAGACACACTCCTTCCTCCCTACCGCAATGATAAACACCTGAGAATGGAAGTTGGACTCTCAAGCCTGCTCCTTCTTTCCCTCTTCAGACTGGGCCTGCCTATCATGGATACAGATTTATCTGGAGATGGGAGGAGGTACATTTGGAGCACTCTGTGGTACAATGTATACAGGACTTTAAATATGAATTTCTGAAAATATGTTCTCTTTAAGCTTAGCTTATGATAGCACAGCTCAATGAAATCCCTTCTAAATTGGGCAAGTAAGACAGGCAGTCTCCCATAGCACTTTCAATAGCTCTAGCTATTGAGGAGCACAGCTGGGATGGAGGAGGTGGTAGGAAAAGGGGGAAGAAAGCGTGCCCTGCCAGTGACAGTAGCAAACACTACCCAGGGAGGAAGCCCAGGAAGATCACATACTCAAGAAATGTCTGAAGTAAATAAAAGTTGTCAAATACCTCTTGAAATACACCAATTCAAATAAAATCACAATTTTGAAGTGCTACCGTCTAAACAAATTCAAGAAGTATACAGATGAATGTGATAGTCTCTGAGGTCAAGGTATTCTGGGTTTCTCGATTTGAGTCAGGATTCCTAGCAATGACCAGTATGTGAACAGAGGAGAGATATATATACCCAGTTGGGAAGACGTGGTATCATATAATACACTCATCACAGTAATCCCAAGAAAAAAGAACAGCTATCCTGTTGTCCTCACTAAAACAGGGACTCAGTGCAATGCCACACCTGTGCTCACTTTCTCCCTCCTCAACAGTGCTCTCAGAGCCTATTCAATTTAACTAATACTTCAAAGAAGTAACAGTAAAATAAATATATGGCATTAATCTCGCTGGACCTTGGGTAAAGGGATTATTCTGGTGTCTATTAGCCTTTAAAAATTTTTAACAAAATCTGTCCTAAAGTTCCCATGCCAGTGGGTATGAAATGATCAGACCCATACACCATTGAATGGGCTATAGAGTGGTATTACATAGGAAGTGTTACTGCCTCCATTTTCTGCCCAATAAGGAATCCAAAGGAAAAGAGTCTTTCCGTAAAAGAGAGTATCACAAAATACCCTCTTCTATTGCAACGGGGGAGAGAGCAGAAAGGCAGTAGGTAAAAAGAACTCAAAATAAAACAGAGTATTATAGCACCATGCTAAAAGAGAAAAGAAACCATTTCCAACTTGAGGAGAAAAGAGCAAAGACATTTTTTTCTAAGGCATATTGGATGGAGGCAAAAACTCCTACAAAGAAAAGAGAGCAAAGCAGCTTCCACACAAAGTAATATAAGTGGTCTGATATATAAGAAAGACTTCCTGGGGTAGAACAGGAAAGGGTAAGCCCAGTAAGAAACTCAGGAAAGAGAATCTAAAGGAAATTAACAGTAAGAAACAGTGGAAATGTGTAATTAAACATGGTGGTTTTAACACATGTATTTATCTCTCCCCCTCACCAATCTGTACTAAACTGACAGTAAAGTCATAACTCACAACAGCAAACAGAACAAGTAAGAAGAATGCAGACAAGATACAAAAAAAAAAAAAAAATTGGAGATGGGAGACAGATGGATGGGCGGCCGCTGGCAAGGACAATGACCAAAGGCATAAATCAAGAAATCAGAATCCCAGAAACACTCAAGAACTGGAAATTGAACTTCAACAAGGGGCCCAAAGAGAAGTGCTTAGTTGGAGTGGGTTTAAAGAACAGGTCATTCCCCTGGGAACTTGCCTTTCTCAGTCAGGTGTCTGCCCTACACTGAACCCTGGCAGAGGCTATTCTCTGAAGAGGATGAACCACACAAGTCAGAACTGGGACACCAAGTACAGTGGAAATCACAACGAAGAGTCATACTGAATGGAAACAAAGCACAAGAAAGTTCGTGTAGGACTGGGAGACCCTGCGCCCCTTCTTGATCATCCCAGAAAAACAGCAGTTAGGCTTTCATATCCTAAAAAATCGACTAGTAAGTTTGCTCTGGGGGATCAACTCAGCCAAGAAAAAGATGGATTTATACTGACAATCTGATAGTTCTCCTATGAAATGACTAGGTCTTCTCCAACATTCCCTACGCTAAGGCCTCCACTTGACAAGCACCGGTGGCACAAAGAACTTCCTATCAACTATTTTGCACATTATTCATAATATGAACTCAGTCAAGAGTTCTTTCCAAAGGCATGATCTAGACTCACCAAAATTAAAAATCTCATCAGACAATGCAGAGACCAAAAAAATAAACAGAAATAAAGAACTCAATGGAAACTCGAGATCATTTAGGAAATATAGTGGTCTGATATATAAGAAAGACTTCCTGGGGTAGAACAGGAAAGGGTAAGCCCAGTAAGAAACTCAGGAAAGAGAATAAACAAACAAACAAACAAAAACAACTCTTCAAAATTCCCTCAAGCTATATTTAGTATATTCAAGTTTAAGATAAAAGACAATATATTATTCACTGAAAAAGAACAGGTTGATTTTCAAAAGAACATTTGAAGAAAAGTGCTTTTGGAAATAAATGTTAGCATTAATTAAAAATTTAATTGAAGCATTAAAAACTTTTTAAATGTCTAGAAAGCAGAGAAAACCAGAAAGAAAATTGACAAATAAATAATAAAGAACATTTTCTGAAACTGAGAGAAATTAATTTCAAAATTAAAAAGATTCCCTGAGTACCAAGAAAAAGGTCTACATCAGGGATGAAAACAAAGTTCTAGAAGTTTCCACAAAGAATGAGTAGGAATCAGAATAGTCTAGGGCTTAAAATAACAATACAGGGACCTAGAAAAGAACAAAGCAATGTCTTCAAAAGGCTATGAAAAAAATTTATTTTCTAAACTAGAATCCTAAACCCAGATAATTAATCAAGTTACCAAGTATGAAAAATGGCATGGTCATATGTTCAGTGACATAAACCAAGAACAAGAAAGACACATGACCCAAAGCTTAGGTATTTAACATACAAATGATAGAAAAGAAACTTTTCAGGAAGATGGTGAAGGGAAGCCTCAGGATAGCAGGCAAGTAGTCCAGACTGGATTAGAAGGACTGACAACTTCAAGGACAATCTCAAGGGGAGGAAAAACTGATAGATTACCCGATTTTGATTTGTTTCAGAAGTTTCATAGTTTTACTAAACAATCTGGGACCTCAATTTGTAACTGAAATTATAGTAATTCGTATTACCAATTAGGAATAAATGAAGAGAAAACAATTACAACTAAGAAAATCTAAAAGTTATGCAAAGAAGGATAAAGTTGCTAAATCTAAAGATGTACATCTAAAACTAATGAAATACTGCGTGTCTACTATACTTCAAGAAAAAAAATTTCTTTAAGTTCCTCAAGGAAAGAAATTCAATCATGTATGTAAATGTGGCTTTGCTAAGAACAGCATTTACAGCATCACAAGATTACAAACACCATGTATTAAAAGTCAAAAAGCAGGGTAAATAAATACATTTGGGGATAGGAACACAACAGAGAAAATCCTCTCTTGATGTGTTCCTCTGCACTCTGTAAATCAGTGGTTAGATCTTGAGGCCTGCTCAGATTCAGGTTTAATTTTGTTGGTGCTCTGTGTAAACTTCTGTCAGAACATCATAATGCCTGGCTATTGCTCTTGGTGATGTCCACAAATACTGACAATCATTACCTACATGTATTACTTCACCAGGGATTACCAAATTGTGATTCCTAAATATATTATTCTTTCTTGATGTAGTAGTGGGATTATTTTTAAAAGATAAATTCACAGTCCCCTCCCCCCATCAAAACCAGGTTATCACAGGGTAAATTTCACGTAGGAATCACAGAAAATAAATGCTTAGTCATTTGCTTTATGTATCAGTTTTCAATAGTCATTCTTGCTTTTATAAAAGTTTCCCTTGGCTTTTGTATGCTAATTTATATAACCTGCCATTTCACTAACTTCTCTCTGCTTAGAGTATTTTCATTGATTCTTTTGGATTTTCCAGATACATCATCAAAAATCTGCAAGTAAAGATAATTTCACCTCCTTCTAACTTGCTTTCATTATTTAGGAATAATGATGTTATTCATAACATCAGAATAATGTTATTCTGCTCTTTTTTTTCTCATGGTTTCGTATAGGATCTAACCAATAATTTTTGTATTGTTATTTTAAGTAAAATTAATTATTCAGTAGTTTAAGACAGGGGTGTGGCCAAGATAGCTTTTCTAGCTTCCTGGAATAAAGTTCTTTCACCTGTTTCACGAAGTTAAAAAAATAAAGACAATCTAGCACACACTGAGATCCTCCCTCATCTGTTTTGCTCCAACATTTCTTTCTGGACCATGCCTTTCCTTTGCACCCCCACTGAATGGGACCTACACAGAAGTCTGCTTGAGCACTTTCTATTCAATGCCGGGCTCTGTCCTGGAACGGTGCTTCAATTTGACATTCTAGAGAAGCCACAGAAAGGCCAGCAGACTACTCCAATATTAGTAAACCACCCTGGTCTCCTTGCACTCACCTACTCACAGAAGCCATCAAAGTCCCTCCCAGTTGCTGTCACTGTCCTCAGAATGTCCCAACAAGTTGCCAGTATGTACCTGATGGCAACGGTGGGGGGTAGTATTTCTGAGAACAGTCTCAAAGAGGAGTAGTCCTTTCCCCTTCCCTGATTTCCATCCTCACACGTCCTAATACCATACAGTTCTGAAAACTATTCACAGTCTGTTCTCCCTCACTTTTATTCTGAGGTGCATGGAGATACTTGCCAACTGTAGCTGTTGTCAATATTACCTACTGGTTTTGTTTTTACTATCCTAGTTGTTCTAGCCATGAGAGGGGTTTCAAAACCTATGCCACTGCCATCCTCCCAGACTTGTCTATTTCATCTTTTAAGTTATGTTTCAGCATTACTTTAGTAAAGATAACATGGAACTTTAGAGGAACTACAAAAAGCATCAGGCAAGATTCAACTTTCCTTGATAAGAACCAAAACTAATTCCTTATTAAATATTAAAAATACGGAAACTCCATGGTCATCATTTATATTATGATGCACACACTGACGTTTACAACTACGTGACCCCCAGTAGCAACAAGCACAGCCAGCACCCACATCCTTGTTTCTAACTACCACTTTCCAAGAAAAGGAACTGAGATTCTTTGCAGAAATGGCTGGTTTTAGATCTGGGGTTGAGAAAAACACAATATAAGCCAAAAATGTCTTGTAGGACCAGAAGGTAAGGACGTGTTCAAAAAAACAAAGGGACGAAGACATCTCAAAAAGGCATAAGGGCCAACCTAAAAGAGTTCCCAATGGCTACGTAGAAAGAATCTGAGCAACAAAAGAAGAAATGCCCCAGCAGATCATAACTAGTATTGAGATACAACACAGGACAGCTAGTTACATTTACATTTCAGATAAAAGGTAAATAATTCTTTAGTACAAGTAGGCCTCACTGCAATATCTGAAGATGCCAATTTCTATATATCATTTTAGGTTGATATATAATATTATGATAACTATGTAGTAAAATATATACAATTATCTTTCCATAACATAGGCTTAATCATTCCCAACAACTTCTTTCTCCTAAAATGCTACTAAATCTAAAAGTTCTCCCAGGAGTTAGTGATGCATCTGTGACCTAGACAGATGCTACCTCGCACTCACAGACAAGACTATGGGGTCAATTTGGGGAAAAAAGCAGATAACCAATGCTCCTCACAAATGCTGCACTGATAATATTTATTTTGGCTTCATTAACACAAAATGTGACCAGATTTGTGCAGTGTCATACAGTTTAATTGAATTGAAGTGTCAATACTCTTCTAGCAGTTGACATTTCTGGCTCTGTTTACCCTCAAAAAATTTAATATTTAATATCTGTAGAATGGCATGTTTCTTAGCAGGGTGATAGAATCAAAATTCTCTTAGCATCCTCCTCTTACCATCTTAGAACAACTACTCTTAGAACATTTACTCAGAAGGTTCTTAAGTGTAAGCTAAATCTGAAAATTACTTAATTCTAAAACATCATAAGGGTTTTTACAAGGCTAAATGGAAGCTGGTTTTAGAAATGTAAGTTTCAGCAAAAATTTACGGTAAAAAATTCATCTCAGAACTGTATACCTTCTTAGGTCAAAAGGCATGTCTTGCCTTAATTTAGCATGAGTAAGAAAATTTCATTACAATGAACAGGATTTCTTCTTAAGGAGACCAATTTCAACATCTAGCTCTTAAATTTTAAATTTAAATTTAAAAAATTTTAAATTAAAATTTTAATTTTAATTTTAAAACAGTTACACTGGGGGCACCTGGATGGCTCAGTGAGTTAAAGCCTCTGCCTTCAGCTCAGGTCATGATCTCAGGGTTCTGGAATCGAGCCCCATATTGAGCTCTCTGCCTGCCTCTCTGCCTACTTGTGATCTGTCAAATAAATAAATAAAATTAACAAAACAAAACAAAACTGGAACAAGACAAGTGAATACACTTGAACATTTACTCTGAAATGACATTCTTCGTGAATTTGCCAAACCCAAAACTATATTGTCCACAAAAAGAGTAAAGTTCAATATCCTCTTCCAAGGGTTTGAAATACCAAAGGATCTTTCATTATAAATCCTCTAACTGGAAACAACTAGGAAAAAAAAAATGATTTTTTCCAAAAATTAGTTGAATCATTTCTCATTTGCTTGCTGAGTCCTTATGAATAAAGAGTCTGTATATAGATTTGTGCTCTCTCTTCCCCCCAAAACACTGAACCACCCTGAGAGAGCGCACATAATAAGGCACTGAGAAAGCCCCTTGTCCTCTTCCAGCACAGCGCCATGACTGTTAGAGGGACACTCCTTCAGCTTCCCGGCTGGCAAAGAAGACCCCACTCACCGAGCTGGGGCTGGAGTGCCGCCTAACTTTGGGAGACTCTTTGCCAGTGGAGGAAGACTTAAAGTTGATGCAAGCATTGTTCTCCGAATGCACCCTCTTCACTTGATTAGCTGGTTTCTCAAATGGGTCAAAAGTGCTCTGTGTCCTCTGAACCCTGACTTTTTTATCCTCAGGAATTGTGTCCAAGGGTTTGATCACTGAGTCCATTCCCGGGCAGTTCCGTGTAGACATCTTTGTGACACATATCTAGGAAAAAAGAAAGAAAGAAATTCAAAACTTTCCACTGAAACTTTAGTATCATGAAACACTCGATTTATTATTCTAGAAAGCATGCTGATTTCCATTTCAGGAAATACCCAGAAAGTCCACACTCTAAAAACAATATCAGCTTAAATCCCAGTATGAAAAATTCCTCATAATTATTCTGCTTCTAGGGCAGACACTAAAAATGCTGTCCATCAAATGGGAAGCTTAAGGTTCAGACTACTAGTCCCCTAAAGTGGTTCTTGACCCCTGTCCCAATTTTTACCACCTGCCTGCAAGTGCAATGATTCTGAATCATTAGGAAGTTGGACAACTTGCCTTAATAATAGTAATTTTTTTTTTTAAATCAGTTGAGCTAAATCAGATGGGCATTTTAACTAACAGGTCATCATGGAAGTAGCGAACACAGCTAGAGGAAGAGATCACCATGTATTTCAAAAGTAAATCCATCCTATCCTAAGTTCATCTCCAAACTGGAATATAAAACTTGAGCATATAAAAGAGGTAATGGTTAGAGATTGAAAACAGTATGTTTTCTAATACCAAAACTAATGGATGCATAGAAATAATGCTGTAAAAGAGAAACACTGAGTAGCACTCATTTCAAAATCCACAAGACCTCTATTTGCTTTCCAACTTCCCCCATTCTCTCCCTGCCTGCCCCAGTCTCCCATTTTATTTTAGTCTCTGACTTTTGCCCTCGTTGTTTCCTAGTCTATGTTCTAAGCCTTTCATTCTTCTTATACTCTGGAGACTTTGTTGTTCTTATTAAATAATTTTATGGCATCTAGCTTGTCTGTGAAGCTAGGTAAACTTTACTATTCTCTCTAGAGGAAAGGTAATTCTGAAATTGCTTTTAAAGTTTTCCTTTTCTTGCTGTGAAGTTTCCCTATCTTTATTTTTTAAAGCAGGAAAACAGAAGAAAATCCCATACTGCTAAAATAAAAAATATAAAGTATCTGAGTGTTACATACAGGATGATTCCACATGAGGAATACATGTATGTATGTGTATGAACGCATACAGATACAGATATACATGCAGACTCACAGAGACAGACACAGACCTAAATATCTGTATGTGTATGTGTGAGCACAGTGAAAGAAATAGAAGAAAACACACCAAACTGTTAACATAAGATACCTCCAGACATGTGGAATTGAACTGGTAAAGGGTAAGATTACTAATTTTTTATATGCCTCCCATTGTTTGAATTGTCTGACAATGAAATTGTTTTAAACTGCTGAAGTAGGAAAGTAGATATAATTAAATTATGCCCTTCCTTAAAAATTTTTAAACAAACCAAAAAAAGATTTAATTAAATCGTGGGGCACTTGCATGTCTCAGTCAGTTAAACATCTACCTTTGGCTCAGGTGATGATCCCAGGGTCCTACATCAGCTTCCTGCTCAGCAGGAAGTCTGCTTCTCCCACTCCCTCTGCCCCACCTGCTCCTCCTCTCTCAATCTCTCTCTCTCTCTGAAATAAATAAATAAAATCTTAAAAAATTAAAAAAAAAAAATTAAGCATCAGTTCTGTCCTAAGTATGACTCAACTGCAAAGCACAGGTTGAATTTTAATTAAGTCAAATGAGAAGGATTATCATCACACTTTTTAGCAAACCATAATACTATATAATACTATTGGTAAGTTTTAAGGCACATTTCTCTATCCATGATCAAAAACTAACAATTTATCACAAGTAGATGAGATGCACTAAATATTTTTAAGGATTTATGTTTTCTTCTTAAGGATATGATAGTAAGAGGCAATAGATGTGATGTGGGTATGAAACCACCCACATCACTGAGGCAAGTCGATTACAATAATGTATAAACACATAGGCCTGAGAAGTCAACAAACCCCAAGTACAAGAAACACACACAAAAAAACATGAAGGTACATCAAAATCAAATTGCTTTAAACCATTAATACGTTAAAAAGGAGCCAGAAAGGATTTAAAAGATTTAAGTATGACAGTAAGTATCTAGAAACTAAATAATACAATAGGAGAATTGGAAAGTATCTTGAACTAAATGAAAATAACACAAAATATCAAAATGGTAGAATGTAGCTAAAGGAGTACTTCAACTGGAGAATACTAAATGCATACAGTAGGAAAGAAGAAAGGTCTCCAAGTAATGTGACTACACCTTAAAATACCAGAAAAAGAAGAGCAAGTAAAACTCAAAATAACTAGAAGAATGAAAATAATGAATAAATACCAGGATGTAAGTACACAAAACAGAAAACAGAAAGCAATAAAGAAAATCAATGAAACCAAAAGGTGGTTGGTTTGTTTTCAGAGAAGATTTTTTAAAAAATAAATAAACCTCTAGCCAGACTGATAAGGACAAAATGTAAAAAAAAACACATACTGCCAATATCAAAAATTGGAGAGGCATGATATCCTACAGACCTAAATATAATTATGAACAACCTTATGCCAATCAATTCAGCAACTCAGATGAAACAAATTCCTTAAAGGACAAAAACTACCAAAGCTCACTCCAGAAGAAACAGATAAACTAAATAAATCTACATCTATTTAAGAAATTAAATTTGTAGCCAAAAACGTTTCAACAAAGAAAAAGCAAGAGTTAGGCAACACTACTGGCAAAGTAAACCATACATTTACAGAAGGAATAACATCAATTCTAGAGAAATTCTTCAAAAAAAAAAAAATTAATGAGGCAAGAATACTTCCCAACTTATTATATGAAACCAACATCACCCCAAACCTACAACCAGACAAAAATATTATAAGAAAACTATAGACTGATTGCTCTCATGAATATAAATGTAGAAATCTTTAGCACACTTCTAATAAACTTAATCCAATAGTATGTAAAAAGGATAATAAATCATGAAAAAGTAGAATTAACCCCAGGAAGGAGAGTAAGGCTTAACATTCAAAAATGTGTAGGTTACCATTTTAGGGGCGCTTGGGTGGCTCAGCTGGTTAAGCATCTCATTCTTCATTTCGGCTCAGGTCATATCTCAGGGTTGTGAGATCAAGCCCCACCTTGGGTTCTGTGCTGGGGATGGAACCTGCTTGAGATTCTCTCTCTCCCGCTCTCCCCACTCCCATTCACAAGTACTCTTGCTCTAACACACACAAAATGTTCAGTTTACTATTTTAATAAATAATGGTAGAACGTTGTTTCTAAAACAGTTCCCAGCAACGGCCATTTCCAGATATTCACACTCTTACTTAGCCCCCAGACCTTGAATGTGGACTGTACTTTCTGACTTGTATCCAATAAACAGAATGGCAGAAATCATGGAATATCACTTCAGAGAAATAATTATAAAAAGACTATAGCTTCTGTATTGGTACTCTTCCCCTCTCTCTTAGATCACGTAGTCCTAAGGAAGGCCAGCTGCTACGCCGTAAGGCAGCCCTGTCAAGAGGCACATGTGCAGAAAGACCGGGGCCTAAAAACACCAACACGATCTGTGCTTTCAAGTACAACTACAGCTCTGGTCTATTGCTTGATCAGAACTTCAGAGAGACCCATTGCCAGAGGTACCCAGATAAGGAGTATCTAAATTCTAGACCCACAGAAAATATTAGATAAACCATGTTTGCTATTTTAAGATGTTAAGATTTGGGATAATCTGTTATGCAGCAATAAATAATACATAGATATTTTTAATCATATGATCACCTCAATAGTCTCAGAAAAAACATCTGACAAAATCTAGTACCCATTTATGATAAAAACATTACCAATTAAAAATAGAAACACAGAATGGCTAAAATTAACAACATAGGAAACAACAGGTGTTGGCCAGGATGTGGAGAAAAAGGAACACTTGTGCACTGTTGGTAAGAATGTAAACTGGAGAAGCCACTGTGGAAAACAGTACGGAGGTTCCTCAAAAAGTTAAAAATAAAAATATCTTATGATACAGCAATCTCACTACAGGGTATTTACCCAAAGAATATGAAAACACTAACTCAAAGGAATACATGGATCCCTGTGTTTATAGCAGCTTCACAATAGCCATGATAATGGAAGCCCTCCAAGTGTCCACTGATAGATAAATGGGTAAAAAAGATGTGCTATATACATACACTGGAATATTATTCAGCCATAAAAAATGAAATCTTGTCATTTGCAACACTATGGACAGAACTCAAGAGTATAATACTCAGCGAAGTCAGTCAGTCAGAGAAAGAGAAATACTGTATGATTTCACTCATATGTGGAATTTAAGAAACGGAATAAACAAGCAATGAAAACAAATGAGAGAGAGACAAATCAAGAAAGAGACTCTTAACTCTCAAGAACAAACTGATGCTTACCAAAGGGGAGGTGGGGGGGGGGGTAGGTGGGTGAAATAGGTGATGGGGATTAAGGAGTGCACTTGTGATGAGCTCAGGGTGATGTATGGAAGTGCTGAATTGTATTGTATGTATTGTATTGCATTGTATTGTATTGTATTGTATGGTATGGAAGTGCTGTATTGTACACCTGAAACTAATATAATACTATATATTAACTAACTGAAATTAAAATACAAAATTCAAAAACATAGAAGAAAACTTCTTCAAGCTGAAAAAAAAAAAGGCAGTGTGACATAAAAGTTAGTGGTGAGAAACTGAATACCTTCCTCCTAAGAACAGGAACAAATCAAGGAAGTCCACTCTAATCACTGACTTAACATTGTATTATAAATTCTAGAAAATGCGGGGCGCCTGGGTGGCTCAGTGGGTTAAAGCCTCTACCTTCGGCTCGGGTCATGATCCCAGCGTCCTGGGATCGAGCCCCACATCGGGCTCTCTGCTCAGCAGGGAGCCTGCTTCCTCCTCTCTCTCTGCCTGCCTCTCTGCCTACTTGTGATCTCTGTCAAATAAATAAATAAAATCTTAAAAAAAAAAATTCTAGAAAATGCTACAAGGCAGAAGAAAAGAAATAATAAGCATCCACACTGGAAAGGAAGAAGTAAAGCTGATTTTATTCACAGAAGATATTATCATTCACGTAGAAAATCCAATGAAATCTAGAGAAAAAAAAAAACCACTAGAATTAATAAATAAGGGTCGCCTGGGTGGCTCGGTGGGTTAAAGCCTCTGCCTTCAGCTCAGGTCAAGATCCCAGGGTCCTGGTATCGAGCCCCGCATCGAGCTCTCTGTTCAGCAGGGAGCCTGCCTCCTCTTCTCTCTCTGCCTGCCTCTCTGCCTACTTGTGATCTCTGTCAAATAAATAAAATCTTTAAGAAAAAAAAGAATTGATAAATAAGTTCTCAAGGGTGCAAGATAAAGATCAATATACAAAAACATCTGTATTTCTAGATATTAGCAATAAACAATTAGAATTCTAAAATTTAAAAAATTATAAAAAATAAAGACAATAAACAACAATTTGTAAGAGCTTTGAACAATATAAAATATTTAGTGATAATTCTGACCAAATGTGTGCAAGATCTATATACAGGAACTATAAAACGTGGCTGAGAAAAGTAAAACCTAAAGAAAGAAAAAAAGAAAAGAAAAAAATCCACAGGTCTTTCAATTTACTGTGACACTTTCCAGAAGAAGCTAATCTCTGTGTTGCAGCCATAAAATATTACTAGTTTCTTAATTTAAAAGGATATTTACATATGCATATATAAATCAAGTGAGGCCATAAATGTATATAAAATGATAATATAAAAAGATGCAAACGTGGACTGAATTGATACATAGATAATGGGAAAATAGTGACCATATTTGGACTGCAACTCTATCCTTGAAAATAGCACCAGGAAGCACAGAGCCATAGAAACATCTCTTTTTGCAAAGGAGAAGATGGAGCTAACTCTACATTCTATTAAACCCTATATTCTATTTTTTATTCAAGGTCTTTGAACATTCTTAGTAAAATATATTTTATCAGATAGAATACTGGATTTCCCGAATGTTTATAGCAGCAATGTCCACAATAGCCAAATGATGGAAAGAACCTAGATGTTCATCAAAGGAGTAATGGATAAAGAAGATGTGGAATGAAATACTATGCAGCCATCAAAAATCCCCTAAATCTTAACATTTGCAATGACATGGAGGGAACTAGAGGGTATTAAGCTAAGCAAACTAAGTCAATGAATAATCATATGATCTCTGTTATGAGGAATCTGAGAGGCAGGGCAGGGCGTCGTGGGGGTAGGGAGGGAAAAAATGAAACAAGATGGGACCAGGGAGGGAGAAAAACCATATGAGACTTTTAATCTCATGAAACTGAGGGTTGTTGAAGGGTTGTGGGGGGAAGGATAGGGTGGTTGGGTTATGGGCATTGGGGAGGGTATGTGTTATGGTGAGTGCTATGAATTGTCTAAGACTGATGATTCACAGACCTGTACCCCTGAAGCAGATAGTACACTATATGTTAATTAAAAAAATAAAAATAAAATAAAAAGAATATTGTGTTTTCTTCTATTATGTGAAAAACTTTTATGAGAGAAGTTTACGCAGTATAAACTTGTAACAGATATACACCAACACAGCTACAGCAAAATGTATTAGCTAGGACTAAATGACAAATGTCACTTCAACATGTCAGCAGAGAAAAGAAGAGCTAGCTATAAGGACACCATCAAAGCTGAAAGAATGAACTTAATTCTTTTTTTTTTTTTTTTTTTTAAAGATTTTATTTATTTATTTGACACAGGGAGAGAGAGAGAGATCCCAAGCAGGCAGAGAGAGAGAGAGAGAGAGGCAGAAGCGGGCTCCCTGCTGAGCAGAGAGCCCAATGCGGGGCTCGATCCCAGGACCCTGAGATCATGACCTGGGCCGAAGGCAGAGGCTTAATCCACTGAGCCACCCAGGCGCCCCAGAATGAACTTAATTCTTAACGAGTTCCTGGAATCACATAAACTCATATAAACCTTTCATTTACCATTCTTTGTGCTAACAGTTCTGACAAAAATAAGACTCACAAGGTTTTCTGTTAAGTTGAGGAGAAAGATGTACTTTCACTGGAAATTTGGATAAATTCTCTGATATATATAATTTAAACAAGAGATATTATTATGGGATGTACTGCCAAGTAAGGCCTTATGTATTTCCTCAAGCTTTATATTAAGGGACCTACATTTTTTTTTAAAGATTTTATTTATTTATTTGACACAGAGAGATCACAAGTAGGCAGAGAGGCAGGCAGAGAGAGAGAGAGAGAGAGAGAGAGAGGGAAGCAGGCTCCCTGCTGAGCAGAGAGCCCGACGTGGGGCTCGATCCCAGGACCCTGAGATCATGACCTGAGCCGAAGGCAGCGGCTTAACCCACTGAGCCACCCAGGCGCCCCTGGGACCTACATTTTTATGTCCAGTCAGGTGGCATCTCATTTCATAGACCTGTCTATGGCACACTGGATAATTACAAAAATCAGTGTGAACTATGCACTATGGAAAACCAGCTTCTCTAAAGTGTTCTAACATGAAGGCAGAAGAGTGGCAGCCTTTTCCTAATTTTGATGGGAAAGAGTATTTCAACAAAATTTCCTAAACTTTAAATATTTCCCATAAACATTCTTAAGCACTTCAAAAATCTATTATTTTTGCCTTCTACCAGCAAACAACAAAATACAAGCAGAAAATTATCATTAACATAAAGTAAACTTCCTTAAAATAGTATACTTGTATGGAAACATGCCGATGGTTGTGATTTTCTTTGTTACATTCACCACATATTTCTTGCTAGCTAGTTCCTACTTCCTATGATACTTTTACAATGTATCCGTACAATGGTTTGCAGAGTCCCATTCTTTCCAGGTACCCCAGAAACAGAGCACATTTGGGACTCAGAATCTTCTTATCCAGTTCCATGCAGGCAAGAAGGTTGTCTGCATTACTGCCCTCTTCCCACAGTGCTCACACAGTGCCTTACTCAGTGCCTGGCCCACCAGAAAGCTCAGTAAGGTTCTGTCAAATTAAAAGATCACATGTGAGAAAGTTCATTCAAATAGGTAGTCTTCTTGCTGTTGCTAATAGGACTGACGCTATGAAACAATTCTCATCCGAAAGCTATTGTCAAAAAGACAGCAGTCTTGATACAAAAATAATAAATATACAAATTTATGCATAAAATGCTATCAACAATTTTTTTTAAGGACAAGCTCCTTGTGATAGGCAGAATTCTAAAATGACACCTCATGTCCCTCACCTTTGGAAGGCAGAGAGCTCACGACTATACCCAACGCTGTGGCTCTCACCTTTCAATAATCCCCTCCCCTTTGAGAGTGAATACAACAAGCTATCATAGCTATGATTATATTCTGTGATGTGGCAAAGATGGAGATTATCCTGAGTGGGCCTGACCTCATCAAGCAAGCTCCTGAAAAGCAGAGAGCTTCCTTCAGCTAGTTGTAGGAAAAAAAGGAGAGACGTGATCTGAGTAGCCTGGAAGAAAACAAACACGTTAAGCTTTGAACTGAAATGGAGGCCACATGGCACAGCACGGGGTGAGCTGAGAGGGCTCACTGGCTGACAGCTAGCAGGCAAATGGGGACAATGGTCCTGTTGCAACCACAAGCAAATTATTTCTGCCAGTAACCAGCGAGCTGCTTAAGAGGATCCTGAGCCCCAGGTACGAACCACAACCATGCCCAAAATCTTGATTTTGAGAGAGCCTGAGGGCAGAGAAACCAGCCCTGCTGCGCCTGAATGTCTACAGAAACAGAGCTAAGAAGCTAGTACATTTGTGGTGATAAGTTACACAGCAATAGAAAACTAATACACTTGCTTAACTGAAATTGCTTGCAGTGCTTTGACATCTGAGCAGAATGTCTAAACTCAGGAATGTGTCCCAGATACCATTTTCTGAGTCTGATAGACTGTATCAGATCCAGGCAAAAGTCAGTGATGATTCTTATGGCCATTATCAATAAATGACCACATATTGAGAGTTTTCTCCATTAGCATTTTAAGCTCACAAACAAATTCTCTACATAATTCAGGTTATACACAATTAACGCTGGTCTTCACCTTGCCTGGGCTTATGTGAGTAACACCATTATCAGCACCTGCTTTGTACATGTATCTTCATCCAGGAAAGTAATCTATCCTTGAATTTTCCACATAGGACAGAATGACTGTTCTAGAAAAGTTTCAAGTTTCCGATATTTGGGACAAACATCTTAAACGTGATCTATCCAGCTGTGTTAACCAGAAGCAGAACAGAGGGAAGCATCCAGGCCCTTCATAAAGGTATAGAGACAACCTCACGAGCTTGTCAAGCAACTCATCTTGCAGACCCCAAGGAGAAGTCAGAGGGGTTGGGTCCAGAGAGAGATGCAGGCCAGATGAAGGAAGAACAGCACTCCTTCCCCCGAGAGAAAGACACAATTTCTGGCAGCTTGAAGAATAAAATTATTGAAGAACCCAGGGTACACAAAGAGAAGAGTGAGCACACTGGAGTCCTAGCAGGGAAAGAGGGTTCTAGAAGTCAGGTTATCCACTGGTGCTCCTCCCTGGTGCCTAAATCGTCATCTGACTCCTTCTACCAGTCTGTCAGCAACCTAAATAAATATTCCCACTACCCAAAGAGAAATCTCTTTCTTCCCACAACAAAATGCTTGAAGACACATAAAAGTCTTAAAGACACATAAAATCTAATACTTTAACAAAACTAAAGGACCAAAGCATGGTATATCAAACTGAAAAAAAAAAAAATCAATGGGAACCCATAACCTCAAAAGGCAGATTTTTCCAACCACCCAACAGTAGCTCTTTGATGCATTACTAACTTTCTTGTGTACCTCTAGAGCCCAGATTTTGCTCTATGTTCCAATTCTCCACTATGAAAAAAAGAGGAATCCTTGAAAGGTAATCCGATTCCAGTTCACAGGGCAGGAAACACAAAACAGTTGTGAAATATCCAGCTGTTACCAGAAAACTAAGACCCTTTCAAAAATGTCAGGGGGCAATGCTAGATTGGACAAAGGAGTCTGCCTATAGGGATTCCTAAGAGCCAAACAGTGATTATGTATTTGGGCATCACAAGGAAAATAAAATCATGGTTAAATGGAACAAGTTGAGTTAGAGAAAGACCACTATGATTTCAAAAGAGAAAAGTTTTTATAAAGGGCAAAAGGCAGTTATGAAATAAAAGAAGCATGAACATAATAGGATATGGTTGGTTTTAATCCATGGAACTAACTGCAGAGAATAAGGAAGAAGACAGGCTAGAGACAGGCTAGAGAAAGGAGGAACTATACCTGTAAGGACCTATTTAGAAACTGTCCCTGCTCCCCTTCCCCCAGGGGATTTACTAGGCGACAAGTAACAAAGCCCAGGTACAAGGGTGGGTCAGGCCAGGTGGAGACATCCGATCAGGGGGTAATGCATACTGTCTCCTTGGTTACCAAGGAGTATAGGCCCCGCCCTTTGGGAGCCTTTTGGGCGCCAATCTTAATCAAGGTATAATAGGCTGGTTCAAATGTCTAATGGGGAAACTGTAACTCAATTGGTCACCTAGCATCACTGTGGAGTTTTCTGTGTGTGTTACAATCTCATTGGCTATCTGTGCGTGGCCAGGCCCAACCGCATGGCCTTTGCCCTTAAAAGCTAGACTGTGAAACAGAAAAGGGTCGCCCTCTCTTTTAAGAGGTGCGGCCCAGAATGTTTGGTTAGATTCTTGATGCTTGGTGCGAAATAAAGCTTTGCTTTATTGCTTGACCTTCGCTTTGTACCAGTCTCGCTCCTTTAATCATGGACCCATTATTGGGGCATAACAGTAACCAAAGCAGGAATGACTGGTCAGGGCCTGAAGAGAGCCTAAGGAGCACTAGCGTAGGAAGGACAGGGTACACTCTAATACCAGGGCAGGTCAATATAACACAGTAACAGACAGAAGAGCATGTGATGTTGCCTAAGCAATATTTACAAAGAACATACCTGGTAGAGAGAAACCAGATTACAAAGGAAACATCTGTGAAACCAAGGCAGGAAGCATTTTTTGGAAATGAGTTAAATTTTAATAACTAAGTGAAATTTAACCCTTTAAAAAAAAAAAAAAAGAACCCAAATGACTGCTAACCAGTAACACAGATCTGAATCACTGTGGAAAAAGCAACCAAGACCCCAACAGCCAACAACTCGGGTCCTATAAACCCAGCTGTTCTGAAAGGCACTGGTTTGTCTGAGGATCTGTAAAGGCACTATACCAAGAAGATTGAAAAAGTATCACTGAAACCCCTGCAAATAATTTAAATAAGTAGCTCTATAACCTTAGGAAGGTATAAAAAAGACACATAGAAGTAATAATAAACTTCATTAAACCCACAATGTTGGTTTTTTAAATAGGATGAATGTAAGTACCGTAATATAATTTGCAATAATCATATCTGTGCTTGTTTTCCTTATTTGTGTCATCTTCAATTTCTTTCATTAATGTCTTGTTTTTAGAGTATAGGTCTTTCACACCTCCTTGGTTAAATTTACTCCTAGCTATTTTATTCCTTTTTAATGCAAATATAAATGGAACTGTTTTCTTAAATTCTCTAATAGTTACTAGTGTATAGAAACACAACACATTTCTGTATATTGATTCTGTATCCTGTAAATTTAATAAATTTATTTATTAGTTCTAATAGATTTTGGGGGGAGGGTTTAAGATTTTCTCTGAGTAGTATCATGTCATCTGCAAATAGTGGCAGTTATTCTTCTTCCTTTCCAATTTGAATGCATTTTATTTCTTTTTCTTGCCTAACAGCTATAGCCAGGACTACCAATACTATGCTAAATAAAAGTGGCAAGAGTGGGCATCCTTGTCTTGCTTCTGATCTTAAAGGAAAAGCTTTCAGCTTTTCACCATTGAGTATGATATTAGCTTGGGTCTGTCATGTATGTCTTTTATTCTGTTGAGGTACATTCCCTCTATGCCTACTTTGTTGAGAGTTTTTAATCTTAAGTGGGTGTGGAATTTTGCCAAATGCTTTTCCTGCAGCTGCTGAGATGATCCTACATTTTATCCTTTGTTTTGTTAATACAACAGATCTGTTTCAACAGGCAAGACCAAAAGTGGAAACAAATGGGACTATATCAAACTAAAAGCTACTGCACAGTGAAGGAAACCATCAACAAACAAAAAGGCAACCTACTAAATGGGAGAAGATATTTGAAAGTGATATCCAATATGGGGTTCAATCTAAAATATATCTTTATAGAACTCATACAACACAATATTAAAAAAATCTGAATAAAAAAAATGGGTAGAAGATCTGAATAAACACTTTTCTTAAGAAGACACAGAAATGGTCCACTGGTATGTGAAAATGCAAATCAAAATCACAATGAGAGATTACCTCCCAGCATCAGAAGGGCTAGTATTAAAAAGACAAGAAATAACAAGTGATGGTGAGAATGTGTAAAAAAAGTAATTCTCATGCACTGTTGGTGAGAATGTAAATTTATGAAGTCACTATGGAAAACCGTTTGGAGGTGCCTCAAAAAATTAATAATAGAAATATTATATAATCCAACAATTCCACTTCTGAGTATTAATCCAAAGAAAACAAAAACACTAATCCAAAAAGACATCAGCACACCGGGTATGTCAAAACATTATTTAACCAAGAGAGGGAAGCCACCTAAATGTCCATCAACAGATAAGTGAATAAAAAAGGTATTTAATATATACAGTATACAATAAATATCATGGACTATTACTCAGCCATATAAAAGAATGAACTCCTGCCATTTGCAACAATATGAGTGGACCCAGGGGATATTATCCTAAGTGAAATTCAGACAGACAAAGACAAACACCATATGCTTTCACTTATACGTGAAATCTAAAAAATCTGTATGTGGAATCTAAGAAAAACAAAACAAATGAAACAGATTCGTAAATACAAAAACAAACTGATGGCTGCCAAAGGGAAGGGGTTGGGGGGAACGGATGAAATAGGTAAAGGGAACTAGGAGGTACAGTCTTTCAGTTATAAAATAAATAAGACATGTAGATGTACAGCATAGGAAATACAGTCAATAATATCATAGCAACTTTGTACAGTGACAGACAGTAACTAGACTAATACAGTGACCATTCTGTAGTATATATAAATATCAAAGCACTGTATTTATATACCTGAAACTAATACAATATTATGTATCAATTATTCTTCAATTTTACTAAAAGACTCTTCTCAAAAATTACCTTTGCTCAGAAGCCTTTGTTGATTAAATCCCACTTAGCACTTAGTTTTGCTCCAATATTTCGCATACCCTGGACTATAATTATTCTTCTTGTGATACTTTAACCTCAACAATGTGACTGTCTCCTGTTTTCTATGTTATAGCCCCCACCTCATCCCCCCCAACCCCCCACCAAGAACACTTTCTCCTTCAAATCTCCACCTGAAGGGTCTAGCAAAGGTTTTTGACTAATTTGGGAAAGTAAGGGCTTTACATTGATTAAGAGTGGTTTTCTCAAATGATATACGATCAGAAGAAAACACCTTCGGTTCCTCTTCCCAAAGCCAATCACAGAAAATAGGAGGGCTATCAGTAATACCTGAAAATAACAGACATTCCAATATTAATGGGAATAAGGCTCTGTATTCTCTATGACTAGCACTTCTGTTCCTTGTTCCTGTTGTGTAGAAACAAAAGTGACAAAATTTACATAAGCAGAGATGTCTCATGGTACTTGAAGGCAGATAAAGAAGAAGAAATCATCACCAATACTAAAATAAACTTCTGGGTTGTTGCTGTTGTTGTTTTTCCCAGTAAATTCAATAGAACCTAGAATTCAAACAAGGTTAGATATGCACCCATATATTTGGGTGTTCATGTGAATCAATTATTTCGGTTCACTCATTATTAACAGGGGTCTGTCCATTAGCTGAAGGACTCAAAACTCAGTAAAAATTGTTAGAAACTCAAATAGTGTTGGAGGCTCCAAAAGTCACAGTTTGACCTACGATTTTAGCTTGGAGCTATGTAAAATCCAGACAACTGTCTACCAAACTCACAGCAGTGGATTTGAAAGAGCACAACTTAATTCAGTTAAGGTTGGCATTCATTTCAAGTGAATTCATTCAGGCTGAAAATTGTCCCTTTGAATCAACCATTTTCTGGTGATTGGCATTTTATTGAGTTCATGGTGTGATCTTCTCCATTTCTTCGCCCCACACTCTTCACGAAACCAGACACCAGGGAAAGAACTGGTTTAAAGGAGTCTACACTGATGCACAGCAAATAAGCATGATGCATGAAGCAGGAAGCTAAGTCATGGTCTTCCGAGGTTCATGGAAAAAATATCCATGATCCGTCCAATACAAAGCTGGCAAATATAAATACAGAAAAGCTTTGATATTGCAACAACTCTTATGTTTGTTTTTCTCCTCATCCATTGCCCTGTGAGGGTCTGATGGGTTTCTCCTCTCAAAATCTGCTCCCAATAAAAAACCCATCATCAGTCATCTATAAACTTTTGGACACTTAAATCAGAACGTAACCTCTCCCAGAATTACTTGAACTTTAAGAATTATAGAACCAAAAGTTTCATTCCTTTTCAAAAGAATTTCAGCTACAGGTGCGTAGGTGGGCAAGGTATTCTGGTGGGGGTGGGGGTAGGGGGATGGAGTAAGAGGAATTTCTAATGCCACTAGCATCATAACCCACGACAGCTACCCTCATCTCTAACCTCAGCTTGCAAGATCTAAAAGTATGTTTCCCTCTCTTTGATTGTGGTCTTCTTTTTCTCACGTGCGTGCATGCGTGTGCATTATGTGTGCATGTGTGTGTGTGTGCCAAGGTTACAGAGAGCAAAGATATGGGATGTGTTATCTATATGTACATAAGGGGATATACGCATGGGTGTATTTTTACTTACAGCTATGTTTTATCAGAACCAAGACCTTGCCTAAAATCACCTCCAGAATATTAGCTAACAACATCCAGGCAAGCCTCCCGTCCATGTTAAGTCACGTAGGTGACTGACAACAAGTCACTTAAAACTGTCTGCATCTCAGTCTTCTCATCTCCAAAATGATACAGCTGAAGTAAATAGCTCTTAAGATCTTTTACAGCTCGGCTCTCTGTTACAAACTCTAGGCAGCAGTTTACAACTGGTAAATGGTTTTAAAGAGATTAACTACATAAGGCCAGACACAAAAATTCATTTCTTTGTGCTTCCGTTTACATTGCATTTCGCTTAGGATTTTAGGTTTAGAAAGGAGGAGGATAGGTTCATGCCACGAACATCTCCCGGTCTCTCCAGGCTCTGTGGGCCTCTCTCAACTCCCAAATCCCAGCACTGCCACTCTCACGGCTGCTCAGTGACGGCGTCCTGGGCCACCTGGCTGCCAGATTATTTGTGAGTGGCACGATGTAGCATAGCAGTCACACTGCACCATGTTTGGCAACCCTGGTTCTGTCGACTAAATGCCAGTCATGTCCTTATGACACTGCCACTGTCACAACTACAAATGCCCTCACAAAACAACTAGGTCATTGCTACATTGTACTTCATCATTTGTCACTTAAATGAATGCTGTCTTGTATGCTTTCACATAAGCCACAGTGGAATTTGTTGTCTTATGTTTGGTTTATTTTGCTGGGATGGGAGGAGGTCATTGTTTTGCTGTTTCTCATGTGTTCGTTGCATTTCTATTACCAAACTGGAAACACCGTGAGCATAGAAATCATTATCTTCCATTTCTTTAATGTTTCTAAAAGCCCCAAAGATGGCATAAATGAGTGTTCTGTTAACATCTACTCAAAAATGGACTATCTTCCTTATTATGAACCTTCCCCTTCAACTAAACATAGGCTGTTAAAAAAATTAGTCCTACCTACATGCAATGAGGCACCTTCCAAGCCCAGATCTTTTCCATTCAATGAAAAGAGTTTCACCAGCTATACCACTCACCAGATTTCCGCATCTATTGCTGTGATTTAATTTAAAAATGCTTATGTTTCTACTGACTGGTTTCTTCGGGGTCTGACCTAATTTCACTGAAACCCTGAATCCACTGGCTAATGGACATAGCTGAAGGGAGAATTCTTGAGGACACTCCATTCCTTTATGCCACTTCAGTGACCCTAGTTTTGTTACAACCCTTGGTGGGCTTCAATGCTTTACCACCAAGAGACTTGATGATTGTTTGGCCAGTTTTATTGTGAAATATTTAGGTGGTCTTCTCAGCAGCTTAAATTTTAATATATGCTGCTAAGACAATTTTATTAAGTTACTTTCCCTTCTGTTACACCCCTGAGGGGCACCTGGTTGGCTCAATCAGTTGAGCAGCTGACTTGGTTTCTGCTCTGGGTCATGATCTCAGGGTCGTGGGATCGAGACCCGGTTGAGACCCGCATTAGCATGAAATGGGTGTTCTGTTCTCCCTCTCTCTGCCTCTACCCTTCCTCCACATAAGCGTGCACATGCTCCCTCTAAATAAATAACATCTTCTTAAAAAATAATTATATTCTTCACAAACCTGTACCCCTGGGGCAAATAATATATTACATGTTAATAAAAATAATTGAATAAAAAATAAAAAATAATAATTATACTCTTGATTTTAGATGTACATGATAGTTTGCTTACAGGTTCATGTAGACAGATGCTTCTATTTACTGACCTCTATGTTCTTCATTTCACCCTAATCATCATGATAAATTTAACACAAAGTTTGATGAACAACACCATAACTGTAAAAAATGCCCTACGGTTAGTTGTGGCCTAGACAGGTTTTTTGGAACATAGCTATCTTTAGGAATCAGGATTTCATCTGGAATATTCTCTAACCCCTTTCTGCTGTGGACCACTGGTGTTGGCAATGCCTGGGATCTCAGTGCCACACCTGCCCCCTTAAGTCCCACTAAGTCAAAACTTACACTTGAACATGACCCCTAGGAGATTTGCGTGCACATTAAAAATTGAGGTGCAGGGGCACCTGGGTGGCTCGGTGGATTAAAGCCTCTGCCTTCTGCTCAGGTCATGATCCCAGGGTCCTGGGATCGAGCTCCGCATCGGGCTCTCTGCTCATCAGGGAGCCTGCTTCCTCCTCTCTCTCTGCCTGCCTCTCTGCCTACTTGTGATCTCTGTCTGTCAAATAAATAAAAATTATTTTTAAAAAAATTGAGGTGCAGTGCTCTACACATACAGTGATAGATTCGGCTGGTATGGCCACATAAGAGATTGAGACTGTACGAGAGGTCGAGAGTTTGAGGGGTAAAATTTGTTTCAAACTCTGGGTACCATATGAATGATAATCATTTTCTTGGGTAACATTTTTACTCAAACTTCTCACAAAAAGTCAGGGCAATTTCATACAATTCTTTAATTTTGAAATACTCTGAAATAAAATTGTCCAGTAGGGTATACCCAAAGTATACCTTATTAATTTTTTTTAAAGCAATGGGATCAGAGTAAGTGCAAAGTAGAGAAAAAAAGAATATACACGAATTACAACAGCATCTGTACCATTACCTCCTGTGTAGAAATTTGTAGGTTTATGTATTTCTAATACAGAAGTACTGTTTTGTCATTGGCTACCATATCTATGAAAAAAAATTACCACAAAATTATCTAAGGAGGTTTGAACCCAGAATCTTTGCTTTGCTTTATTTACCAGAGCTTATTTGGTAGCTTTGGGGGAAAAAAATAATAAAATAGAAGGAAGTCACTTTAGCGCCTAGAAACAAAATTTTAAAAAGAACTTGTATTTGTGAAGTGTACCATGTATCCTAAAACAAGCCCTCCCCTAGAAGGTGGGGGGGGGGCCTTTGCCTACGTGTCATAACTGAACATGTCCCACTGGACAAGGGACAGGAACCCCTGGTCACAAATAGAAGGACGTGGCAACTCTGTAGAAATCTGGGTGGCTTTTAGTCACTGTTTCCACTAAAAACATACTCTATATTCCCAAAAGGTCATGAGGAGAAAGAAGCTATGTGAATTTTGTCTCACTTGGCATCCACAATTATATACTGGCTAAAAACTCCATCATGGAAAAAAAGCGTCAAGAGTGTAGCATTCATATCACATGGCCAAATGCATACATAGTGTTGGGAGGTGAAATATTAGAATTGACATCTATATTACCTACCCTCTCTCATTTATAGCCAGAGGGCTCAGAAATGGGGCACATGAAATGAGAATCCCCACACACAGTAAGGGAGTGGCTCTGTTGAGATTCCACAGAGAAAAAGCCTATTCCAACCTACAAAATTCTCACAGCTGCAGTGAGGAACTGGAGTACCATTCAGGACAAAACACAAGACTCAGGCTACACAAAGTGGCTCCCAACATGGCTAATTAGTTTCTTCATCAAGACACTACTCCCTTAAAGTTCTCATTCTAGAAAAGAAAAAGTCTGTTCCTGCAAATAAGAACCTTTTCCCCCCTCTCACAGAATTTATAGGTTTAAATATAGCTTTTCTGTCTGTCTTGGGTCCTAACCTGAGAAAGGGAAAACAGAGTGTTTTCAGAGGACTCCACATGATACAGAGATGTGACATGACCTAGCAAGAACTGACCAATATAACCTACAGCAATTTTAAAATGTCTACCATGCCAAAAGTATTAATAATCAACAAACAGATAAGGCTGAACTCAGATTCATGGCTCTTTGAAATCATGAATATGGTCCAGCACGCTTTCTACCTGTATACACAGGCTTACTGATTGAGGCACTTTTTTTTTTGGTTTTTGGGTTTTTTTAAACATCACAAGGACCAGAGAAGCTGTCATTTGTCTCAAAGGCTGTGCAAACGATAGTTTCAGATGCCTTCTGAATTGTTTTGTTTCTCTTCTGAACTTCATTGCACCACCCATAGCTTCTTTGTACTAAACCAGGCTAGTTCTTCCTTCATGTTTATACCTTTCAAATATCTGTAGCTCTCTGTCCCTCATGTAAGATCAAGCATCCAGAAGGCATAATAACATTAAAAATGGAAACTGAAAAAAGACACTACTGGAGGTACTGACTGATCCATTAGGGCCTGAATTTCTTTCCCTTGGTAACCATATGAACAGCATTTAAAAATAAAGATTATAAATATTTTTAAATTCCTTCCCTGAAGGAGAAATAAAATTGTGTACTATCTTTTTACTCTGAAACAGACGGCTATATAAATAAGCACAACTTTTATCTTTTCACCTATTTTAATAAAATTTAGATGTACTATTAATGCTTAAATAATAATTAGTGACTAATGAATGTCAAGAGGAATGTTATAAAGTTCTAAAGTTTAATATTTTTATTCTAATAAAATAAATCGAGATATGGAACTGACCAAAGAATCCAGAAAAATATAGGGCATCACTCAATATAGGATTGACTTTTGAAGCTCTTGAAATTTTCAGGGAATCATATATGGGTCACTAACCACACACAGCTTATAAAGAGAAACAGGGAACAATGAACCTTTGAGGGAAAAAATGGAAGTCTCTTTCAGTGCAGCTTTGACAATTGGTCCATCTATTGTAAAGAGCTAAAATTTCAGCAATAATAAATCTGACAGCAATCCATTAATAATAAAGTCCTAGCTGATTTCATAAGAGCTGGTTCTGTCAACCTTTCCTCTGACTGAGAAAAGTCAATAGTGAATCCAGACACAGATCGTCAAGGTGAATAGAGCAGAGCAGTGGGATACACAAATCCTGCCGCTTGTCTGCCACCTGAAAATAAGCCTCAGTGCTTCCAGGAACATTTCACTGTCCTCTTTGTATTATAGCAAGATCTCATTCAGCTGAGGAATAAGCCACTGGGGCAAACTTGTATCAGCAGGACAGAGGAGGAAGTTTATAGAACATATACCCTTCCCAAACCTTACCAGATGATAAATGAAAAACTGGAGCACTTTTTCAAATCCTCTTTTTATCCCCTCAAACACAGTAACACTAAGAACTGTCATATATGCTCAATAAACAAGCAAACTGGAAAAGGATAAAACTTGGACAAGATAATTCAAGTTGATAGAAAAGAGAGATGGAAATGAAGGATTTTTAGATAATAACGGTAATGATGATGGTTCTCACAGAGCTCTTATTATGTAACAGCTACTATGAAAAATGCTTTATAAGTAGTTTTGCAGTGTCTGCAACAGCCCCATGAGGTATGACTATTATTCCGAGTTTACAGACATTTAAATTGAGGCACGCAATATTTAAGTAGCATGTCCAAGACGACACAGAGAACAAGTAGAGGTAATAAGATTTATTCCGAGACTCTACAAAGCCCAAGATCCTGACCACTGGGATGTCTTCCTTACATGTTCCCTGGGATTGATATTTCAAGAGAAATAAGCAGAAGCCAGACCTGATCCACAAAACTTCTCTCATTCTCTCTTCTGACGCAAAAGAAAGCATTCTGTGGTCTAAGGTTTCTGACTAATCCTCCCTCACCCCTCACTACTTCCATCACCTAAACTTAACATGCCTTTAACTGACCTGATTCTGAATCAGCCTCAAATCAAAAGTCAAGGCTGAACAGCAAAGTCATGACGATGGGCAGAAAGCATAAAGATCATTAAAAAGGACAGGCTCATGGGGCAGGTGGAATGACCTGGCCATTAGGCACTGCCACATTGAATCTTCCTTTCCCATATATGTTTGCGTTTCCTGAATAGTATGTTCAAGGCGAGTCATAAACCACTGGCTGATCCAATCTAAGAATCATGAATCTAGTCAATGGCAGATAAATGGATACCTCTGGGAGCTCTAACCTGACTTTCTAAAAAGGATTCTCTATCAGAAAAACCATCTGGATTTAAGATAAACAGTAACAGGAAGAAATTTGAAAAGAGAATGCCGTATTGATGAACCCTGTCTCACCTCATCCAATGAAAAACTGCTTAATTTGGAAAAAAAGCTTATACCCTCTCCTGTTCCTCTCTGCCCAACTCAAAAGATAACATGAGGTTTCCAGGTTAAGTGTCCACTGAAAACAGCAGTGGGGAGTGAAGGAGGGTTTGCAGCAGATATCAGGAGACTGAGGAAAGTCTCACTCTCCCACTGGCTGAACAAGTGGCAATGAGCCAATTAGACAACACACTTGCTAAGAACCTGCCAATTCCAAGAGTCTGTAGGAGGACCTCAACATCAGATAGAGCAAGGGAACTGAAGCAGAGGGGGTGAAATTAAAATGTTAATAATGACAAAAGCTACAGTCCAGCCTTCCACTGAATATTTTAGCTGTTGTTCTCTATCACCAAAGAACTGACATGAAAATCTAAGTAGCCCAGTTACCATGCTCAATTACCAGGCCATGTAGAGAACCCAAATGTAAGATAACCACAGATTATTCCCTCTACGCATAACTGTTCCTCACTCCCTTCTCCATCCTACAAGCTCCGAGTTTTAGTATCTCTAGATTATCTATTATGGTATCCATATGGAAACTTGATTTAGTGAAAGCATGTAAGGGAGAAGGGGGAATTCTGGTGTTTTCCATATAAAAATCAAAGCATATATTGGGGCACCTGGGTGGCTCAGTTGGGTAAGTGTCTGACTCCTGATTTCAGCTCTGGTCATGATCTCAGGGTTGTGAGATGGAGCCCCATATGGGACTCCACACTGGGCGTGGAGCCTGGTTAATGTTTGCTATGTGCCCCTCCCCCCCCAGAAAAAAAAAATCAAAGCATATATTAAAAAATAAAGAAATTCTGGGACATGCTATAACACAGATTAAGTGAAATTAACCAAACACAAAAGGATAAATGCTCTATGATTCCACTTGATGAGGCAAATTCATAGACACAGAAAGTAAACTAGAGATTACCAGGGATGGACCAGGGGGAGGGAAAATGGGGAATTATTATTTAATGCATATAGAATTTTTGTTTGGATGATGGGAAAAGTTCTGGAAATGGATAGCAGTGATGGTAGCAATACCTTGTGAAAGTACTTACTGCCAATGAACTGTGCACTTAAAAATGGTTAAAGTTTTGTGGTATGTGTATTTTATACCACAATTTAAGAAATGAAAAAAAAAATCAAAGCATACAGTATCTGTACTGCAATTGCCCCAAATGAAAGAAATCTTCTCCAACATTTCTCCCGGAAGTATCTTAAAAAGGAGTACAGTACACGGCAAGTTCCATGAGGACAGGCCCCAGATCTTTTTGGCTCACTGTTACAGAGCAGTTACACTCTTACACAGTAGATTCTCCATAAATGTTTGTTTAATAAATAAATGATTAAAAAAAACAGAAGGCGTCTCCAAGAAAGAAAATATTTAAAAAGCATCAAATTTACTTATTCATAAGAAAGAATAAAGAGCATATTCCAGAGAAAAATACCAGTGCTCCTCCAGCTAAGCTGCTTCAGGCGAGGGAATGTATCACTTCATTTTACTTCCTCACAGCAGGTCTTATAATGTCTTACACATAGTAGATGGCTAATAAACGTCTGCAGAATGAGGAATTAAAACATGTGTAATTATGGGGCACCTGGGTGGCTCAGTAAGTTAAGCATCTGCTTCAGTTTAGGTCATGATGCCGGGATCCTGGGATGGAACCCCACATCGAGCCCCGCATCAGGCTCCCTGCTCAGTGGGGAGTCTGCTTCTCCCTCTCCCTCTGCCTGCTGCTCCCCTGCTCGTGTTCTCTTTCTCTCTCTCTCAAATAAATGAAATCTTTTTTTTTAAAGTTTATGACTATAAATGTCATGTAACTACTCTACTCTTCCCCTTTTTAAAAACTACTTTTTGCAAATGTCCAATTCCTTCTATCACAGGGCAAAAAAATAAACCTCACAAGTTATACAAAGTGAAGGTAAAAATATAAATAGCTAGAATATATCACTCTCAGAAAAAAAAAAAAAAAGCCAACAACACAGAGTACATCATCTTCTAAACTGAAAAAAAAAAAAATTTTTTTTCTGGAAAAAAAAAAACAAAAACTGAAGTATGGAAAAGAACAGCTTATAATTCATGTTGATTTTTCAGGAAGTAATAAGTGATGAAAATAAAAGAAAATGTGAATTCTCTTTGGAAGAAAATTTAAATATTCATTCCCAAAAATCAATGTCTCACCTTCATAATCAATAGTTGAGTAAACATAGAAGGATATTTAGGGCTCTTATGTGCCCCCCCCACTCAAAAATTTCTCTCATTTGTCTATCGATTAATCAGGTGTTCTTTTTAAAAAATACTAATGTCACAAAATTATACACAGCTGGCTTATGGCCAACATGCTACAGCAAGTTACCAATGATCTTCTCAATTGATCTTCACTATCTGCATCATTTATTTACATTTTATGTGATTTGCTGAGTTAAAATATACAGACGTAGAATATTTTTAAAGCAAAAACTCAAATGCTGGCACCCTGGGCATTCAGCAACTCTACAGGAGACGGACCCTAATAAATCCACCAGGACCATGTAATGTAGTAAGTCTCACTCTGAACAATATTAAAACATGTTCTGCAACTTTGACTGTCCCCTAGCCCTAATACTGTGTGCCAATTAACAATGGAAATAGAAATTCAACCTCTGTAGATATCAAGGTTTACATCTCCGTCTCTCAGCTGTTATGGTCAGCACAAGCAGGTAAGCATCATTCTGGAATAGTCTGTCTGCTAGCCCAGTCCTTCATGCATGCAGGGGTTCTCCATTAGAACCCAAAATGCTCCCAGTCCACTCTTAGAGCCGGCTCTGCAAGCAGAACCACAGGAAGGATTATCACCTCCGTACATGAAAGCATAACCACTCCAGGTGTAATGATGCAAAATACCAGCACACCAGCCTCTGCCAGAAAGCACAGACTTAAAGCAGGTACGTTTCTGTGCTCTAGAAGGGAAGGGGGTGGAATGAGCAAAGAGGAAGCCCCAGAGCCCTAATCTACTAGAGACGCTTATTCCACTCAGAACCAATCTAGCTAACGTAGGGACATCAGTTTACCCAAATGAAAGATGTGGTCTCCCGTCCTTCACTGGCTTGCCTCAGAGGGCGTTCAGCCAAGCAAAGCCAGGGAAAACAATCTATAAGATCTCTTTAAGCTATAATAAATAAGGCGAGTTTCAGAAGAAATAACACTCAGCTATGGCAAAGAAGCACAGACGCTAAACCTTTTCCTCGTCTTATCACTGCTACTGGTGTTTACAAACTACAAGCAATAGCCTTGGGTGCCTCAAGAGACTCTCCATGAGTAACCTCCCGTCGGATCCCTAATTTAAATCCCCCCTTGATCAATCTGTGATGTTTCTGGCAGTTAAAGAGAAGGGGGTGAGTGAAATGACATGCATAAAATGAATCCTTTTCAAGTTGTAAATGAGTGAGTCAGGATTCAGACTTGCCGAGATGCTCCAAATTAAAAACCCTGCTCTAATTTTAAGCATGCTCTGTCTTACCGTTTTGCTGTTGTCTCTCTCAGGCTCAATTCACCTGGAACTCTTTAACATGTCTCTAGCAATGTGTCTGCACCAGGCCAGGCTCATACAGCAACTGAATTCACATCTTTCTGCACTAGCAAGCTGAAAACGGTACGGCTGTACTACAACCAAGAAAGGGGGAAGCAAGAGCAAAAAAAAAAAAAAAAAACCACACACAGACACAAAAACACACCAGAAATCACCTAAGAGAAACTAATCTCAGTGGAATAAGACCAAAAATAGTTCACAAGAACACAAAGAACATGCTAACATTCAGTATCAATAGCTTTAACAGTTCATTTCTCCCCCCCCAAAAAAAACCTAGTTTTTTTTTTTTTTTTTTCTCCAAACACGATGGACTTGCCTGTGGAGTTCCCAGGAAGGCAGAGTAACCAGGCTCTGCAGCAGCATTGCAGCCAAAGTAACAGTGCATATGCTGTCCAGGCGATTCACAACACACTGTCTCTTCAGAAAGATATTGATTTGCAATGCAGGGCTGCTTCAAAAGAATACAGAAGGGGAGCCAAACAGCTGATGCTGATTGCATGGGAGGAAAAACATTTAATCAAGGGGATGTACCCCATCAAACTCAATTCAATTTTTTTAAAAGCACTGGAGGAAGCCAGTAAGGATCTTGAGTGACAACCCCATTAAACAATAATCTGAGGTCCTACAGAAGGCCAACGAAGGCTACCATCATTCGTGCTGCAAAAGCCACTAAAATAGTTTAATGTGTCTATGTGTATATATTTGTCATATGCAAATGAGGAATAATGAGAACTCTAAAATAAACATGCACCAAATAAATGAGGTTCAAAATGCACAGGTGTAGCACTTACAAACCCAAAGTGATAAAATACATAGTTACAAGCCTACAGAATTCTTGGTTGGAGGGGTTAGAGCTTCTATCACTCCCAAAAGTAAAATGCCAACACAAACCAGATCCCAAAACCCTTAGGTTAATTATGTCAAGTCATACCACACAGCGCTGGGTGCTGGGTGCTGGGTGGTGAGGAAGAATGCCAAAAGGCTACTCTTATAGCGACCCCTACAGGAGAGTGGTTAAGCTACAATTTGTCTTTGTTCAAAGTACCTCCTACCCTCAAAAAACAGAATCACAAAAGGGTATAAATTAGGTTAAGCCACAAGGATACAACTGAAAAACACTTCAGGCTAGAAATTTTAAAAGTCAAGCATGAAATCTGACCTCACAGATATTTATTTAATTAAGAGATTAAAGTACAAGAGGAGGTAACTACCATGTCAATGGTGAGCAGCCAAAATTCTCACAGCCCACAGGACTGGGTACACTTATAATCAGAAAGCTCCGGGAAAGATGGTTTCCCTTCAGTTTAAAGAAATGATCTCCCGGGGCGCCTGGGTGGCTCAGTGGGTTAAGCTGCTGCCTTCGGCTCAGGTCGTGATCCCAGGGTCCTGGGACTGAGTCCCACATCGGGCTCTCTGCTTCGGCAGGGAGCCTACTTCTCTCTCTCTCTCTCTCTCTCTGCCTGCCTCTCTGCCTACTATGCCTACTAGTGCTCTCTGTCCGTCAAATTTTTAGGAAAGAAAGAAAGAAAGAAAGAAAGAAAGAAAGAAAGAATGAATGAATGAATCTCCCAGGGCACCTGGGTGGCTCAGTTGGTTAAGCATCTGCCTTCAGCTAAGGTCATAATCCTGGGGTCCTGGTTCAAGCCCCATGTAGTCAGGCTCGCTCCCTGCTCAACGGGGAGCCCAGTTCTCCCTCTCCCTCTGGCTCATGCACTCTGTCTCAAACAAATAAAACCTTAAAAAAAAAGAAGAAGAAGAAGAAGGTATCACCTCCCGTTTGCAAACCATCTTCACCTTCATCTGTTTGAATTATACTGTGAAGATACTGAACTTTTATTTTTCTCTGCATCAAAAAAACTCATTCAAAAACTTACAAAAAGTTCTTCAAACACAACTATCATGAACTTCCTTTTTCAGGAAAGCCAAGAGAGAAAGCTCGATCCTTAATATCCGAAAACTACTGAGGTCCACGAATACCATTTCTGCAGAGGGGACTACATTCCTATGAGAATCTGAGTTTTAATGCAGAAAAATGAAATTGGACCATTTCCTTACACCACACACAAAAATAGACTCAAAATGGATGAAGGACCTCAATGTGCGAAAGGAATCCATCCAAATCCTTGAGGAGAACACAGGCAGCAACCTCTTCGACCTCAGCCGCAGCAACATCTTCCTAGGAACAACGCCAAAGGCAAGGGAAGCAAGGGCAAAAATGAAGTATTGGGATTTCATCAAGATCAAAAGCTTTTGCACAGCAAAGGAAACAGTTAACAAAATCAAAAGACAACTGACAGAATGGGAGGAGATATTTGCAAACGACATATCAGATAAAGGACTAGTGTCCAGAATCTATAAAGAACTTAGCAAACTCAACACCCAAAGAACAAATAATCCAATCAAGAAATGGGCAGAGGACATGAACAGACATTTCTGCAAAGAAGACATCCAGATGAAAAAGTGCTCCATATCACTCGGCATCAGGGAAATATAAATCAAAACCACAATGAGATATCACCTCACACCAGTCAGAATGGCTAAAATGAACAAGTCAGGAAATGACAGATGCTGGCGAGGATGCGGAGAAAGGGGAACCCTCCTACACTGTTGGTGGGAATGCAAGCTGGTGCAGCCACTCTGGAAAACAACATGGAGGTTCCTCAAAATGTTGAAAATAGAACTGCCCTATGACCCAGCAATTGCACTACTGGGTATTTACCCTAAAGATACAAACGTAGTGATCCAAAGGGGCACGTGCACCCAAATGCTTATAGCAGCAATGTCCACAATAGCCAAACTATGGAAAGAACCTAGATGTCCATCAACAGATGAATGGATCAAGAAGATGTGGTGTATATATATACACAATGGAATACTATGCAGCCATCAAAAGAAATGAAATCTTGCCATTTGCGACAACATGGATGGAACTAGAGCGTATCATGCTTAGCGAAATAAGTCAAGCAGAGAAAGACAACTATCATATGATCTCCCTGATACGAGGAAGTGGAGATGCAACATGGGGGGATTGGGGGGTAGGAAAAGAATAAATGAAACAAGATGGGATCGGGAGGGAGACAAACCATAAGTGACTCTTAATCTCACAAAACAAACTGAGGGTTGCTGGGGGGAGGTGGTTTGGGAGAAGGGGGTGGGATTATGGACATTGGGGAGGGTATGTGCTTTGGTGAGTACTGTGAAGTGTGTAAACCTGGTGATTCACAGACCTGTACCCCTGGGGATAAAAATATATGTTTATAAAAAAATAAAAAATTAAAAAAAAAAAAGAATCTGAGTTTTAGTTTGTGATTGCTCAACCCTCCAGCCTACAGACTCCTTTTTCAGGACCAACAGTGCTTCTTACTTAAATCATTTAAGATTTAATCATATGCTGCCTCAAAACTCTCACTAGCTCACTAGCTCACCATTTTAAGGTCCTTGAGGAACAAACTCTATCAACTGCTTCCTTTTTTATTCCCCCACAACATATAACACAATGCTAGCTATCCAGAAAATATTAAATGAATATTTAAAAGAAGTAACAAATTTCCCAAATCCATATTTTAAGGCTTAAATAATCTAACGCCACCCCCATCATTCAATGTTCCCTGAAATTTAAAAAACAAAAACATGTTGGAAGTGTTATCTTCAGTCACTCCACCCAGGTAGTTCCTGTCCTTCTTCCTATAGAGTTGGTAGATAAGGGCATGTATAATGTTCATGGTCAAGAGGCTTTGCTGTTTAAGAACCAACAAACTGCACTGAATAAAGTTTCCCCCTTATTTTTTCATGTATTTATTCAACAGATGTGTGCTGATGCACCCAGCAGTAGGAACTTCCATGTTCTCTGCATTCAAGGAACTCAGTGAGTGGTGAAAAATAAAGCAAGTGATTATAATATACTGAAATATGTGTTTTGGGAGAGCTTGGTTGGGTACAGATAAGGGTGGCTCAGAGAAGACCCCACTGAGGAGGGAGCGTCAGGCTGAGGCTTCCAGGCACTGGCCAGAAGGGGGAGGGCATGTGAAGAACAGCAGGACAGGACAAAAGGATCAGAGGCCTGAAACTGGAAGCTGTCTAAGGAAACCACGGAGCAGTAAATAGACTGGTGGCAGCTGGGAAGGCTGAGGGAAAGATGGCTGGATGCCAGAGCATAACAGACCTGTAAACCATGCTAAGAAGTTAGGGCTTTTATCCAACAGGAAGTTGCCATTTAATCCAACAGGAAGGCACTAAAGGACTGTAAGCAGCACAGCAGCTGGGTGGGATTTTTTCATTTTACAACAAGGCAATGGCGTAGAACGGACTGGAGGTGCAGGGGCAAGCGGGGAGGCTATTCGCTCACAGTCTGCAAAACAATAGTCAGAAGCTCACTTATGTGTCTTAGGTTTCTAATCTCCTAGAAATGGAGCTCAGCCAGGATTCTTGTTCGCCTAATTTACTGAGGACATGCTCTCAGAGAAAGGGAGTGAGGAGGCAGGACAGGGAAGATGGGGGAAAGCAAGGAAGAGTGGTCTCAGAAGGAAAAAACCACACCCAACATTTGTCCCACCTGAAGCAAGAAGGCTGGCCTTGTTTACGCCTGGACTGGTCATCACTGACCAAGCAGAACTGAGCAGGGCCCCCCCAGCACTTCCCAGTCCATGCTTCAGTCACAATAGACAATGTTTCTTTTCTTCTTCTTTTTGTTTTGTTTTGTTTTTAAAGATTTTATTTATTTATTTGACAGAGAGAGACCGCAAGAGAAGGAACACAAGCAAGGGGAGTGGGAGAGGGAGAAGCAGGCTTCCCCGTGAGTAGAAAGCCCAATGCAGGGCTCTATCCCAGGATCCCCAGGATCATGACCTGAGCTGAAGGCAGAGGCATAATGACTGAGCCATCCGGGCACCCCAATGTTTCTTCTCCTCAGAGCTAATTCCTGCCTTAGGAATCTGTCTGTGCTGCTCTCACTGCCTAGAATGTTCTTCCTCAGAAAATCTTGGCTGACACCTTCTCATTACTCAGTTGGATGTCAGTAATCTCCTCCTCGGAGCCCTCCCTGGTTACCCTCTTCTTTGCACCAAATTTGCTGCACCATCTAATGTATTTATTTGTTTATCTTCTGCCCCCACTGGCATGTAAAAGGCTCCACAGCACGGGCTTCTACTGGTGTCCCCAGCCCCCAGGATAGCACTCAGTACCTGCTGAATAAATAAATATTAGGAAGAGCTGCTGCTGATGACTGTTGTTCAGACAAATTCTGTGGGCTCCCAAGAGTGGAAACAGACAGGAACCTTTAGGAATGAATGGGGAGAATGTGTGGGGAAAATATAGTGTCAATGTATATATACACAAGCTTGGCCTTAAAGCAGAAATGAAAAAACAGGCTAGAAGGCAAAACTACGGGAAATTAATCATTATGTTCATGTCGTACAAGATTCACAATCCACTGCCATTAAGACTATCTTTATTACAGGACATCGAGATGTATCTGAAAACAACCACAGAAGGACAATAACAGATGTTAAAATAGAGGGTCTATTTACAAAAGTCTTGTAAAAACATCATCTTGATAAATATAAAGGAAAAGATAAGAAAGAAAACTGACATATAAAAATGCTAGATCTGACCTCTATCTGCTTAGGTCATTTTTTCAGGAAAACAAAAATTGATCCCTGAAAGTATCTGCCTTCATATATGATTTTTTTTAACTTAAAAAGTATATCATACATTTTGCTGACTTTTCAAATGAATTATAATAAACACAGTCTCATCTTCAACTGATGACGACTGGGTCCCTCGTGAACATTAGTGACAGCCACGAGGATTTACCAGGAGTATACAGGGTCACTGACACCTGATCTCCAGACCTGACATCCATGCATCCTTTTGCATCATCACTATGGTTTATTCTCTTTGCCATAAGGCTTCCTTCCTTAAGGCTCTAAACATGCCACCTCCTCCTAAGACTACCACACTCTTCCCAGTCTTGCCACAAGCTTCCTCAACCATCCCTACACTTGAGCAACTAGACAAACAGGCTTATTAGAACACTGTGAATACAGGTTCGTTCAACTGTGAGAACAGGGGGGTGCAAAGCAGAACCAGGAACTTTCTTCTGCGTGGATAAGTACAAGCCTAGTAACACCCCCACCCCTCAGAACAAGAAGCTATTCCCTATGGGCTCTGTGGTACTTCTCACCTGGGCAGAAATACTTATTTCCTATCAGCTTCCCTGGACCCATCTCAGACCTACAAGGCTGTCAGATCCCTGACCCTCACAGGAGTACAGTCTAACAGACAGATTGCCTCCCCCGATAAAAAAGGAACCCAAACAAAAAAAAAGTATTGAAGAAAGGAATAGAGAAAGCTCTTCTCTTGGTTTTGTTCTGTTTTTTTTTTTTTAAACCAAAAAAAGAGAAAAGAAAAATAAGGAAATAAAGTTAGGAAAGGGGTAACAGCAAAGTCTACTTTATGCATATAAATCTAATACAGTAAGTCTGCCTTATGAATTACTTTCAATAAACTTTTAAGTCTCATGAAGAAGATATTTTATTTTCAAAAGTGATAGAGAAAAGACAGAAATTCCCCCCCAAAAGTGGCTGAATTTCAAATTATTATAGATCCAGGTGACCCTAGCAATTTTTTTCTACTGCAAAGTTTTACAGTGAAATGTTCATGTTATGATTGTTTTAAAAATGCTCACAAGGTTTTAGTAAACCTAAACCTTTATTTTTTAATAAGCACTAAAAAATTTATGACTTAATTCTTCTCCACTAATGCTAGTCATTGCTTAGACTTTCATATATTCAGAGAAATGTCATTTATTTAAAATACTTTCTCAATATCAAAAATATCCATGTATCACTCTGGCATTTCACGGAAACCTTAGGATTTTCTTCTTAATATTTACATAACTCTGAGTGTTTTCTGGATTCTAGAGGAGAAAAAATGAACCAATTCCATCAGTAAATACAGGTAATTCTATCACAACCCAAGAAATTTGTTCTTGAAAAATGCTGCATTTTGTTAAAATGCACCCTAAAAACATGAAGGCCTATGGGGAAAATAATACTAAGGGGAGACCATTCAAAATCCATGCATCTGGAGCACAAACAAAAACCATAATCATAACACACACACACACACACATACACACACACACACACACACACACACACACATACACACGCCATATCTTCTTCATCTCTGCCTTCCCTACAGTGCTGACACTGGGTCCTACATACAACAGATGCTCTAGGTTTGTTTCTTGGCTAAAGATAAATCCTATGTTGGTCACCACGAACTGCAGAAAACATGTCCAGGTGAAAAAGTTCAATTATGAACATCATCTAAGTTGGAGATTAAAAGCCCAAAGACAGAGCTATAGCAAGGAAACCTAATTTTTTTTTAAAGATTTTATTTGTTTATGACAAAGAGAGATAGCGAGAGAGGGAACACAAACATGGGGAGTTGGAGAGGGACCAGTAGGCTCCCCACTGAGCAGGGAGCCCAATGCAGGGCTCAATCCCAGGACCCTGGGATCATGACCTGAGCTGAAGGCAGACCCTTAATGACTGAGCCACCCAGGCACCCTACAAGCAAACTTTAGATTATGTTTGTCAAAAAACAGCATGGAAAGTTGATTTTCATGAATCCTAATAACAAAAACAGGTAGATACAGATTACAGTAATAAAAAGGCAGGACTTCTTTTTGTCTCCTTTAAAAATATGATGTCTGGGGGCACCTAGGTGGCTCAGGTTAGGCCTCTGCCTTCAACTCAGGCCATGGCCTCAGGGTCCTGGGATCGAGCCCTGTATCAGGCTCTCTGCTCTGCGGGGAGCCTGCTTTCCCCTCTCTCTCTCTGCCTACTTGTGATCTCTCCCTCTCTGTCAAATAAATAAATAACCAAAAAAAAAAAAAAAATCTTAAAAAAAAAAAAAATGTGATGTCTGATCACAGTTCTGCTTCTAACCAGGGGTTCAGTCTCCTCTTTTTTAGGGAACCATCTTCCTCCTTTCTATATGTTTTGTTTCCTGATCTTGTGTCCTCAATTATCCTGGGAAACATCTTGTCTACGCCTGAGTCTTTGCTTCTCCTCAGTTAAATTTCTAATCCTTGGCACATAAGACTTTGCATTAAAATACACATTACATGGTTGCTATACACACTATGTATTAATTATTTATTCAAGTAACAGAAAATGCCTGGGTATCTGCATGGCCAAGTGCAGTTTTTCCCACCCACACCCTTGCAAAATCACAACTGATTTTTTGATGGGGTGCCATGCCCCAAGTATGAGAAACTAAGCCAGGGACCCAGGTATAAAAGCAATCTTACCAAGACCATATTCACAAAGAACAGTATCAGAGAATTCCAAATGTCTAGAACTAATATGATCTTAGAAATGTGAATTAAATTATAAGACTTCAGTGGCAGACACAAAAAAAGACTCAGGTAGAAGCAAGAAGAAAGGCAACAGGCACTGAGGAAAGATGTGAGGATTTTCTCTCTTCCTGATGTCAGGATTCCAGGATGGAGAGAAGCTACAAATCCAAGACTATCAAAAGCTTCTTAAAGAGCTAAGTCTTTTTTTAAAAACTTACTTAAGTTTTTTAATGTTAACTATGAAAAGGGAAGAAAAAGTTTTCTAGTTCAGGGTTATAAGTCAGCTTTATTGCCTTTAGGAACTTTTAACCAGCTTTCCAAAATTCTACTTAGTTAGAAAATCAGGAGCATCCTAAAGGAAGAAAACTTGTCTAAATGAACCTGTCAAACAGACAGAAATGTCAAGTCACCTTTGACATTTTTTAATCTACAAGTTCCCTGCTACTGATCTAGTATAAACTTCAAAATATTAAAATAATAAGGATTTATTAAATAATTTTCTTCCTTTGTCTTACTCTGTACCCCTAAAAATAAAATACCCCTAAAAATCCCATAGAAAAGAATGGATAACAATGTTATTCATTCAACTGAAATTAAAACCAGTGCTCCTGTGTAATTTAATTAACTTCCCTTTGGCCAGTGTTTTGGTATTTTGCCTTTTCAAGCTAATGCTGGTATGATTTAGATCACTCTGAAACCACACATACACCTTCCTCAAAGAACAGAAAGCAAACCAAGGTAATCATTTGTCAGATGATCACATAACCAGTCCTATCCCCCTTGTGTAACAGAGAAGGAGGTTCGAGGCAAAAATGCGTAAGTAGCAGGGATGTTACCAGTTCTGAAATGCTTTTACTCCTACATTCCTTTCATATCCAGTGAAACACTAAGGACAGCAGCACTCAAATACTGGTTGAGTCCTTTCTGCCACTTCTTGTGGAATGTTTCACTTGAATGGTTACAAAAACAAGCTGGTTCCTGGAAAGGTTCCTCCCCTGGCGCCATGCACTGCAGGCTAGAGAGGGGTGTGTCCTGTCCAGCACCAGGCCAGCCATCCAACTTAGGCCATTGTTCCCTGGGACTTTGCCAGCCAGAGCTGAACTGGACCCTACCCCTCTACTCCTGATGGTGGCAAAGCAGAGAAAGCATCAGCTGAGAAGCCACTGGTGTCAAGTCCTGAAGAGAGGTTGGAATGAAATCCTGAAACTGACAAGGACAAGGAGTAAGAGTAGAGATGAGGGCAAGAGACAGAAGGCACTGAAACTGTGGTCCCAGCAGCTGAGTCCTCAGCACTGCCTGGTTGGCTCCCCCAAGGAGGGGGAGCAGTAGGCAGAAAGAGAAGCAGGCTCCCTGCTGAGGAAGGAGCCCAATGCGGGACTCGATCCTAGGACCCCAGGATCATGACCTGAGCTGAAGGCAGACACTTAACCACCTGAGCCACCCAGGTGTCCCAGTTGGCTGACTTCTTAAAATGAGGTTGTGCCACGCTAACCTCCCCATAAATCCCATTTTCTCCCCTAAACACTTTGAGCTGATTTTCCGTTCCTTGTAACCAAGAGTGCTTGTGCATGCGGAAATATATGTACAAAAGGATGGGCGCCTAGGGTAAAGCATGGATGCTAGAGCTGTGGCTAAGATGCTTCATAGACACGCTGTTTTAAACCCCAGGAAGAAGAGATTGACGGTTGATGTGGACTCAAATGACAGTAGGAAAGGATGGGTTTAATAGCAGCCAAATGTTTTCACAAAGCAGCTTCACATACCTACGGTACATACTACTATTTCTATAAATTTGTACTAAATTATCATATATATTAAACTTTTAAATTTATTCTTATAATTTACAGGGGTTGTATAGCTGCCATGAAACATGGAGCATTACCACTGAGTCAGTTATCTGCCCCTGTAGAAGCCTAAATACTCAAACCAATTAGTTTAACCACACAAGTTGCTGGGATAGCACATATTCAGATTTTAGGCACAGTACATAAATGATACTAAACTGATCTGGCCTTGCAAATACCATTTATAAACTGCTGGTAAATATCACCACCCATATGTAACTAAGAAATGTCACTGGAATTATAAAAAGGAAATCAGTTTGTTACACTGACCCAGGCTTTAAAGGCCTTCTGGCCATGAAAGAAAGAGGGTTATTAAAAATTAAACAAGTAACAGCAAGGGAATTTTAGAAAAAGTCACAAAAGTACACTAGGGATGTGTGGAGTATGTAAAGAAGACAGAGTAAACTACATTTTCTGTATTTCATTACTAAAGGATTTTTTTCACACTCTATTCATTTACCAACCATTTATTGAGCTTTGTATTAAGCACCATAGGAGGTATAGAGATGAATGAGACACAACTGCTGTCCTCACAGACAGTGGGATACACTGTACTGTACAATACAAGAAATAATTGCCACTGCAGAATATAAAAGAAAATACTACAAGAACTCAAAACGAGGAAAGCTTCACAGGTAAAGTGAAAACTGTCAGATTTTCACTTCAGGTATGTAATTAAGCTCTGAATACTAGAGTCACAAAGAATTCAAGAGGCAAGATGTTGGTGGAAAATGTATATCCAAAAACTAGCAATGATCACTCTTAGAACAAGAACTGTTATCTCTATCTGGATGTAATTTGATAGCTTAACAAAGAACCTTTGTAATATCCCAGGAGCACAGCCTAGAAGAGTTGAACAACTTCCACCATTTGAACCCTCACAAACAATGGTTCTTTTCTCCCCTTTGGTGGAAGATTATTTGGATGGACTCCAGGGACTCCAAGTACACTGCCTGACCATCTGGTTCAAAGATGTGTTTTTTCCTAGTGACCCACAATGCAGTCAACCAAACTCTTTTTCCATATTCCTTAAGGAAAACTGAGTTTTGAGAAATGTTGCAACAGCTAGTCATGGGCAACTTGGAGACCATGATTAGCTCTCATTCCTCTCCCCAGTCCTGATTCTACTTCAGGGAAGGTAACGTTTTACCTAACACAATACAAAGGCCAAACTGACTAATTTGGTTTTATTGGTCCTCCACTGAAACAGCTGAGTCCCTATATAGTCACTGTTTCTCCTAACCATTCAAAGAAACTTCAATTCATATAAAAGTTCGTATTAAAAAAACAAAAAATTCTTACTTCCAGACTGACCCCACCACAACCCATACCTACTATGGGCACAAAGTTATTGCAGCCCCCAGAAGACCACTTGACTTTAAGGAGCCCCAAGTGGGTGCAGAACTGCATTCAGGTATTTCCTTTCCAACAAGGTTCCTTAAGGCAAAACCCTAAGAGATAAAACAGGTTTGAAAAAGAGAAAGGAGACATCATAGATGAAACTATATAGATGGGTGCACAGCTACATGGAAAAGAACGTGAGCTCAAGAACCAGACAAACCTGGGTTCCTGACCTTGGACAAGATACCTAATGTATGATAATAACAGTACTTTATTAGTATTAGTATTAGTATTCAATACCTCTAATATAATAATAATATATTATTATATAATAAAATATTAATATAATATATTATAATATAATAATAATAATACATTAGTATTATTATCATTCAATACCTTAGAGGTATTGAAAAATAACAATACCTGTGAGGCTAACTGGTGTCTAAACTGCTCAGAACAGCATTCAGTAAAACAAAGGTTTTTTACACCGCAGTGATAAGCATAATGCAAAAGCCTTTGGGCACATCAGACACCCCTGAGGCTTGCACTTCTGCATGAGGTCTGCTACTGGTCTTGGTTTTCTTGGCTCAGATCAGCCTGCGCACTTCCTTCTGCAGCAACCATGGCCGTCAGGCTTATTTTCTCAGTCACTCTTTATGTCCACCAATTCCTACTGATTCTTCTCCGATATCTGTATTTCTATTTCTATTGCAATTGTGACTGCACTGTGCTCTTGTACCATTCCATTAAATTCAACTACTTTTTTAACAGCTATATGTACTACCCTACAGCCTTTCTTGGTATTTCCTTTGGCTAAAGGTAGAAGGAGCTATGTAGAGTTCTCTATGAGTTTTAATGAGAAAGCTTAGCTCACTCTGATTCCTCCTCCTTCCTCCCCACAGCCCCCCTCTCCAGACTTTCTTCCTCTTCTATCATATTTCTCTATTGTAACTACAAAGCTGCAGCTTAAGAGTCGTTAAAACTGAGAATCCATGGTTACATAATGAAACTTCAAAGACAAGGCTTATTGAACAGATTAGACTGACAGCAAGAGATTTTACCACCATCAGGACATGCAAGGGAAATTTAGGGAGTACTGAATGCTAGAAGAGGTAAACTTTACATCTACCAACAGAAAAATCAGCCACATAATGTATTCACAACTGGCTGCCACCGGAAACTCTCTGGACAAGAGAAAATTAGAAAACAAAAACTCATCAAGAATCAATTTTGCCAGGGGCAACCTAGAAACTTTTCAAACAAACAGTTCTAAATTGGCATGCACACATTTCCAAAAGAATTGGGGGTGTTTTAAGATAATCAATGCCAATCAGGAAGCAAGACTCTATCTTCTGAGACTGCACTAAACAAAATGTTCTATCTGATCAAAGAAGGAATAAAATTTTGGTGCATCAGCTTATGAAACACACACAAATAATCTGCTCTCTTATTAAAATTAAAGTGTATGATGAGATCTATGTAGAAGCAGAGTCTACCCACATGTGCTAAACCTCAACTGTCATCCTGCTCTTTCATTTACCAAAGTATTTCACTTCTCTGTGCAAGTAGCATAAGGTAGTATGACTAAGAAACTGTATTTTAATAGTACGTAAGACAGAGGTGTCTGGGTGGCTTAGTTGGTTAAGCATCTGCCTTTGGCTCAGGTCAAGATCTCAGGGTCCTGGGATTGGGCCCCACATAGGGCTCCCTGCTCAGTGGGGAGTCTGCTTCTCCTTCTCCACTCCTCCTTCTTATGTTCCCTCTCTTGCTGTCTCTACACTCTGTCAAATAAATAAAATGTTTAAATATATATATATATATACCAATAAAAGTAATTACTGTTAGAACAGTGTATGTAAGCACAAGTGGAAATACCACCAACCACAGGACTCTGAAGATGACCCTTTCTCCAGGATATGTCCCCCACACACAAAAAATATAAAGTAAGCATGTAATTATGTGCACAGTTAATTTTAACTGAAACTAACCCCACCTATCAGGACAAGCATGAAATAGCATGTATTAGCTAATTTTCTGCAAGTATTACTTAAGAACTTTTTTTTTTAACAACTGGCAAGTCCATCCAACAGTTCTTTTTATTAGGAAAATGTCTGAGTCTTTTAACTCCATTCTAAAAGAATTGCAATACTCTAACTGCCATCAATCTTGCTTCAGTCACGCAAGCCCTCTCTAAAATTTTTACTCTAAAATTACTCCTAGGTTTATAGAATGCTCTCATACAGGGCAGTTCAGCTTTGTATCAGTTCAAAGACACCATCTAACACCTGGAAATTTAAAAGAAGAAAGTACATTGTAACTGTGCCAAAATCTGATACCTTACAAAATGATTTTTTAATACCATAGAGAATGTCATAAGCCCTTCTCTTTCAATGACAATTTTCTCCTGTTTATAGGGGCTGTAAATATTAGAGCTAAGAACTGCTTCAGCTAAAGCATGTCTTCTTGTTTCACAAAAAAAGAGGGGAGAGGAATGAAGCTAGCCTTCCCAAAGTTGTCTTCTACCTTAATCTGTCTTGATCCTGCACACCTTCCTCGCTATAAGCTTCATAACTCTGTTCCCTGTTAGACAAAATTCTTCAAAAAGAGTAGTTAACCCCAATTATTTCTGCTGCTTCTCCTTTCATTCTTTCGCTTTAAAACAAAAACAAAAACTGAGATATAACTGACATATAGCATTGTATTAGTTTCAGGTTTGCAATGCAATCATTTAACATATGTATATATCTCAAAATGATAGCCACATATGGGTCGTGGCACTGATTTTTTGACAGCAAAAAGTAATAACAACAAAAGCAAAAACTCCTTTAAGTTCATTTTAATCAGATCTCTGTCCTCTCCATTCTACCCATGGTCAGCTGTGGTCTCCACATGCCAATTCCAGTGGGTAATTCCCAGACCTCGCCTAGACCTTTCAGCAGCAACTGGCACAAATAATCACCTGCTCCTTCCTGAAACTCTTTCGTCACTTGGGCTCCACGGCTAGTTTTCTTCCTGTCTAATTAGCTCAACTCCTCAGTCTCCTTTGCTGGAGGTTCCTTTTTCTTCCCAACTTCCAAAGACGGTGGTGTCCCAGGAGTGAGATTTGGATCTCTTTTCATAGCTGTCTCTATTCAGTCTTTAGCGGATCTTCAACATCATGGTTTAAATGCCATCGATACACTGACAGTTCCCAAATTTATATCTCTAGGCCTTACCTTTCCCTTGTCCCTAGACTCACCCATTCAACTCATTATAGGACAATTCCTTTTAGGTATCCAACATGAATCTCAAACTTACCGGGTCCAAAACCAAATTCCTGATTTCATACCCTTCCAACCCCAACAGTCTACATCTCAATAAATGTCCTTACCATTAATACACTTGATCTCCCCAGTCAAAAACCTGAGAACCCTCGATTGCTCTCTCTGATATTCTCCATCCAACCCAACAGCTAGTTCTCTCAGTGCTATTTTCAGAGCCTATACCAGAGCCAACCACTTCTCAGCACCACCACTGCTTCCACCCTAGTCTAAGCCACCATGCATCTCTGAATGATCAAAGCAGCTTCCTAACTTAGCTCTTTGCTGCTACTCTACCATTCTTCCCCCTGGCCCTAGTCTATACACAACAACCAGGGTTTTAGAAAGTATCACTGTCCTGCTCAAAACTCAACAGTTTCTAACTTAGAACCAAATGCTACATCTTAACCATGACCAGCAAGGGGCAACTTTTCTGACCTTCTTAACCAGTCCCCTTGTTCCTTGTCCCCTAGCCACCCTAAGCTCCTTCCTGTTTTTTTTTTTAAGCTTTTTTTAAAATTAATTAATTAATTAATTTTTTATAAACATATAATATATTTTTATCCCCAGGGGTACAGGTCTGCGAATCGCCAGGTTTACACTTCACAGCACTCACCATAGCACATACCCTCCCCAATGTCCATAACCCGACCCCCTTCTCCCAAACCCCCTCCCCCCAGCAACCCTCAGTTTGTTTTGTGAGATTAAGAGTCACTTATGGTTTGTCTCCCTCCCAATCCCAAAGTGGAGATGCAACGTGGGGGGATTAAGGGGGTAGGAGAAGAATCAATGATCCTTCCTGTTTCTTAAGAACATTACACCCCTCGGGTTCTCAAGGCCACTGTACTCTCTTCCTCCAGATATTCTCCCCGTTTGCTCCCCCCTTTCTTTCAAATCTACACTCAGATGTCACCCTCTCAGATATACTTACCCCGACCACTTTATTAACACGTCCCCTCATGAGTCTCTTCCCACTGCCCTTGCTTTGCATGCTACTTCTTGCACTTCTTCCCGACCACTCTACCTCTATTTGTTATCTGTCTGTCATCCTCACTGAAGTAAACGTTTCCTTGGCGGCCAGGATGTCTCTTGTCTTGTTCACTCTTAAATCTCTAGGGCCAAACATGGTGCCCAGCAAGTAGGTGCTCGATAAGTATTTGTTGGATGAATACACAAAGAATCATTCCTACGCTCTTACTCACTGCTTATGGGAATAGACAATACACATTTCTACTGTTTACTCCTTTAATACAAATGGTATAATGCCAAAAAGGAGTCATTAAATACTTTCCAAGTTATATTTTTACAGCCTTATAATGTTAGCTAGGGGATGTTGACACAGAAAGAGCAGCATGGGCACAACAAATGAGGTAGGAAATATGGTAACATCGTTACAGGAATGAAGGGGTTCCCTACAGGAAATGTGGAGAGAGAGCTAGGATGGGTGAAAGGTGAGGCTTGGGGTAACACTGAAAGCAGACAAATCATGAAGGGTCTTGTGTGCAGACCTGAGTTTTAGATGTTATCCCGTAGGCAACAAGAAGTCGTAAGCAGAAAAACAGCAGTTCCATTTGTGAAAAATTACTCTGGTCACATAAGATTCTATAAACCCACATAACCATGTCTGTTCTTGGTTGAAGTAGCCACTTAGCTCCTGTAGGTCTGCACAGAACTAAGCCATGCCATACCAGTCTTAAATGATTATTTAATCCCTTATCATTCATATCTAAAAGGTATTTGTAGCTTCTTGCTCACAAACTTTTATCTAATTTTCTCAATGAAAGGTATCTAAGCACGTTCATTACTTTCAATAATTTTCCCAATGGAACATTTCTCAGCATGTCCCTATTTGAATATTTTCAACTTTTAATCAATTACTGCTTCAATTCAAGAACATCCACAAGGCAGTCTTTAATTAGTGCACACAGAATCTCACATACACACAGTAAATCAGTTAACTTACTTATAATACTAAATGTTAATACTAACATTGGGTGGTGAAATACTCAATAAGAAAATTCAATTTTTTTTTTTTAATTAGTAAAAAAACTGGCCTGGTCACACACCAGAATAGCCTAGAATTCAAATCAGATGGTCCAGATAAGAGGCATATAAAAAAAAGTCCTGTGTTGTTAAGGTTAAAACAGTAGGTTCGATTTTCATATTTAATATTTCTTGTATAAAGAAACTTAATATAGAATAAATATGGTCTACTAAGTTTCTTTTTTAATCGGACGTCTTTCAATTAAACTTAAGTGGGTTTGCTTTCATTGTTTTTTTTAAATCACAGTTTGCCTTCTATTCCTCTTGGCTTTCTCTGCATCCTTAGTGTTTATTATGTAATCACTACTTCCCCTCTTTTCTTAGCTCTTACTCTCAACATCTTGTTTGACAGTTACTCCATCTTCGACTGTTTCAAAATGCATATACTGAAGACCCATCACAGGGATGGCACGGGGCCAAGCACTCAGGTGCAAAAGTGGAAACATCAGAGCTCCACCTTAAAGCAGAGTGTGATGACAGGAAGCGATTCTTCTTCCTTCCTTTCCACCCTCTGGCCATCCCTTTGGTGTGAAGTGTGGCTTTAATTTATATAACCCACCTATGTCTGCTTTTATCTCCTCAGGCAAATGACTTAATTCCAGTGACACCTCTGTTCTGTCTCAATGATCTCTCTCCCATTAACGTCCTTACACTAGACATCCCTGTTAACCGGAAGCAAAACCACTCAGGTCAATGAACGTGTGATACCAGAGCCAGCTTAAACAACGTCTTTGCACAGTGAGCAGGTTTAGAATTCATATCAAGCCAGAGAGGAACTAGAAAGGGGGTCGTTCAGAAGAATGAACAAAGGCAGTGACCCAGTGTCAATGACCGAAGCAGATGTTGTCTTACTGGATTTCTGTCACGTGTGCCTGGGACCTCTGCTGAACTGACTCTGGACAAACAAGCAGAACAGCACAGTTCCAGTGGGGCACAAGCTAGTTCAATTTCTGCTCTCCAGAGCCACATCCCTGTTGAGCCCTTCCCAGAAGTACCCCACCAACACATCTGTGAGTATCTGGTGTTACCAAGAAAGCCAAAAAGAACAATTATCTGTGGAAACTATTCATCACAAAGATTCAAGTTAGGGAAGAAGGGGGAACCCCGGCAGATGTCCTTGGCCAGGTGGGAACACTTACAAAATGGGTTCTAATCTTGGCCTGTTTCTTCCAAATCTGTGCGGGCATCACAGACTAGGGTCTATTACAAAGACTCGCCACCAGCTTACTAACTCATACATCTTCTGCTCAATAAATATTTAAGTATGAGTGAGTGCAGATATTTTCAATTTTAAAAACGACCTTTAGACATCAACCTTAATATTTACATTCCACAGAAGTCGTCACATTTTAAATACCTTTGGGAAGAATACACAGAGCAACCATTTCAAAATGGAAAAAAAGCAAATATGTACAAAAATCTGAAATACTTCCTATAACAACATGAAAAAGAAATCTGGCTTTTCACACACAGGCTAAATGAACTATTCCTTCATTCCTGTTCTTCACATTTTTATGCACCTTCTCCCAGTACACCCTACAAGCTACAGAACCCTGCTGGCAAAATGCTTCTCTCTGGGGAGAATCTTTTTTTTTTAACTTGATAGAAGAAATGCCTTGAATTTAAAGCAGGTTTTCTTTCTCATCACAGCAGTGCAGTGACCTCTATGCAAAATATAATGAGAAATGCAAGTCAATGTTATAAGGTAGAAAATGAAACTGCGTTTGTGTCTACAAAGATACCAGATCTGTAACTTCAGAGTCTACACAACTGAAACAAAGAAAATATAAAATAATCTTTTGCAAGTAGGAATCCCTCCTAATAATGATATGTTTCAAGGGAAACCCAGATACTACTGGGAAGCCAATTCTGATAAGCTGCCTTCCCAAACTGCCAAATTGACAAAACAGAGCGAATTTCTGGTGGAGTCGAAATAAGATAAAAATAACCAGTACATAAACTCTACTTGCTACTGCATTCCCCCAAAATTCATAATTCACAGTAAATTCAGAAATTACTTAAATGAAGAGCATCAGACCGAGTTTCAGAAAGAACAAGTCCAATCTAATTTGCTAAATTCATAGACAGTGTTCCATAAATAGTTACTGACTTGACTAAAGAGCTGTATGATCATGGGTGGGGGGGGGGGGTCTCAAGGTCACTCACTCTCTTTCATAAACCTGGCCAACATAGCAATGCAGAGTGCTCAGTGGTTGACTTTATGATCTACGATGTAGTAAGCTCTGTCCCTTTCACCGAGACTGAGAATGGTAATCTGTAAAGGCTGAAAATAACCACCTGGGTCTTAAACCCAAAGAAAAAAAATCTCTCCCTCTAACTACGAGAAGGATCATCTTTATCCTGAATGCTCTGAGGAACACTGAATGGGATTTAGCAGTGAGGGACATGGTCACATTTGAGTTTTAAAAAGATCAATAGCAAGAATTTTGAGAAGAGATTTGAAAGGTATGAGATGAGTCACTGAAACCACAGAGGACAGTAAGTATAGGTTAGACAGGAAAACTAAAACTGAGATGACAGGAATAGAAAAGAAACCTGGACACACTTAGCATATAAAATCAACAACATGAGCATGTGAAGGAGAAGGAGATGCTGCTGCTGCTGCTGATGGTGATGGTGATTACAACCAACAGTACTGCCACCAAAAGTCACTCAGTGCTTCAATGTGCCTCTCACTGTACCAAACACTTAATTATAATATCTCATTTAATCCCACTGAGTATCCTAGGAGATGGGTACTACTATTCTACCCATTTTACATAGGAGAAAAATGAAGCTTAACGAGAGTGAGCAGCACAGTCGAGGTCCCGTAAGCGGTGGAACTCAGATTCAAACCTGAGTCTGCTAATGCCAATGCCTATAGGCCAAACTGTTCCTTATCTGCCAAACCTCCCAGGATTCTGAATTCATGGGCAACTGGAAAGTATTTATTTATCTAGAAGTACCTAGTTTTTATTATAAGACACTTTAATTCCATACTATTCCCCATATTCTGGTTTCCACAATGGTGCAATCTTTCAGTCATGTTAGTCTCTCCTTAACACAGCACGTGGTGGGCACCATGTTGGCTTTGGACACAAAAAGGGACACTCTGTGCTTTTATCTGAGCTTTGTGGACTTACAGGTGCTCTGGGATTACACTGTGTAAAGTCCCCAATCCAGCACACTCGCCTCTAACACAGGAACAAGATAATCTGCATTCCTTTTGTTGCCTCGAAGGCTTTTCATCTTTCCCCACATTGACAGTAGGTTTGAGTCATTCTGGTATTTATCTACTGACATACAAGTGTGGGAAGGACTCAACATCATACATCTATCAAAGTCTAATGTGCATATATGAGTATCTCACAAAGAGGAAATGTAGATATCCCAAGCTGAAGACATGCGAGTTTGTTAACTACTTCTGAAAACTGCCCCTCTGGTCCATCCTCTCACAGTGATACAATGAGGACAGGTACAGAGCGAACATGGTACAACCCTGTGCTGAAGGAATCCATTAGGTTTTGGTCAATAACACACACCTTCAAGACATTTAAGGTGTTAGGCCGCCTGGTCCCTCTGTAGTCGCCTGGCTACGGATTGAGGGGTGAAGGGGGATTATGAAAATCTCCCAGGTTCTACCATGCCAGATTGATTTTATCTTTTTTTAAGATATTCATGGAGCCTCAGTAATACAGGAGGGAGTCCTATTTCCATGAGTACTACCTGAAATCCTTTTATGTCCATCATGGTTCAGATAAAGACTGAAGGGGAACTGTCTCAATTTTATGTCGATGCAGAGCAATCACTCAAGAATGAGTTACTATTTTAAGTCATCGTGGTCAGGATGATGCTTCCAGGACCTAGACTACCTGCATTCATAGCATGACTGTACTATTTACCAGCTATGTGACTTTTGACAAATTCCTTCACTTCTCTGAGGTTTCTCCACCAGAAAATGGGGTTAAACAGTACCAACCTTAGATGGTTGTTGTGAGAAATAAATTAATTGATTTTCGTGAAGGGACTTAAGAGAGTGCCTTGCACACAGTAAAACACTATAGATGGATTTACTACATATGATAAAAATAAAAAATAAAAATAATTCTGCACTTTGGCCAATGCAGAAGCAGTGACATGAAAAAACCAATTACAATGTGCTCAAAAGCTAATTAACCTTCAAATACAATGTTTTATATCTATATAGCAATATAAGAAATACACTACAGCAAAGAAACTGCTTTTATATAAAGGTGTTATTCCCTGTTTAAGAGATATATACAAAACTGTGTTAACTCAATAAAATATATAGAATACAAACATAAGCAGTTGGTCTATTTTTTATTAGACTCCAAATAAATGACCTCAGTTACCCAACTTAGCAAGCAAAGATATAAAATGGTTCTTAAACACTTTCACTTGCCTACCTAAATTTAAGTCATGTGACCACTAAAGAGTAAACTTACCTTTAAAAAATAATAGGGTTATAGACAATGGGGAGGGTATGTGCTATGGTGAGTGCTGTGAAGTGTGTAAACCTGGCGATTCACAAACCTGTACCCCTAGGGCTAAAAATACATTATATGTTAATAAAAAATTTAAAAATTTAAAAAAAAATAAAATAAAACATCAAAATAATAATAACAATAATAATAGGGCAATAACTGTGAGCTTTCATGGAACTTTTCTGGAATAGTTCTCTCACACAGAAAAACATACTGATCAGACCTACAAACTATAAAATCTAACTTCTTTTTATTTTAAAATCTATTTTTAGTAATAGAATCTATAAAAAAATTATGGTAGTCAGCAAGAATCGCACAAGCCATTTTTCAAGGTGCCTGTATCTCTAAAGTGCTCGTAAGGCAGTGAAAAAGATGTAGTAGAGGAGACAAAATACACCTGAGGGCACAATCCATTATTCTTTGTCATTTTTTTCCTTTCTCTCTCTTTTTTTTTTTTCTTTTTTGTTTTTCTTGTCAGGGGGAATATAATCCAGGTAAGAAACAATGGTGGTTATATACTTCAGACATCTAAAAATGCAAAGACTGTCTTTAATCACACTGAATTCCATTCACTATTTCACTATATTAACGTTTCATTAACTTTCAATTCTGTGTCCTGCTGCATATTACAGTTTTGTACTACTCTCTCATGGTATGATCCTTCACAATATTTTATACCCAGCTTTATTCCATGATGTTTAAGGGGAACAGTATAGCAATAAGGGGAACAATATAGCAAGACAAAATAAGGGACACCTGGTTAAACACGGCAGATTAGCCACTCAGACCTTTTTGTTTCTGTTCCTCTAAACATACATGTCTTTACTGGAATAAAAAGGACATATACCTAACAGGACAAAGAGAAAGCTAGAAACATTTCAACAGTGCTGGAAGAGGAATTATCAGTTTAAAAGATCAGAGAAAGCTGCTGGTCATGGGCCTGTCAGAGGGACACCAATGAGATGTGAGCTAATTCATGCACAAAACTCAGACAAGCCACGCAAACCAAGGACAGAGAGAGTGAGGAACAGAACCAGAAACAAGAGAGCTGGGTGAAATCTCTCTATGGTGCAAGTGAAACCCCTAGATCTCCACAGTGCAGCTAGGTTATTTTCTGAAGAAACTCATCTTTAGAGGTGTGAGGATCAGAGTTACCATCAAGGGAAAGCTGACTGAGAATCAGGACTGAACCCAGAGGGTCTGAGTGAGAATTTGTAAAGTGAAAAATACTAAAACACTCAGATCTCCTCCCTGATCTGCTCCCACACAAGGAGACCCAATTTCCCTAATGAAGAGGTTATGAATCTCCTTGGGGTGGGGGTGGGGGGGGGACAAAAACAAAAACAACAACAAAAAAAAACCAACTTGTCTAAAAAGAAAAACATCACATACTGACATACGTGAATCCCTTGATGAAGGAACTTGCTTGCTACTTCATCACCAGACAAACAAAACCACCTGACAATAAGCTATACACACAAAGAAGCTAATCAACATGTCGGGATTCACTCTTAAAAAACACTTGATAGAAAATGATAACAATACATTTAAGAACAGCCTCTAGTATAAAGGGTAACATACAAAAATAAACAGGGTAAAAGGGGATCTAGATGTAACAGACATTGCATAAAACAGAAGAATATTTTAAAAGTATAAACAAAACAAAAGCCTTTTTATATTATTTTAAAAAGTCATATATAATATCCCTTAGATAATACTAATTTAAATACTGATAAATAGGGGTGCCTGGGTGGCTCAGTTGATTAAGTGTCTGTCTTTGGCTCAAGTCATAGTCCTGGTGTCCCAAGACTGAATCCCTCATCAGGCTCCCTACTCAGCAGGGAGTCTGTTTTTCCCTCTTCCCTTCACCGAGTATGTGCTCTCTCTCTCTCAAGCAAATAAGTAATCCTTAAATAAATAAATAAATACTGACAACTAGAATCTTTAATTAATATCTTCTGAGAAAGAAGATTATCACATATATAAAAGAAAAGAACACTATGTAAAAGAAGTCATCAATGACCAAGAAATAGATTGACATTAAAAATGTAATTAACAAGTACAAACTGAAAGTACAGAGTTGGAAAACTAAGTCAAGGAAATCTCTTAGAAAACAGAAACAAAAGACCAAAGAATGGGAAATACAAGTGAACAAATAATATTAGAATACTAATCCCATAATCCAATAGATCCAAAATCTAACTAATAGAAGTTTCAGAAAGTATAGGGAAAAGATAGAGAATATAGGTGATTAGGAAAGTAATGAAACTAGAAAATTTCCCAGAACAAAAAGACAAAAAGTCTCTAGGAAATATCCCAGAATAAAAGGTTATAAGTCTTCAGATTCAAAAAATCTATCATGTGTCCAGCCCACTAAATGAGAATTAAAAAGAGAGAGAGAGAAAGAGACATATTATAAAGCAAACTATTATGAAATTGTATCATACCAGAATAATAAAATCCCCAAAGAAATCGTTTTAAGATACATTTAAACATATATAATTTAGCAATTACAATGGCAAGGAGTTTTTGAAAGTGAAAATTAACTCTAAAAGACAATACATTTCTGTACTGTAAAAATATAAAAGGATAAAAGCATTTTAAACATAGAATTCTATACCCAGCCAAACTATCATTCAAGTGTGAGCCCAGAAAAAAGGCAGCATCAGCCATGAAAGGAACAAAAATTTAGCCACTGGATGAGTGTTCTATCAAACAGGAAGCACAGGCATGGAATCTTCATTCAGGCAATCCAGTATGATATAACACTGAGGGAAATCCCAGGATAATGGAAATAGGCCATCTATCCTGGAGTTAGAAAAGTAGAACCTGTGAGCCACAGGTCCCCAAAAGCATTTAATCATTTAAAAGATTGTCAGCTCATCTGGGAGGAAATAAAAAGGATAGGAAATTTAGAAAAGTAAGCAAATGGGCAACAAGTATGAATTATTAACTCAACTTGAAACAAAAAGGCAGAAATGAATGGCAAAAGCTAGCACTGGATAGTGAACACTGATATCTTCATAATGAGTAACATACACTAGTTATCTAAATAACAATGGCGATACAACCTAAAAATATTAAGGAAACTGAAAAGAAGAGTTTAATTTCACTGTCTACATAGATTAGGGCAAGTAAAGGGAAATGGGAAATTGAGGGTAAATATGGGAAATAAGAAACTGCTGTGCTTTTTTACCATAAACATCCATTTAGCCTGAGTTGACATTTTAATGCTCTCTGTTAGATTTTTACAAAGTAATCTTTAAAAATAAGTGGATGAAAAGGAGGGGGAAATGGAGTATTGCTGTTCAATAGGCATAGAATTTCTGTTTTGCAAGATGCAAGTGTTCTAGAGATCTGTTGCACAACAAAGTGAATATAGTTAACACAATTGGACTATACCCTTAAAAATGGTTAAGATGGTAAATTTCATGTTAAGTGGTTTTTTCACAATTAAAAATTAAATGTGTGAAAAATTTAAGTCAAAGGAAAAACATTTCATATTTGCTAGACAAATGCAAATGACTATAAGCTTCTTAGTTGCCATGTTAAGTGACATGACTGAATGTTCATAAAGATTTTAGAAATAAAGCCAAAAGCCAATATCAAGAGAACTGTAACTAATCCTGATCTCAGAAATAAGGAAAATTTGTGACAAGGATTTCCCTAAGGTGATACTATATAATTAAAGAATATCCCTTTTTAACAAATGCAACAACAGCTCATTTACTTTAAAAGTATCTACTGAGAGTAAACAGATTTTTAAAATATAGTATCTATTTCATAGAAATAAAAAGACACCAATCTCTTGTGGCCTGAGAGGTAAGAACATTCACAGTGCCTGGCAGTGCTGGGAAGGAGGCAGCAGGGGACAGTCATGGGCCCCATGCCTTCCCCAGCACAGCATAGTCTCCAGTAGGCAGAGCCCTCGTGTACTTTCATTAGTCCACATCATTAGTCTACTTATGAGTATAAGACTAAATCTGGCACATGAAAAGTTGTTGACTCTTACAGCGTACCAACGTACATTGTGCCAAAGCTGAGGCTGAATGAAAGTCAATGTCTAAAAATTGAAAATCCCTTTAAGACTAATTTTCCTGAGTGGCTTATAAGTTAGTTTTGAATTAATTTAAAAACAGCATTACAAAAAAAAAAAGAGCAAATGAGGTATCATTTTGGGATAAACGCATAGCTATCTAATGTAGATAATATTTGAAAGATAAGTCCCTAAAAGATAGATACATAATGGAATATCTGAGTATATTTATCTAAAACCAAACCAATAAAACCAACAAAACACACTCTTGGCTTATAGAGAAAAAAGCGTTAGACAGAGTAATGACATAAGGAAGCAAGCCAGAAATGTGGGTTCCTAAACATTTGCAATCAAGTGACTCATTAAAATAATTTTAAATGTAAAATGCATGTATTGCTCAAACTGGAGCACCCCATAACTCATTTTTCTTTATTTTTTATATCTTTAAAGAACACACATGTGCTATGGGATTAATCATAAAAAAATATGTACCTTTTCCCTCAAAGTCAACACATCTGAAACAAACTGTTGATCTCCTGACCTACAGCAATCCCAGAACAGAGTCCTGCCATGGTCTCCTCCAAGATCACATGATGGTGACTCCTATCAGTCAAGTTATACAGACCCAAAGCCTTGATGAGTCTAATTTGATATCCAATATGTGAGCAAATCACGATGACCCTACCTTCAAAGTAAATCAGGACTCCAAGCACCTCTCAGAGCAGCCACCCTGGCTGGATGGTGATCGGATCCACCATCATCTTATACAGATTACTGCAGGAGCCTCTCATCTGGTCTCCTGCTGCTCCCTACTGTCTTTTGTCAGAATAGCTGATGGCACGTTGCTTTTAAAATGGAAGCCAAAGCACTTCGCTCCGCTCAAAAACTTCCAATAGGGAGCCTGGGGGGTTCAGTCGGTTAAATGCCCAACTCTTAATTTCAGCTTAGATCATCATCTTAGGGTCAGGAGATTGAGTCCTGCACTGGGCTCTGTACTGGGCATGGAGCCTGCTTAAAATTCGCTCTCCCTCTCCCTCCTTGCCCTGCCCCCAATCCCAGACGTGCCCTCTCAAAAAAAACAACAAACAAACAAACAAACAAAAAATACTTCCAATGGTTTCCCATTTTGTTAAGAATAGAAGTCAGTTTTACAATGCCATACAACAGTGCTTGTGTTTCTGACATCATTCCTACTGCCCATCTTTGTTCACACTGTCCCACCCACAATGGCTTCTTTGCTGTTGTTTCTACCTGAAATACTCTTCCTCCATGCATCCACATAGCTCACTCCCTCATGGCCTCCAAGTCTATGCTCAAAACCACATCTCCTGTGAAGTCTCCTCTGACCATTCTATCTAATTTTTTAAAAGATTTATTTATTTATTTGAGAGAGAGAGAGGACATGCAGTGGGGAGGAAGAGAAGTGAGAGCCTGACACGGGGCTTGATCTCATGAATCTCTTGAATCGAAATCAAGGGTCTGATGCTTCACCGACTGAGCCACCCAGGCACCCCTGAATTTTCCCCAGTACTCTCTTGCTTTATTTTCCCCCATAGTACATAACCAGTGTCAGACAAATAAAGTTCACCTGTGTGTTTACTACTTGTTCCCCCCTCACAATTAGGTTCCAGCATTGTGGGGACTTTTGTCTGTTTTGTTCACTGCTTTAGCCTCACAGTTCAGAGCTAAGATCAACACACACTAGGTATTCTGTATCTTTGAATTTCTATTTGCGAATCACCAAACCGCATGTAACCAAGTAAAGAATATATTTCAGTATTTAAAAAAAAAAAAAAGTTTTCAAGTAACTATTACCATGAATAAAAATGAAATAGAGAAATCACAATACAGAGTATACTGAAGACTTAAACCTGAGTTGAATATTGAGAGAACTGTGGTCACATTTATAATTGAACTTACAGGTGTTTTCTGTTTTTGCTTTTATTTGCTTACTTTCTAAGTAATCTTTGTCCAAACAAGTTCTTACAGGTATAATTATTTTAATGAATCTTTTTGATGCTCTTAAAACATCTAGATGCAAAAATAATTCTCTTACAAATAAGGGGAAAATTCTCTACAGTTACCATATATCAATTTTTAATTCCATGTTAATTTCATTTTAAAGTAATGTATGTAGTTACTCCAAAAATGACACACAGCTAAAGAATTCTTTATTCTGTAGCTAGAGAACGCCATCTGGCTCAGTAAGAGAGAAACCACACTATTATATTGAATACTGTTACAAATAGAGTATTTAGTGTTTCTTTTTTTTTTTTAATATTTTATTTATTTATTTGACAGAGAGAGAAATCACAAGTAGGCGGAGAGTCAGGCAGAGAGAGAGAGAGAAGCAGGCTCCCACTGAGCAAAGAGCCCGATGTGGGGCTCGATTCCAGGACACTGAGATCATGACCTGAGCCGAAGGCAGCGGCTTAATCCACTGAGCTACCCAGGTGCCCCGTATTTAGTGTTTCTAAAGGAAGTCCCTTCATAGATGAAATAAAGGTGTGGTATTTAATTAAATTCATTTAAGAAACACTTCCTAAATAAAAAATTACATAGACATAGTGACGTAAGTTAATAATAATATTAATAATAAGTCCATTAAATCATTCCGTTCTACACAAATTGCCATATGTAATCTGTACACAAATCTCTTAAGGTTGGTAGGTACACTGCTATTTCCATTTTGCAGGTGAGGAAAACTAGAGCACTAATGAAATAAGCCACTTAACCGAATCCTACTAGAGTATGAATTCAAACTGGAACACACCTTATCAAACCTACATGCTTAAGTGTGACACTACCTGCCTCTTCTAAGTCAGCAAATACCAAGCAAATGCACCTTGCATGCCTGTCAGAGCATTAATAACAGGGTGATATCTGCCTTAGAGGCTTTATAGTTTAAACATATGTACCCTCAATTTTGATGGTACATCACTTGATTAAAACTGCAGATGCTCAGAATAGGTTGTTCTAATGCAGCTTCATAATTATCTATTAACTTTAGAAACTTTATTTACTTTTAAAAAAATTTTCAAGACTTTAAGTAATTTCTACTTAATGCGGGGCTTGAACTTACAACCCTGAGATTAAGAGTCGTATGCTCTACCAACTGAGCCAGACAGGCACCCCTAACTTTAGAAATTTTAAATAAAATCTAAAAATGTAAGTTATCAAAAGAACAATAGACTACATAAGTCTCTAACATCAATCATGAATCTGAAATTCTATAAAAACTTCCTCAAAGAAGACCCAAAGTTTCTCTTCTTAAAGATCATCAAAGGATGATTTCCAAGTAATTCACAATTTATTAGCAACTTTCAAATTCTTCCATTCACTCAGCAAACAATGACCAAGTGCCTAAAACCTACCTAGGGAAGGATCCAAAAATAGATAAGGTATATTTCATGTCTTCATAGTAACTGGAGCAAACTTAATGGATTTTCAAATATTATTTTTTTAAAGATTTTATTTATTTATTTGACAGAGAGAGAGCGCAGATAGGCAGAGAGAGAAAGGAGGAAGCAGGCTCCCCGTGGAGTAGAGAGCCAGATGCAGGGCTCGATTCCAGGACCCTGGGATCAAAACCCGAGCCAAAGGCAGAGGCTTTAACCCACTGAGCCACCCAGGCGCCCCTCAAATATTATTTTGAGGTAAAAATTCCCTTAGTTAGGAAAACTCAGTCTATACACACTGACTATCCAAACGCCATCTGTCCTCAACAACCACGGATCTGCTACCCTTCCACAAGGGACAGTCTCCCAGTAGGCAACTAAACTCCTCTAGGTTAAAAGTTCCCCCTGGGGACCAGTACAGGAAAACCTAAATAGTAAAAATGACTCCAATATTTCTCCTCAAGGGAGATCAAAGACTCACAGACCACAGCTCACTTAATTTTACCTTTTTATTTTCATTCCTGCATGCCCTCCCACTTTAATCTTTGCCTCCATTCTCTGTCATTTCTTGGTTCGACAACTTCAAGAAATTCTCTACCCACACCCAGCTTCCCTAAACATCTTTTCAGTCGTAAAATAACAAATGATCCCAATGATAACAGATAAACATAAAGGTAGTGTTTAACTGGTACCAGTACCAAATATTTTTAAAACCATACATTTGAGGTTGAATTAGTCATTAAAGTCAACACCATCATCTCCTGAAAGCCACCAGATGTCCCTTTAAGAACTCCACTAGTCTTTCTACCTCTTCAACCACATTTAGCCATATTTGCCTCTCCTGGAGTGCCAGGATTCAAGATAATCATATCAAAGACTCCCATAATCATATGAGCACCATACTGTAACTGCTTGCTCAACTCATCTGAAAACTGGGGCACTGGCAGAACACACAAGACCAGAGTTCAAGTTCCACAAGATAAACACCATGGGAGGGCGAGAGACTGACTTCTTCTCTGTCTTGTCTATTGAGGGCATGATCACACTGTCTGTCTGATAGACATTAGGAGCACAGTCGTTTCGGTGGGTGGGATGGAGACAAGGAGAGAGGGATGAAGAAAGGAGGAGAAAGAAACAGAAAGAGAAGGAACCCCGCAAATTTTTTATGATGTTTGAGTTGGTGGCCTAATCTAATCACATTGTAAATATTGTTTCTAAGCTATTTGAAACTGTCTCTGAAGTCAGCATGGACTACACCAACACAGATTTTAATGTCTACTGTCTCAAAAATCCTGTCTTAGGACATTCTCCTCCAATAGATCACCACGTAAGATAATTTTTATGACAATAATAATTTTAATATTGTGTTTACTTGCAATATTCTGTGTTCTCCAGTTTACTTTTGCAATAATCTGCTACCAGTGGATATTTTGTTAATAGCAGTTACTGTCATTGTGCATGAATTATTGACTCAATGGTTTTAACACATGTGAGTGTTGTGTCACTTCCGTGCGCTATATGAACAATGAAAAAACAATGTTTTATGAAGTAGAAATTATTACACAGGTTTTTAATTAATAATTTAATAGCAATGACACCTGGTAATGGTTAATTATAACCTAAGTTAACAAAAAAAACAACAATTCTTCAAGATACAGGGCTTTTAAACATGATCACCAGGTAACACGCCATTTCTATTTCCGTCTTATTTATTTTCTCAGGTGTCATTACTGATTTCTATTAGAAATCTGTATTCACTGGTCTATGACTGATCCCAGGTGTCAAAAACAGATATTGGATGTCTACAGGAAATCTGTGAACCAGTAATTTGATTCAACTCATTCTAGATGCAGGGAAGGGTCACAGGAATGAGTTGTACATGTGTATTCTGACTGCTCCGTGATTACCACCATCCAGCCTGGATTTCCAGAACTCCTCTCCTCATTGTTTCCTTATGGTCTGAGCTTTTTAATTTTACACTTTGTCATTCTAACACTGTTGGTATTGATTTAGATGACACCGTGAAAAAAGAAATCATAATTCTAAGTCACATTTCTCGGTTGTCAAATCTGGCGACTTTAATCAAGTCTCTATTGGCTGCCTTTTCTGTCCTTCAGCAGTTACTGCTTTGAGGTGCAGCAACTGTTCCTATTTGCTGTACCTCATCAGCAAAAGATGCCACCATTTCAGTTTTATCAGAATTATCTCAGAAATTTAGATTCATGTTGAGTTTCCTCAAGACTAATAATGCCTTTCTCTGACACATTCACTTGGAAAAAGTTAATTGGCTTTTAAAGGCAAAATGCTATGTTTTAAATACCTGCCTTAATCCTCCTTTGGGGCGTGGGGAAGACTGTTTCCCAAAGTACTAGGGTAAAAACCTTCCCATTCATCAAGACACTCCAAAACCCTAGCACACCGCTTCCCTATTTCCCCGTTCCACTACACCATTTAGTCATTAATATGTATTGGGATCACTCCTGCCCTCCTAACCTGGCCCATAATTTTTCCTATTTTCAATCCCACCACTCCCATCTTTCCCCTGTGTTTCCCTTTTCACCTGCTCCTCAAACCCTGTTCACCCTTTAGAACCCAATTTAAATTCCACCTCCTCAGTAAAGACGTTTCCCTCATAGTCTTGTTTTAATTCACATCTCTCAACCCAGAAGTCCAGTAGCCCAGAGCTGCTTCATACCCAGCCTGACTTTCAAAGCGGCTCTAAATGGACCCTTAACATTGGTTGATTAACGTAACAGACCCATGGTGAAGATGGTATTTTAGGTTTAAGAGGGGAAAAAAGGAACATATTTAACTACTCTGGCCATCCCTTAAATCTTTCTACTTGTCAGGTTTATGTGTGGTTTGCAGCCCACCCGGATCATGGCTTAAGAAATACTGAAATGCCTTTTTGAATAAATTACACCTTCTGCCCTGATATGAAAGGTTTGATGTAGTTGCAAGTTAACATTTCTAAACTGCGTAAGTCATAGCTGCTGCTTTAATGAAAAAAAAAAATCATTCACGATTAGGTCATGCATTCACTCATTAGAGGAGGACACGATAAATGGGTTTTTGAGATTTTCCTCCTCCCTGGTCTTTAGTTCATGAACAATTCGGTATTTGGATAGAGTTTCTCATTTTCTGTTGTACATACAATATAAGGAAGTCATAGTACTCAAAATTCATTTTAACCACAACAGAGTATTTAATACATGGAAAATTTTATTTGAAGGTAAAATAACATTCTACTGACTTCAACCAGTCTCTATCTCAGATTGGTAGCTACTAGTAGCAATCTGGATCTGTCATTTTCCCGACAGCATCTTACTTTTAGAAAATAATGACAGAAATACTCTTGGGGCATGTGGCTATCTCAGCCAGTTGAGTGTCTGACTCTTGGTTTCAGCTCAGGTCATGATCTCAGGGTCGTGAGTTCAAGCCCACTGTCGGGCTCGCTCTCAGGCTCACAGCTGAGCTGAGTCTGCTTGTCCCTCTCCCTCCTTTCCTGCCCCTCCCCTCACCATCACCCCCTCAAATAAATAAAACCTTTTTAAAAAATTCTCTTAGTATCATATTGTGCACTCCACATAATGATCTTTGGTTATTCCATTTAACTGACAGTATTTACTAGTACATCTATGTGGAGATGGAATACACTGAGGAACAAGACAGAGCCCTACTCTTTTAATAGGATAACGCTGACTTCAAGGTCTAATGAAGACACTCTAGACAACAGACCATGTCTTCCAGGAGCTTCTCAAAAAAGAAAGAAAGAAAGAAAGAAAGAAGGAAAACCATACTATACAATTCATTTTTCGCAAGTTCATTCACCAAATTCATTCACATTAGGAGATGGTTGACATTTTGATCAATAAGTCAAAGGCAGCTGAAAATGGTAATGATCCAAAAGACCTTTTCCCTGGATTAAACTGCTTTTCAGAAAGGCACTTTGAAATCTTACCTAACTGGAAAGAAAAGGCAAAATATTTATTTAGAGGTGAATGACTGAATATTTATAGAGAATAAAATGAAAAACCTACTGGTAACAAGAAAATTCAGTACAAAAATGATCAGAAACTAAAAATTATTTTAATAATGGCAATTAACATTTGTTGAGAACTATGCATTAATTCCTTTGAAGTATCATCTTATTTAAACTCTAAACAATCCCTATCAGGTAGCTACAACCATTATCTTTCTAGGAGAAAGCTGCAGCAAGCAACATACCCAAAGACACATACTATGCTATATGGTTTGCTCAAGTTAACATGTAAATTACAACAGCTTTCTTAAAGTGTTAAAACAGACAAAAATGTGACTGAATAAAAAGCATAATCAAAATATCAAGGAAAAAAACCATAAAATATTCAAGGAATAAATATATGAGGAAAATGAGAAAATGCAAATAAGAAACAGAGAAGAAAACAAGTAACTGAAGAAATAATTTATTTTGAACAGAAAGACTTAAACATGTTAAAAATATCAATTCTTGGGGTGCCTGGGTGGCTCAGTGGGATAAGCCTCTGCCTCTGGCTCAGGTCACGATCTCAGGGTCCTCGAATCAAGTCCCACATTGGGCTCTCTGCTCAGCAGGGAGCCTGCTTCTCCCTCTCGCTCTACCTGATCTGCCTACTTGTGATCTCTCTCTCTGTGTTAAATAAATAAGCAAAATCTTTTTTAAAAAAATCAATTCTTCCTAAATTAATTTTAAGTACAATGCCATGCTAATCAAAATCTAAATAGGAAATGGTCTTAATTTTGAAAAGAAATTCTAATATTTATTGGAAAACTAAATGTACAGTAAGTGTATTATGCTTTGGTAATTAAAAGAGAGTGGTACTGACACAGGAAAAGAAAGACAAATCAGTGTAATATTATCATTGAGATATAGGCCTAAGTACATATTGAAAATTCATTTGTGGTAATGGTGGCACTTCAAAACAGTGGGGAAAAGATGGATCATTCAATAAATACTACTGAGACAACTGAAAAGCAATTTAAACCAAAGGGAAAGAAGAGTTACCCATTCAATCCTTATACTAAAATAAACTTTAGATAACTAAAAAGTATAAATGTAAAAAATGAAACTACCAGAAGAAAATATAGGTAGATATTTTTCTCATATTAGTATAGGGAAAACTTTTATAAACACAATTCCAGTGATAGACTTGATTCCCCAAAAATGAAAAAAAAAATTATGTGTATTTGAAAGAAAAATAACAAACTGGGAAAAAATAGATAGGGAAAGCAAAGACTACTGTCCCTAGAAAAACAATTAGTTCCTAAAATAAGAAGAAAAAATCACTACCCATGGAAAAACTGGCAAATGATAGAAACAGACTAGTTACACACACATACATACACACAAAAGCAAATGACCATCAAGACAATGAAAATACTTCAACCTTATTAGAAATCAAAGTAATAGAAATAGAAACAAAATACTTTCATCACGTCAATTTAGGTAAAAGCTAAGAGGACCCAGAAATGGCAATGGTATGAGGTTCTCATACAACTAATACAATCTTTCTGGAGAACAGTTTTGCATTTTCCATTAAAGCATAATTTCACACTGACTTACAAATTCTCTCAAAATATATTCTGAGAGATAAAACATATACAAAGATATATGGATATGGATATAAATCACAGCCCTGACTTTACAGCAGGAAAAACAGGAACCTGATTGTCTATAGCCAGGGAATTAGCTAAATAAATAAGGATGTATCACAATTGTGATTTTTAAGCATTTAGTGGATTTAAAAGATGTTAATTACATTTTTTGATGAAATAGCAGATCTCCATCATATATAATTTACCCCCAAACAAGTAGATGGAAGAAAAATGAAATAAAAAAGAAAAAAACAGGGATGCCTGGGTGGCTCAGTTGGTTAAGTGGCTGCCTTCAGCTCAGGTCAAGATCCTGGAGTCTTGCATTGAGCTCCCTGCTCAGTAGGGAGTCTGCTTCTCCCCCACCCCCCACCCCCAACCATCTCCCCTCTCATTCTCTCTCTCTCTCTCTCATTCTCTCTCAAATAAATTAATAAAATCTTAAAAAAAAAAAACAGGAGCAAAAATTGTAAGTTTAAATGGAGTAATAAATTAGGAGAAATACTTGGGAATGAGCATTTTGGGGTGGGGAGTGGGATAGATTAAATGGAGGATCTTCTAAGAATTTAAATTGCCAGAATTAATCTAAAAGATGCAGCAAGCTGTACAACATAAGAAATTTAAAAGTCATAAAAGATCTATCATTCCAAATGGTACCAGACCTAGCTGCTTTGAGGCAAGTCTACTGAATCTTCATGGAATACATAATTCTTTAATCACTGGCACAGCCCTCATACGCAAACACAATGTAAACTGTAAAACCCTAAATCAGTCTTATTTATGAATATGAACATAAAATTCATAAAACACTGGCAAATGAAATTTAAGATGAAAGAGGGTATATTCCAAGATTGTAAGGCTGTCCAACATTAGGGAATATATAGAAGTAAATAGGTCCAATGAATATCACAAAATATATATAACAGTAAAAATAATAATTGGTAACTTTCAAGATAGTCCTGCTGCTTAAAAAAACAACCAGCCAATCAGTAATAAAAAAGAAACGTACTGAACATGATGAAGAGACTTGAGACAACAGCAAGCACTTTGCTTAATGAAACCAGAATGAAGTTTGTTGTATAGGGGTACTAGCTCCTTGGAACATTATTGAAAAGTTAAGGGTGGAGAAGTAGGGGGAAATTCTATGGTCAAGAAAATTTTTAAAACTTGATTTTTAAAAACTTTCTCAGAAACTTTAATATACTCGTGGGCACTGCATATTTTAATTGGAAAAGGTAAGTATAAGACAACCTCATTTGTATTATACGGCATAGATGGTCTCATCAGGTGTTTGTATATAACTGAAACCTGAAATTAAACATATAGATGTACACTAGATAGACAGGTTTTTTTTAAAAGGTTTTATCCTATTCATTCGAAAAGAGAGGGAGAGCACAAGCAGGGAGAGAGGCAGAGGAGGAAGGAGAAGCAGATTCCCTGCCAAGCAAGGAGCCTGATGTGGGGCTAGATCTCAGGACTCTGAGATCATGACCTGAGCCAAAGGTAGAGGCTTAACCATCTGAGCCACCTGGGCACCCCCAACAGAGAGGTTTTAGAGACTCGTAAACATGGTGGTGGTAAAATATGTCTCATTTTATTAGGCTTGACTTAGAGTGTTAGGGCAAAACAATTCTGAAACTATTTTAGATATATTAAAGATTTCAACAAATGAGGTTGCTGGGAGCTAGGGTTCTTACCATGGAAGAAGAGAGATACAAATATGAAATGGAGAAACACAAAGAAAAACTCTGCGAAGGGTATGCTGTGAATTCAAGATTTCTAAAATATGTATGCATGTAGGTATGTACATGCACACAAATATACATATATGGATTGTGAATGTATATATGCATATATGTATAAAATATGCATGCATACATTTTCTTTTTTTAAGATTTTACGTATTTACTTAGAGAGAGAGAGAGCACACACACGCATAAGTGGTGGGGAGGGGCAGAGGGAGAAGCAGACTCCCCACTGAGGAGGCAGCCCTATTCGGGGCTTGATCCCAGAATTCTGAGATCATGACCTGAGCCAACGGCAGACACTTAACCAACTGAGCCACCCAGGCACCCCTACATGCATTCATTTTCTAGCTCTGTCTGTTCAAAGGGCGTAATAGCAGATTCCCCAGAAGCAATGAAAACACCCACTCAGAACCTGGGTTTCTAACATCATTCCCCACTCAAAAAGAATTCAGGGCTTCTTGCAGAAATGTTGGAGCAGGAAGGCACAAAATAAACCCATAATACCTAATTATGTCATAAAGTAAGAAAGAGCTAAAATGGAATGGTTGGCATATCACAAAGACAGGAGACAACTTGCAGAGGCTCCCACTACCCATTCAGACAATTTGGGCACCAAAATAACTTTTACAATAGTAATGAATCATAAACCAGAGGGGGGAAATGGGAAACTATGAGTTCACACCAATAAGTAGCTGAAGAAATGAAGGAGAAAAAAGGAAGGGTTCTTGCTTATGTAAGAAGGCTAAGTGCTGATGGGTCAACATGGAGGGAAAATCATCTTGCAACTACCACAGTAAAGAATGATCAATGGATACTATGTCTAAGTAAGAATATTTTGAGGAGGAGCAAGATCTTTGCATGGAAACAACAGGTCTCCCACAAACTGCCTATAAATAGGAAGGGGAAAAGTAGTATTTAGAAGTCAGCTAATACCTTGAGTAGATGATCAAAATTAACATCAAAACTGAGGAGCAGATGGACATCATGTGCCTCCAGATGTGAAATCCTGAGGCCACATCATTAGTTATGAAACATTCCAGCTGGGAACATATAACCTGCATCTAAGCACGGCAAAACATCACACAAACAAAACACGAGAGATGTTCCATTTAAAAAAAAAGAAAGAAAAAGAAACTCTACTTGAGAATATCAATGTCAGAAAATATGAACTGTTTCAAATTTAAAAGGACTTAAAAGACATGACAACTAATTGCAAAGTATGATTCTAGTCTTGGTTCTGCACTGGAGGAGAAAAAAAAATGTCTTGAAAAGGTAACTAGATCAACTGACAAAATTGGAAAAAAGATCACAGATTAGATTAAAAAGTACTGGATCGATACTAAACATACTGTAGTTGATACCTGCATTGTGGTAATGTAAGTGGGTATTCTTATTCTTGGAAAATATATACTACCTTATATACAACTTACTCTCAAATAGGTCAAAAACAGAGAGAGTGTGTGTGTGGTTGTATCTGTGTGTGAACAAAAGAGGGAGAGAGAGACAGAGAGATAAAGAGATAGAGAAAATCTGTATCTATTTGTACACACACTGGATAAATGACAGCTAGCTAGCTAGACAGCACAAATAACAAAGCAAATGGTAAAGGGTATTTTAAAGTTCTATACTAATTCTTAAAACTTTCACATTAAATTATTTCCAAATAAAAAGGTTAAAATGTATTTAGCTTTCTTCTACATATATAAGAAAAGCTTTCTTTTAGATACTTATACATTCTCCCTGAAAACCTTTTTTAGGTTATTACTGTTTTCTAGATATTTTCTTACTAGACAGCAAATATATAAACTTTAATATTTGGGGGCACCATCTGAATTAAAATTAACAAAATAATGAAGCTCAAATATAACCACAGTGCTGAAAAAAAGGCACAGGTAAGTTAATGTAAAATGTTATTTAATAATTTACCCCCTGATAGATACCACTACTAAATGAACAGTACCCAAAAAAAAGATGTTATTTAAGGTAACAATTCACCAAAAAAAGATTATGTATTCCTTAAACATTTTACTTAACTCCTATAAATGGACATTCACATAGGTATCTTTTGAAGAAGAACGAAGGATTTTTCTTTGAAGATGGTCCAGGAACTCAGGCTTTCCTCTTCCCCACATCATCTACAAATTCCACTACCAAGTTTCGTAAGGAAAAAATTTAAAGACACCTGGACTAACGTCTTCTGAATTTGTGAAATCTTTAGAGTTAGCGCTCCTGTACCTAAGTCAACAGAAAAAAAATGTTTAGGACATGCTTGTGTTGGGGTGCCTGGGTGGCTCAGTCGGTTAAGTGTCTAACTCTTGATTTGGGTTCAGGTCATGCTCTCAAGGTCATGGGATGCAGCCCTGCGTCAGGCTTCACTCTCAGCAGGTAATCTGCCTGGGATTCTCTCTCCCTCTCCCTCTGCCCCTTCTCCTGTTCACTGGTGCGTACTTTCTCTTAAAATAAATAATTTTTTTAAAAAAAGAACATGCCTGGGGGTGCCTGGGTGGCTCAGTGGGTTAAAGCCTCTGCCTTTGGCTCAGGTCATGATCTCAGGGTCCTGGGATCGAGTCCCGCATCGGGCTCTCTGCTCAGCGGGGAGCCTGCTTGCTCCTCTCTCTCTGCCTGTGTCTCTGCCTACTTGTGATCTCTGTCAAATAAATAAATAAAATCTTAAAAAAAAAAATGCCTATATCATATCTTTCCAACACATTTAGCTTGCTTTTTTTCAGAGCAACAACCAGTCTTTTTCTTTATGCACTTACGTCTTACCAGTTTATTATTACTTAATCATATTATTACAAACGTAAGTACGATTAGCAAAAATATGCAGGCAGCCAATGAGCAGCCGTGCATGAGCCTCCTAGAAAGTAGCTGAGGACTGCCAGTCAGTATGCTCTCAGAGGAAGTGGGGGATACCTATTAATCCACACGTCTATTAAGTGGAGATCAGCTAGGAGTTGTCTGGTAGATACCCAAATGGGGTCACTTCCACCAAGTATATAATGGAAATATTTGTCTCAAACAAGTGAACTAAGCGCTGCATGAATAGTTCTTAGTTTGCCAGAAGTGCACAGGGATTAAAGTGACATTTGATCAAGTTTACAGGCAAGTAGGCTCAGCTTAAGAGCTTTCCTGTTTTCTCATAGACCAGCAATATGAGAGCAGAAATGTCTGATGCTAGATAATATAGTTTGAAATGTGTGCCCCAAGTAGTCAAATTTTAAAGTATTTCATAAAAAAAATGAATGTACAAATAAAAAGGGAATAACAAGAACATACGACAAAAGGGAAGTTAAAACTCTGACTTTGATCCTCTCCCATAAAATAAATCCAAACATCCATACTTTTGAACATATATATGTCTCCAAAATGCAGGAATTGGTCTCTTCACAGAATCCATAAAAGAGACTTCAATTTTCCAACAGAGCTTTTGGAAAAATGTGTCAACTGTGCAGATGGTCATATTCTAAAGTGCACCCAGACATGGCTAAAGTCTGGTTTGCCTCACAAAGTTTTAAACCATTAAAAACAAGTTACTCGGTCTTCTCTAATTTGTGATCACAATTGCATCCCTATCAGAAATACGTACCTATAAAGCAATGATAACTGTGTCAGGGTACCCAGAATGTTATAACTTCCCTCACCCACCTCTTTCTACCCTCAAGGACTCCAAGGAACAAGTATCCAAGCCCTCTAATAGCTGATCCAAATCAGGACGCATCATGCACATATGATAGGTGACAACGAGACATGCAACTTAATGCACTGCCTTGTTCCAACCTCCTCTAGAGGGAACGTGATTAATCTGCCCAATAGATTTCCAACATATAACAGTGTCTGTGAAAGCAAGACAAATAGAAACTCATTCTGCTTGACTCCAGGGTCTCATCTGGCTTCTTCTATACCATGACTTTAAATTTATTATTCATGCTATATTTTATTTCTCCCATAATGAGGAACTGGTGCTCTTCTATGCACAGTGTTTATGGATGAAGAAATTTAATTAAATAATATCTGACAACCTAAGATAACAAAATAAACTGAGTATTTTTTTAATCAGACCTTAGAAAATATGTCTAAGGATGTAAGAAACTTCAAGTTCACCTCAAAGAGGCTGTCATGAAATCCAAGACAGATAGAAGCTGATGTCCTTCCAATGAACGGTATTAGTGGAGCTAATATTTCACAACATAAAGAAATTCTGATGCTACACATGACTAGATACTTTCATATTCAGTTCTCAAATTATCATATATAGATAGGTATGTATATGTTTTATGCATGCATATACACAATATATATATCGACATATATGCATACACAAATATACATTATGTGTGTAATATATAAGCCATTATGTATACATATATAAATATATATATATACACACACACATATATATAAACAAAAAGGAGAAACTAATGCTATAAGCACCTCATACTTGACCCACACAGAATCATTTTTAATCACATCCAAAGCACCAGGAGAAACATAATGAAGATCACGGCCTCTGAGAGCTCAGCACATTTCTGAGTTGTAGATGACCATCCTCAACACTCTAAGGTAGCCTCTTCAATAGCCTCTGGTGGCTTTGAATCCAAACAGCAAAAGATCATTTAAAAAATTCATTCTTAAAAATGAGAGGCTCAGTGATTTATACAGCAAATCATACAACATAGCTGCACTATGCCAACAAAAGTAGATTGAGGGGCACCTGGGCGGCTCAGTGGGTTAAGGCCTCTGCCTTCGGCTCAGGTCATGATCCCAGGGTCCTGGGATCGAGCCCCACATCGGGCTCTCTGCTCCGCGGAGAGCCTGCTTCCTCCTCTCTCTCTCTTTGCCTGCCTCTCTGCCTACTTGTGATCTGTCAAATAAATAAATTAAAAAATCTTAAAAAAAAAAAAAGTAGATTGATTTATAAAAAGGAAAAACACCTCCTATGATTCAATAAATCAGCTAGGATCACTAAGAGCATTTCTTGCACATCCACAACATGCAGAGTATTTTGAGAGGTAAAAAAAAAAAATCATACTACATGGATCTTTCTTCATTCTTTGCAATATGACCTAATAACTTCCTTTTCAAATAAAATGCTTTCAGGACTGATGTTTCTAGAGGTCCCTGGAAGGAGTAAACAATTTGACAAAATGTACTTTTATTCAGTTTAAGAAAACTTCCATTACAGGCCAATAAGGAGATAATGTATTACCTATGTTAATAAGTCATTAGTATTATTATAAAGCACTAATGAAAATATTCTGCATATATTATCAGAAAAATTAGTCTTAAGTAACAAGCTTTGAAATGTGTGAATATGTAACTGAAATTATTTTGTTAATTCAAGTTAATTTGGTTAATACTTTTAAGCTGATCACACAATATTGTCTCTGAGGAAGGTTTCTTTCTTTCTTTTTTTTTTTTAAGCTAGGTTTCTTAAGAATTATTCCCGATTCTCTTTGCAACTCCTCCTAATACAATTCCTTGGGAAACAATTTAGGTGGATGATTATTCTCTTGTTCTTTCTATTTCAAACTGAGAAACTGGCGAGCTCCTTCTTAAATGACTGATTATGTTGTCTGTTGCATCCCTAGCACATGACACATGATAAGTAGTGCCCAGTGCATGTCTGATGAATAAATGAATGAATGAATGAACTGATACACAATGAACCAGTGTTACTTCTGCATTTACATGAAGACGACCCCGCTCTCTGCCCTTATGTGATCCTTCATCATTAAATCCCATAACTTTAAAAGGAACAAAAGTGATGTTACATACTGTGGGTTCCTCAAAATATATCTGGATAGCAAGTTACTCTCAAACTGAAGAGGTTTAAAAAAAATGGTATTAAAAGGAGAAATCCAGAGGCGCCTGGGTGGCTCGGTTGTTAAGCGGCTGCCTTTGGCTTAGGTCATGATTCTGGGATCCTGGGATCAAGCCCCACGTCGGGCTCGGCGCCTGGGTGGCTCAGTTGTTAAGCGGCTGCCTTTGGCTTAGGTCATGATTCTGGGGTCCTGGGATCAAGCCCCACGTCGGGCTCCTTTCTCGGTGGGAGCCTGCTAACCCCACTCCCTCTGCCAGCTGCTCCCCCTGCTTGTACTCTTTCTCTCTCTCTCTCTGTTAAATAAATAAATAAAATCTTTTAAAAATAAGGAGAAATTCATTCCACCTGTCAGCTCACTTCAGTATACAGTAGTGGTATAAAATGTGTACGCATAAAAAAATAAAATAAAATAAAATGACTAAGCATAAACACAACTCTAAGGATATCCAAGGTCTAGCAGGGAAGATATAAACATAAATAATAATGCAGGCAGTAATTACTGTCCTGGTTCTTGCTATCACTCTTCCCGACTAAAGCTCTCGATCAAGTTTATTTGCTCATGTACCAAATAATGTGATGGTGAAGGCTTTCAGCAACCAACACCTTGCTTTCATTCCAAGCACTGGCCAAGACGGCTGGGCAAACGACCTCCCTTCTCTCCCCTCTGCTAGTCCCTCTGTTCAGCCTTGTAGAACCCGCCAAGTGCCTGCCTTCCAAAGCTGTGGCTCTATTCCATATTCTGGATCTCAGTGGCTTCCCTTTAAGCCACTATATCCCATGCTCTGAACAGTGCTATTCTCCAAAAAAGGCTGCCCCTTTCCTCAGCTTTACTCTTCCATGAGCTAATAACTGGGAGACCAGAAGCTCTGCTCCTAATCATTCCAACTAAACAATGTTTCTACTCTTCACTGAGCCACAGCCTTTCTGGCCCAACTGTTGACTCTGCCACAGAGGCATCTCGGTAGTCCAGCTGAGGGCCAGCCACACCTTTGGCACCACTGGGCACCTTCCTCATCCATTCCCCTGACAGCCTCAAGAAACAATGTGCCCCGGCAGGGCACTAATGTGTCAACCGCAGAGACCTGACATTCATAACACTTGCCCTCACCTCCCTCTCCACAAACAGAGTGATAAAAATCACAAATGTCACTAAAATGGAAAAATCAACTCATCTTCAGCACCAAACATCAACTTCAGAGGAAACAGGCTTGATTATACATGCATCAGGGCACAGATGGTAGGCTTCCCTCCTCCTATTCACAAGAAAAAAAAAAAAAAAAAAACAGCTTTCAAGAAAATATATTATGTATTCTTCCCCATCACCGAAAAGGCAGAGTGATCTGGTGTTTTCGCCTTTAGTGAGTACACGGAAGAGACCTCAGCAAAACGACTACCCGGTCAGACTTCTGGAACAGAACTGCAATCTTGATTTTATAAACATCACTCTATTTTCTTTCAATAACAGCAAACAGCCAACAATACTTTAAGTGTGAAAGTGACTACAGGACTCCAGCAGCATCATTTAAAACACCTTTGTCCGGAAAGAAGTACAAAATTAATCGGCAGTCGACTATTCCAAGCATGTCAAGTTTCACAGTAAGTTTCTGTAGAACCCATGAATTTAGGGGGAAGTTTAGGAATTTAGGGGGATCGTAGGTAAATTGGCAGGTAGGCAGATGACAGGAAACTATATTTGAGGGATTGTTACTTGCCACTCTGACTGCTTACACAAGATTATGAACCATAGAGTTCACAAGCTGAGAACACAACACTCTCTTCGTGGGTATTTGTCTAAGTATTCATAATGCCAAGTGCATTCAGAGAGAAGTCAGAATTTTCTCGTTCCTCAAAGAAACAGTAATATATCAAATTTAGAAATACATTCCTAAAATGTTCGCTAGTATTTCAAAATGGTCTATGTCCCAGTAAACAGAAAAGAAACTGTAAACTTGGACCTTTATACACCATTACTATTCATTCTTCAAGGTGCTGGAAACTCAGAGTACATTAAAAACCTGATAAACAACTGAACAAAAGTTAGAAGGTGTGCGTAGCTGCCTAGTTTCTTTGGTTCCATCTGTGGCCCTGCCCTTTCTTGCCTGAAGAGCCCTGAAACATCTAGAACTGGACTTGGAGTTGTAAGAGATAACGGCACTGGGCTACCTGTCCCTCCTCACTCACTCTGCCCTGCCTCTTCTCCCTTCTCCCCTCCTACAACCACACCAAGGCCTTGGCTCCAACTTCTCTCTCTGCCAGTACTTCTCTTCCCTTGACACCCCTACTGTCCCAACATAATCTTCTGGCCATTTTCCATAATCAATTTCTCAGAAAAGTCTTCCCTCCACCACTCCATCAAAATGGTAAGCATTCCCCCACAAAGCAATACCTCTTATCTTCCTTTCACACATAATTTATCCTTCTCATTAGCAATTTTTCCCATAAAATATAATCACATAGATTATATGTTCTGTTTATTGTCACTTCTCTACTAAAATTTAATCTCTACGAGAGCTGGGATTTGTGTCTAAAATGCTCACTACTATACTTCCATTGTCTAAAACAATGCCAGATATACAGTAAGTGTTCAAGAGATATTTCCTGAATAAATGAAGGAATCTACAAAGATTGTTATTAGACTGGTCTACCAGTCTGCCTTTTTAATGAGCTGTGAAGTCTGTTAAGCTCACCTCACAGGACCTTTGCCTGGCCAAAAGTTCTTGGCATACAGCTTCAACATCCAACCCTTCCTACTTTTCTTCTTCCTATATTCATTATTTTATGTGTTTTTAAAAATGGATTTTTGGGGCACCTGGATGGCTCAGTCGCTTAAGCGTCTGCCTTTGGCTCAGGTCGTGATCCCAGAGTTCTGGGATGGAGCCCTGCATTGGGCTCCCTGCTCAGTGGGGAGTCTGCTTCTCCTTCACCCTACGCCCTCCCACCTCGCTCCTACTCTATCACTCTCTCTCAAATAAGTATTTCTTTAAAATGGACTTTTATTGTAAGTAACCTGAAATTTTTGTGAAAACAAGCAGTATGTAAAGAAATCAATAAATACAGAAGCAAGATCATGGTCCCCATGAAAGTTTCTCTTTCTCTGTTTTGCACCTTTTTGCAATCTCTGAATTATATTATAAGCTCACAGAGAGGTGGTTGATACTTAACTGATATAGAAAACAGCCAATTTGTACATCTCCTTGCATATATAGAAAAGAAGAAAAAATTACATTGGTGCATTCAATTGGTTCTATTTCTGAGTGTAATTCAAGAAGGTGCTGTTTAAAAGTTAAGCATATAAACCCTTTTAATAGAGTTACAGTTGGCTGGTTATTTTATAGAGCACATCCTTTCCTACCAACTTCACGATACCCCCTAATTAACTACTGTTACTTTGCTAAAGTAACCAAATTAACATTTCAAGAAAAAAGTTCTAAATAGTCTGTGCCAAGGGGGGGGGGGGCTATTTCAGACAGTAAAAGCAAAGCATTCAAACAGAAGAAAATAGTTAAAAGAAGTTTGAAAACAGAATTAAAGGGCAGACTAGCCACACCAAGAATTAGAAAGTGTTACATGCCTGTAAGAAATAAAAGTACGCAGTTTGGGCACAAGAATATATACACGGACCAATGGAAAATAATATCTCAAGAAAAAAAACACTGCTCTCTCGCTCTCTCTCTCTCCCTCTCTCTCTCTCTATATATAAAAGGTTAGTATATGGAAAAGGAGGGTTTAATGGGCAAGATTCCAGGCTTTCTGACCCTCAAAACCATCACCAACCCCATCTGGGTACTAAAGAGATCCATGTTATGGATAAGCTCATATGGCTCCTCCCAACCACAGCCAAACTTTACTTAGTAAGAATGAACTGTACTCAGTAAACGGGTCTTCTAAAATAAACTCTTGGGGAGAAGCAGTACTCTTTCAATCTTCTACCCTATGTACCAACATAAATCCCAGATTGCGGGGGCGGGGGATGACTCCCTTCAGGTTGGAGTGGGGCGCCCCCTCCAGGCAGGGAAGGAGAGGAAAGAAATGAATCTGGCTTAGTCCCCCAGCTAGACGGGGAACGCTGAGAGAGGTCTTGCCTGTTAGCAGCCTGGAGCTGCCAGTGCCTGCAGGGTAGGTGGGGGCAGTGCTTCCTGGGGGGAGGGGGGGTGGCAAAGGTGGAACTGTGGTTTCTATTCACCGTTTGTAAAACTGCCTAGACAAAACGTTTTAGAAAAAGATGCTTCACAGACCATAATTATGCATTGCATGATTTTTTTTTAGAAGAATCACCCATAAAACATCTAAATCTACAAGTTTAAATTTGTTTTATCATCACGTTTCTCAGGATAATTATGGAAGCAAATTAAGGTGCTGAAGTTAGTCTATGGCTCATCTCTCTTCTCACCTTCAACATCTCTGTATCTGCGGAAATTCATCTTTCATATTATTCTAGAGGAATTTGTGGTTCTATCTTTCCAACTGATTGTCTTTCTCTAGCTATGACCAGGATCTCTCTAAACTGATAGTATTTGCTGCACTGAAACCTCCAACCCATAATGACAATCCCACTGAGTGATCCCTGCCACCTTCCCCAGCCAGAGGAACAACTCTACAGTCTTGTCTTCCTGGTGATCTAACCCTGCTAGGGACCCACAGCCTTGTAAGTAACACATGGCTTTGTTTTAGAGGCTGTATTTTTCTTCTTGCTATAGATAACCATATTCTTAAAACTACTGTTCTATCTTCAGAAGCAGCCTTTTCATAAGACTCATTCAAAATTGCTTTGCAATTTTGGAGCCCCCTTCATTATGAACAATAGACCATCTCCCCATGCAACAAGAAACCAACTTAGTTAAAAGCCCAAATGTCAGAGTGTTTCCATAAGAAAGACTTCATCCCAATGCAATCAGCATGACTGAAGAGTCTAAAAAAAAAAAAAACAGTAAGTGGCATTTTTATGGAGTGACAAACAAGTTGCTAATTCAGTCTATTCGATTCTTATATCTATAAAAATAAATTTTAACTTTGATAAAAACTCAGGATGTCAAAATTCTTTAAAAATGCACCAATCAGAGACACCTGGGTGGCTCAGTTGGTTGAGCCGCTGCCTTCGGCTCAGGTCATGGTCCCAGCGTACTGGGATCAAGTCCCACATCGGGCTCCTTGCTTGGCGGGGAGCCTGCTTCTCCCTCTGCCTCTCCTTGCCACTCTGTCTGCCTGTGCTTGCTCTCGCTTCTCTATGACAAATAAATAAAATAAAATCTTTAAAAAAAAATGCACCAATCATAACATTCCATTATTTTATTGGTGCAATCAGTAGTAACTATGAAAGCAAAGCAAGAAGGTGTTAAATAACAAATACAGACTGATATTTATAGTTTTGTGATTTATAAAAGATGGATTTGTGGTTATTCACATACAATTTTTTTTCAGTGTAATGACATGTGTTGAAATAATCATCACGCTGAAGCCGGAGACTTCTAGAGAAAATCTTGTCAAAAAGCACCATCTACTGTGTCTCTGGGCAATGGGTTAATCAATTTTAAGAGTTTCTCCCAAATTCTATAGCATTTAATATAATAAACTAAGCAATTTTCATAACAGCTATAATAAGACAATAATGTTCCTTAAACAGTAACCTACATTTCAAAATGTCATTTCTATGGTGAAAGTATACTGAGAAAACATGCAGAAATCTGCATTAATGGTAACACTGGAACTAAGATTTTTAAACTCATGAAATCTGTTATTTCAACACTAAGATCTTCATCTTGCCACATAAAGCTGCACCTACTCCATTCCAAGTTGTCTGTTTAGTAGTTCGTTAGATGAACAAAAATGCCAGTCAAAATTTGATTATAAAATAGCTCAGAAGAAAGTAGTAGTAACAGTTCATAGAAAAAAAAATTAATTCTGTTCAACTGACACAGTTTGGTAGTTAGTTATATAAACATGATTTATTTTATTTTGTTTCCCTAACAAAAGGAGTGGCATTAAAAAAAAAAATGAGTGCTAAACAATAGTGATTATGATGGTAACAAAAAAATAAGTGAGCAAAAATTTAAGCTATTTTATAATGTGACAAAAGCCAGTCTCTGGCTCATTTTTTAAAAAATTCAAATTTGAGTGTGGCCACATCTGTGAGGTGAAGTCTTTTCCGACTTTTCCAGAAGGGCAGCACCATCCCTCTTCTCTCTCCTATCACTGGGGTACCATGATGGGACTGATCACACGGAAGGACATCCTCACGTTCATTTCATCTACTTACTTACTGCCCCTCCTTGCTCCTGAAATCACCAGTAGAGAGCCTCCCAGAGTCTGATGAAAGAATATCCCCTCCCTCAGGCACAGTGAAATGATAAGAGTGTGAGAACCACTGCCTTGAATAGAGACGTGGATAAGGGAGTAAATTTAGTAATTCCTCAAAATGGAACCACTCAAAGCTCCAGCTCCATAGTTTAAACTAAAAATCCGTTTTCTGAATTTTTCATTTATTCCTTGGAAGTAAGTCATAGTTTTTGTGGATAAAAGATCAACTAGCACTGAAACTATGGCAACTAAGTGTTTCTGACATCTTAGCTGGAATAGTTCCCCACCGACCTGTTATTACATCTGTGTAAGAATCAAACTTATACATAAATGCTTAGAGCAATACTATTCCTTATAGTCCAAAGATGAAAACAACACAAATGTGCATCAAATGATGACTGGATAAACAAAACAGGGTAAGTCTCTACAATGAAATATTATTCAGCCATAAAAGGGAATGCAGTGGTGATAAGTGCTACAATACGTAGGAGGCCTGTACACTTTGTGCTCAGTGAAAGAAGACACACACTATTGTGACTATATGATTCCATTTATATAAAAGTGTCCCAGAATAGCAAATCTATAGAGCCAGAAAGTATATTAGTTGTTGTTTAGGGCTTGAGGAGGAGAGAAGACAAAGGGCAATAGGGGTGCCATAGTAAAATACACAACGTTTCTTTTTGGGGTGCAACATTCTAAAATTTATTGCTGTAATGGTTGCACAACACTGCAAATGTACAAAAAAAATACTCAATCATATACTTTAAATGGATGCATTGTATAGCATGTGAATTACATCTAAAATAAAGCTATGACTAAAAATAAATTACAGTATTTTCTATATTTCTATTTCCTTCTATAGACTTCTCTCCCTGCTTTACTCAGATTTCATCTCTTCCAGTCACCTTTTCACACTAGATCCGAGTAATTCCAAAACTTGTATTTTCCCCTCACCTGTTCCCTCCAAATAAACTACATTCAACATGAGAAGGCTCTTCTGTTCCCAAAGCTCTGACAAACGGCTCCTGGACAGCAAAGAGAACAGAACAATCTGCAGCCCAGCTTCAACACACTTGTCTTTTCGCGTCATCCTCAATTTTAGATAGCAATCTTTTCGCGGGCATATGTCATGCCGATTTAGTTCTTGTTTTTACACACCACTAATAAATGTGCCAAAGGAACAACTTCTTTGTTAGGCAAATTTCACAACCACGAGAGTGGCAAACTCATTATAAAAAATGCCACTGAGCCCTGGGAACAATCTAAGACAGAAGCAGTAGTACATACTGGAAGTCTGCTGGGGGCGGGGGGTGAGGAGGGCCGGGGAGGGAAGGGAATCACCCTTCCACCCACAGCTCCATCAGCTGCCCCCGACTCCACCACCCCAAATAACGTACAAAATGAGAAAATATGGTCTTGCTGTCCAACTGAAACTTCAAGATACATCATCTTGATTGCCACACCAATTTCCCCTTCTGGGCCTCTTTCATATAAAGATTTTGAGTCCTTGCCCCTGGAACAGCACCAACATCAGACTTGATATTTTTCTTAAGAAAAAAAAATATTGTTTGACTTCACTTTTTTTTTTACTTTGTTTGCTTAAATTTTATCATTTTCATACTGATTTCTGATCATCTTATTCCAAGCTACAGTGAGTCTGTCTGACCTTCTAATTATGAGGATTGCAGAGGAGAGAAGACGGCAGCTCAGTAAGAAAATCAAGAAAACAAATAATCTCCTGAGAGACAGAAAAAAAGAATCTGTGACTTCTAATAATTGCTAGATCTCAAATTCAGTGTGCTGGAAATAGGTGTGCTGCCAATCTACACAAGGACCACAACTTCCCGCCTGATTTAACAGGCACAGGGAGCACCATCTGGATGAAAAATGGCAGCCATCCAGCCATTCCAGTAGAGTCTGGGTACCAAACTCCAAAGGATGAAAACATCCAGCTGGCAATGTGCTAAACAAAGGCTCATCCACATAAAATTCCCCCCATTCTTTCTTTTTTCCTCAAGAATTTTACTGCAAACCATACCAGCTTTTGTTAAGAAAGGGGTTCTCCCTTAAGAACAAGTCTAAATAGAAGATAAGAAATATCAAGAGAACTGCCTCCCTTCTAGGCTGTGAAGTCCATGAAGGCAGAAAGTATCTTATACATTTTGAATCTTCAGCTTCTAGCTGTCTGTAACAACCACAACTCTCTCAGCTGTGAATATAAAAAGGAATTTACAGACTCACGTATCTGAAAGGTCCAGAGCAGTCTAAGCTTCAGGCAAAGCTAGATTCAGTCCTTTAACGGGCAGTCAAGAAGCCATCTCCCAGCTCACCTTTCCATTCATGCTCTTTTATAAGCAAGCAGACATGTCCTTCTGGTAATAAGATAGTAGTACTTCCAGCCTATACCAGTTTTCCTTCTCACTAATTATAGGTATCTCTCTCCTGACCCTTTTTGGGTCCATGTCCACCTCTGAACCAATCATTATGGCTCTAGAGATAAAATGCATTGGCTAAGTCAGCGCAATTTGCCCACACCTTGAGGAGGAGTATGTGTTGTAAGGTCAGCCTAGAGACAGAGACTGTCAGGAGGGGACTGCACAAAGAACAGACCAAGTGCCATTTCAGAAAAACAGAAAGAGTAGGCAAGAAAGGCAAAAACAGCAGATGTCCATTACAATGTGGTTATTTGCTTAATTAAATGTAATCACATGTGCAATAGAGACTTTGTCCTCTCATAGACTCTGATTATACTGCTCCCTAGTACACAACTAGATTCTAATGAATTATGTCATGATTAGTAAGGATGGAGGAGGTGGAATGGGACATCGGATAAACAGTACATGGAGGCAAAGGGAAAACAGCTATCTTTTTAGGTCACCCTGAAGGCTGAAGCCAACATTTTACTCTTAAGAGTGTGGTCCCTTCTTTATACTACATACAAAAATGAAATAGAAATATATCAAAGATCTAAATATAAGGGCTAAAACTATAAATTCTCAGAAAAAAAAAAAAAACACAGGCATAAGCCTACAAAACATGGGATTAAACAATGGTTTCCTAGGTATGATACCAAAACCACAAGCAAAAGAAAAAAAAATAGGCAAATTGGACTTGATCAAAATTTTGAAATTTTGTGCTTCAAATGACACTATCAAGAAAGTGAAATGAAACCCAAAGAACTGGATAAAATATTTACAATTAATGTATCTGATAAAGGACTATCAGAATATATTCAGAATTCTTGCAAACCAGTAATAAAAAGACAACCCGCTTAAAAATTAGGCAAGGATTTGGATACATATTTCTCCAAAGAAGATATACAAATGATCAATATCCAAATGAAAAGGGGCTTACCATCATCTGTCATCAGGGAAATACAAATCAAAGCCACAATGAGATACCACTGCACATTCACTCAAACAGCTAAAACCTAATAAGCAATAAGAAGTATCGGTAAGGATGTGGAGAAACTGGAATCCTCGTATACTGCTGGTGGGAATGTAAAATGTTGCCATCACTTTAGAAAACAGTTCGGCGGTTCCTCAAAAAAAATCACACGTAGAGTTGCCATATGACCCAGCAATTCCGCTCTTAGGGATGAAATAAAAATCTCAACACAAAAGCTTATACATAAATATTCATGACAGCATTTTTTTTGTAATAACCAAAAAGTTGAAACATCCCAAATCAGTCACAAAAGACCCCACAGTGCCCCAAACAGGCAAAATCTAGAGAGAAGGATTAGGTTAATGGGGAGAGGAGAAAATGGGGAGTGATTCCTAATATACAGGTTACCTCTGGGGCTGGTAAAAATGTCCTGGAATTAGATAGTGGTGATTGTTACATAACTTTGTGAATATCCTAAAAACCACGGACTTGTATATTAAAAGAGCAAATTTTATGGTGTAGTGAATTATACCTCAATTTTTTTAAAAAGTTTGAATATGGACTGGATATTGGACATTACTAAGGAATTATTACAATTTTCATAAGTGCAATATTATTACTGAGGTAATGAAAGGCAACATCCCCTTTTATGAAGATGCACACTGAAGAGTGTAAGCATGAAATGACATGGTATCTTGGATATGTCAGAATAGGTCAGCCGAAAAAGTATAGATGATAAAGAATAAAAGTCCCAAATTTTTTGTAGTAGCTGGATAATAGGTATATGTAGGTTCAACACACCCCCTCTATGCTTTTCTGTGTGTATGAAACTTCTCAAAGTAAAAATCATTAAGAGATTGTGATAAAAATTTGCATCTCTTATTGTGGAACACACCACGCGGCAATTAGGCCAGCCAGAGCTTTATAGGGTCTCCACTGATAATGTAAATACTGAAATACTGAAACCAAGTCATGAAACCCACTCAAAGAAATGGACAAAAACTCTCTCTTATTTCCATTACTTCTAGGACATTCCTTCCTAAGATATTTCCTCTTATTAACCAAAACCATATTTTAAGACAGTATTTTCCAAAACTATACTCCCAAATCAGGCAGTCCTCAAAACATTAGCAGATGTTCTCAAACAAAGTGTTCTACTGTCAAGTAAGTTTGAGAAACACTGCGTCAAATAAAGTTAATATATTTACTACACTAATTCTCAGAGTTGTTAATACGCTCAACTGTACCGTGAGTCATCCAAAAGGAGTTATAATATACCTAATTTGGGAAACTGATGTAAACCCCGGACTTATACAGCATATCTAGTAAGCTCATGAAATACTTCTCTTGCAAACGTTGGCAGAGAATCAGAATCACTTCTGAGCCTGATATTAATAAAATTTTTTTTCTTTTCTTTAAGATCCACCCTGAACTAGAGTTTATGAAATGCTGACTTAGATGTAAGAAAGATTCTGCTTAAGAAAAGATATTTGAGCCGAATCTGTAAATCAGAGAAGCTAACCAGGCAACACTGTATTCAAGACAAAGGGAATAACAGACACAGGCATGCAAAAGCAAAGGGACCCATGAGGCATTTGGGAACTGAGAGTCGCGTCCTATTACTAAAAAGGGGATACATGAGGGGATAAGGATTGGAAGAAGATGCTGCTGAGGGGGCAGGAAGGGGTCAGACAGAGAAGGACTTTGCTGGGCTACAAAGTCTGGAAAGCCACTGAAGGACTAAACAGAGGTGTTCTGTAGTCAAATTTGTAATTCCTTTTGGTTTCCCCGAGGAGATACACATCTACTCAGGAGCATGATGATCTGCCCTGGATAAGTCACATGTGCACATCAGATTTGATTTGCTAAATGAAGCAACTTCCTCTTCCATTTCTACAACTATTTAAACTTCAGTCGAGGCATAATTCACTCGTGCAGTACTACTACCGTTCCAACTCACCCTACTGTCAGCTATACATGCAGACATTTGTGACTGTCTGCCTTTAACAATTCTCCTGCTCACAATTCTCCTGTATTGCAGACGCGGAAAATACTTCTCCAGAATCTCTTGTTTTCTTCTTAAGCTTGGGTTTGGGTTTCTAGAAAGAGGAGAAAGCTTCCAGGATACACTGCCACTTGAAACAATCTCCGCCTCATTACTTAAAAGCTGCTCTGTAGTCCTTTCCTGTGTTGCGTTTTCAATTATCGACCCCGACTGCAGCTGAGGTTTAAAACTGTCCTCTTGCTGCCTGGCTAGGGACTTGCTTTTTAACTGGTTTGTTTGCCATCCATTGTGCTGATAGATAGATAGATAGATAGGAAGGAAGGAAATGAAAGAAAGAAATTAGTTACAGATATTTTAAAATCTTTTTTTTTTTTTAAGATTTTATTTATTTATTTGACAGACAGAGATCACAAGCAGACAGAGAGGCAGGCAGAGAGAGAGGAGGAAGCAAGCTCCTGGCTGAGCAGAGAGTCCCATGTGGGGCTCGATCCCAGGACTCTGGGATCATGACCGGAGCCGAGGGCAGAGGCTTTAACCCACTGAGCCAACCAGGAACCCTTAACATCTTTTGATTTAACATGAAGTCTGGATTTCTTGAGAGCCTTGACATTTTTAAAGACCTGGTAATAATGAGCTTGGATTTGCTGCAAGGTACACACAGCTACAGATAAAGGATAAGCCTTCCAAACACACCAGGCACCCTACCCACCCTGCACTCTGTGCATTTGTTTACATTCAGGCACTGTGGACTCTGATTCCTGGTTTTACTTTTGTTAAGTAGGATTATGCTGATCTAATATCATCCCCCCAATGCAGTTTATCAAATTAAATATATAACATGGGATAATTAACAAATAAAAAGAATACCCACCAATTAAAAGGAACAAGCAAATCAATTTCCCAGGCATCTGGTGGACACAACTGCATAAAATGCAGTCAGTACTGCAGCTGAATCATGACCTGGCCTAGGTGAAACATGGCTTCATACTCTTTTACCTAAGGGGAAAATGTTAGACTTCTAAGACAGAGCTAAGCTGATCCTCAGCTAAGATTTACCAGAACTTATGAGAATTACCCACAAAAGTAGAGTCCTTTCAAATAGCTTTACTCTTCAGATCTGCACATTTTCTCTCAAGCACAGAACAGGCCCCAGGTTTCGAGGCTCTTGCTACAGGGTTATCAAACTCATCCCTGTAGGTCATGCCCAACAGAAGATCAAGGCCATAAATCATTTAAAAGTCATAAACTTTATCAAACATATTAAGTTCCTATCTCTTTCGAAAAGAGCAAAGAAAACATTTTATACTGGATGTGAGCTTTCCTAGTGCCATCAAGCTGTGGAGAAACAAGGCAGTCTTGAGGATTATTTGCTTGTTCTTTTTCGCCTTCAGGAGGAGGATTGTCTGTGATAATCCAATGTTATAATCATCAGATTAGCATATAGCACAGAGTAAAGGCAAGCAAAATTTCATCCACAGGGTTGTCCATTTTCTGATGGAAAGAGAAGAGTCACCTTGTGGTCTGTGTGTTTCTTCCTGTCCCTTGCTTTGCTGCACAATGAAGTTCAAACACGGTGCTCCGATGGGGATGAATCTGTCACAGATTCAGATGGTTACAGAAAAATATCTAAGATCCTTTGAGTTCTGTGCCACATAAAGTTTGGAGAAATAAACTGCTATAGTCCTTGCAAAAGTAAACAACCATACAGGAGAAAATACGTGCATCTTGACCTATCTTCACAGCTCATCCCCTCTTGAACAGTTCTTCCTTTAATATTCATTGGTTCAGAACTAGTACAGTTAAGAGATTTCTGTTGACTTTAACCCTTCCTTACCCATTTGAAGACCATTTTTTCCCCTACTTTCCACTATATTATGAACTACTTGAGGGCTAAAGCCAAATTTCTGTCATTCACTATGTTCTCAGAACCTAGCACAGCACCTGCCACAATGCAAAATGAATGAATGAATGTTCTTTAAATACTATTAACAACACAATTTAAAGCAACAGAGAAAAAAATGCATTTAGAAAGTTTTTACACCAAATGTGAGATATAAAAAGATGTGTTACAAAAAACATATTAGAAAACATTATATTTTAAAACCCTCCAGATGGATACTGTAAACAATTTCCACTAGCTTCAGACTCTAAAAACTAAACACTTCCTTAAAAGCAATTTCTATCCTGGGAGGCCTGGGTGGCACAGCCACTAAGTGTCTAACTCTTGGTTTCAGTTCACGGCATGATCTCAGGATCCTGAGATGAATCCCTTCATCAGGCTCCGAGCTCTGCATGGAGTCTTGAGATTCTCTCTCCCTCTCCGTCTATCACTGTCGATCATGTCTCTCTCTCTCTCTCTCTCTCAAATAAATAAAACTTAAGAAAAAAAAAGTAATTTCTATTCCTCGAGAAAAGGTCTATAAAATAAAAGCATTATCAAGGAGCTCTTGAACCATGAAAATGACAGAAATTTGTTTTGCTTTTCATTAAGGGTGACTGAAGGTTGTAATGAATTTTTAGAGAGACACTCTGAATAGAAGAGTATGACCAAAAATCTTAAGCAGAAATTTGGCTAATAAAAATTCAAAGACTGGGAATAGCTCTAGTTTCTTATGTTACAACAACAAACAAAAAGAACAATAGACTTTCTTCAGAAATCAGAAGCAGAAAGCATTAGGGGCACCTGGGTGGCTCAGTTAAGCGGCTGCCTTCAAATCCAGTCACAATCCCAGGGTCCTGGGATCGAGCCCCACATGGGGGCTACTTGCTCAGTAGGGAGCCTGCTTCTCCCTCTGCCTCTGCCCCTTGGCTCTTGCTCTCTCTCAAAGAACAAAATCTCAAAAAAAAAAAAAAAAAAAGGCGGCAGCAGCAGAAAGCATTGACACAGAGGTGCTGAGATGAAAAACAGTGATTGAAAAAAGGATAAATGAAGATGCTGGCGGGTGTTCAGCTGGGAGGTAACCCAGATGAACTGTGGCAAAAGCTGAATCTGGTCAAATAGCTGAAAGCAGAGGAACCCAGATTCAAACCATGATCACTTGGGGCCAAAGTTGCTCCATTTTTCAAACTCACAAGCAAAATCACAAGATGACTGTTTAAATCACCTCTCTAGACATACTTCCTCTCTTGCACTTGGGCTTTAGAAATTTGGAAGGCAACTTCCAATACATGACCCTAACTAACAGCTCATGGCTACACAGCACCTACTATGGTCCAAACACTGTAGTAAGCACTTTGTGAGTATTAGCTCATAGCATCCTTGAGTTTGTATGTGGAGTAAGCGCGATTTTACTGTCTGGGAAGCTGAGGCACAGAGAAGCTAAGCAACAGCAGGGTCACTCTTGCAGTAGATCCTGGGGGTCTTCTATAACCAGTACGCCACACCTTTCAAATCAAGTGTTGACATGAGAATCACCTCAGGTGCACAGAGGGATTCTGTAACTGCCCATGCCGGTCTCTGGCTTCTCCAGGGGCGCCTGTCATAGGGAACGTGACTCGTGTCTTGCCAGCACAGCACAGCCTCCTTGCTCGATGCTGGTCAGATTCTACCACCCTTCGGCTGGTCACTTTGCACGAGTTACTTATCTTCTCAGGGTCTCAGCTTGGACAACTGTAAAATGAGCAGCTTGTGATAAATGGTTTCAGAATTTCTTCCAGTTCTAGATGTCTGTGGTTTAAATCAGCAGCTTACTTTATACCAATACTCCTAACTACCAAACACGTAAAATTTAAAAATTTGAATAAGAACAGTGATCTCATTTGTTGAGTAGTAAATATAAATTAGTAATAACCTAAATGAGCAAAATATATCACCCTAGTTCTAATCACCCCAACGTTACTGGTTATTTTCCCAATTTCCCTAACTTAGAATCATAAGTTTGATTTGTCTTCCTCAAAGCACTGACATAGTTGGTTAAAATGAAAAGCACAAACTTCTTATATGAAGTAAAGTGACCTCATGGAGATCAGGGCCAACTTTTCTTACTCCTTTGTGAAATATAATTGTGTTTTTCTTTCCTGGAAGTGGTCTAAGACTCTTGCCAGACACAGCTCTAGCAAAGAGCATATTTAATCCTATTGTAATGCGGGAGAGGGCTTTGCTGACTCCTAGGGCAGCTGGCGCAGTTGCTCCAGACCCCAAGACCCCGCCTAGAGCAGCTGGAGGCCCGTCCTGCAGTAAGAGAGTACTCTTCTGCACACAAGCATCAGTACATTTATAACCCGCCCAGACCTTCACGTGGCAAAAGAAGATTCGATCCCAGCAGCCATGGCTATAGTAACAAAAATCAGGCTTCAAAGTGAAGAATGCTTCATGGTCCCAGCACACAAGGAAGGGCTAGAAATCCTTGATAAACCAGTCACCATAAGCCTTACCATGATAAGGCATGTCATACTAACCTGGATAATAATCCTGAAGTTTGGGTTAATGCCCCTGGACAGAGAAGGCATGCGGTTAAATACAGAGTTATCTGAGTATTTAGAGTTCAAGACCTTATCCAGTTAGAGGCCCAATTTCACTCCTAAAACTAGCACACATTCCAAACAACTTGTCACAACAGGTTCTAAGGATAAGACGAAGCCAAATGCTGCGCTAGGCTCTCCATGTGCTGCTGCAAAGGCCACGTACTGCACAATTCCAGGGGGCACACTTTACATAAACCATCCACCAGTATTATCCCTTGGAGTTGTGCACTACAGCTGCCCTCAGCACACTTTTAAAATAACAACAAAGCTAAAAAAAGGAGCCGCAGTAGCCGCAAGCACCTTTTGCCAACAGAAATTGCACAGAAGTATTTTAGTTCTTTATTTCAGCTTGAGTAGACCTCAAAGGGCAAATCTCAACCTCTGAAAAGTTTCTGTAAGACTCCTGTAGCAGACACAGACTTCAACTTGCCTATGTCCTAACATTTCTCAGGACTCACTGGGAAATGGCCCACTAACCAACATCAGTTCGGTCTCTAGGTGCCAGGTGGTATGGCCGAGAGCATCTCACGCAGGGTCTTCACTCCATGGTTCTGCCAGTATCTACTTACTTAGGCTCAAGAGCCAATGTTTTGCAGCTGGGCTAATAAGAAAATATTCAGGAAACAGGAGCACTTTCTCCTAACTGATACATGCACCAGATAAGTGAGGGTGAAGGTTAGTGTGCATTTCCCCAATGGGCTTAGTCGAATTTCACTAAATCAACCGAATTAGGGAAGATCATTCAGACTTATGAAAGTCTTAACAACAGAGCATGTTATATTAATGGCTGTTTTTTTTTTTTTACTGTTATCTGAAAAAATTTGAGCTAGGTCTTTCAAAGTCCATTAAATTGATTACAGGTTTTAAATCACAAATCAGAAAGAAAATATACACTTATCTGAATTATATTATAGTGAAGTTGTATGTATATTATATATCAGTAAGTGTTATTTTACCTGCTAGTCTGTACGATTTTTGACACCAGAAGTTCTCTTCTATCTCTCCACTGCACTTAGCACAGTGCTAGGGACATATTAATTTATCACTTAGTGGATGCTTATCAGGTACCAAGCATGGATCTAAGTATGTCATGTGTACTAATACATTCAATCATCAAAGCAATGCTTATGAGGAAGGCAAGATTATTATTCCCACATTACAGAAGAAGAAACTGAGGCTTAGAGAAGTTAATGTAAACTGCCTGAGACACTGAGCTAGTAAATAATAGAGCCAATATTTAAATCTAGGGAGTCTCATACTATAATCTATGCTCTTGGCCATCACACTATTCTTTTTAACCTTTCTATTACTCAATAAATGCTGCTGCAATTTTCATGCATGGCTCCTCCATTACAAAAGTACTTTGAGCCATTCTCTTCTCCTAAACAGAGGAACATATACTTTATGTCATTGATGCCACTAATTTACTTTGTCACTGATGCTATTAATTTCTTGGAATAATCTGTGAAAGCTCAACTTTTACGCAGTATTTCACAAAAAGTTCCCAATTAGTGGAGTCCAAGTTAATATGATTGTACTTTTACTATAAGGAGTCAATCAAAGGTTCATCCCTGGTGAAAAATGATATTGATAACAAGAAGAGGCCAACTATGATGTGTAAGGGCAGAGAGTACATGGGAATTCTCAGTACCTTCCTGTCAATTTTACTGTAAACCTAACACCAAACAAAAAGTCTTTGGGGCGGGGTGGGGGGGAGGGGGAGTCAACCCAGAAGATTTACATAAACATACACACGCACAGACCCAAGCTCCAGAATTCCATCCCATCTGAGGACCCCACACTGCTCAGTCAGAACCACTTGAAACCTTCCCACATCTCCATGTAGCCTTCTTGGAACCATTTCTTCATTTCTGCTTTATAACAATATCTGCATAAGCCCCTTAAAGACAAAAACAATACATATACTTTTAAGAGCTTCTTAGCACCTAGCACCAAAAATATACAATAGGAAATATCTGGATAAAACAGGGGAAATTAGGAAAATATCACAAGTGTGGGGATCTTTATTTCAGGATTTTTTCTTTCTTTTTAGATCAACTGTGCTGTAATTCAGAGTTATATTCTTAGAGGCCAAAATACATCATAACCTTATTTTGATAACATCATCTCTGGCAACATTTGCAGAGTTAAACTATGTGTACTTTTAAGAAGTAGTTTCAGACTTCTGTCGTCTCAGCAAGAAACGTCTATTTATCGAACGACAAAAAAAAAAAAACCATATTGCCTTAAAATTCTGCTGTTTCTTGCAGACAGATCAGCAGGGAGGCATGTAGTCCAATCCTTTAGGGTCTGAACATAGTAAGGTCTAGAAAAGTGCCATAAACCAAAAGAGACTGCCCTGTCTCAAGTTCATAAATTTTCCCCAAAGCTATCTGGAATACTTATTCAAAAGTACAAATTCTTATTTCAACTGATAGTCTACCAACAATCTATAGACCCCTACTATCCACATTACACTGGGAATACTATTTATAGAAAAAAATATATATATATATATATTTTTATATATAAAATTCATAAAAATATATATATATATTTTTCCCCCAAACAAAAGTATAAGAAAGATATAAGAGGAAGAATATCATCCATTTTTTAATCCCAAATATACGTGCAGGAGTGTAAAAACAAGAACTGATTATTTTTTTAAAAAATGTTTTGTGTGGTACTGAAGGAGGGTACAAATCCACTATTACTTGCTGTCTTGAATCTACACTTCACTGCAACCCTAATTCAGTAGTGAACGGAAACCACAAGAAAAAATAGAAAACTAAACACATTTATCAAAAAATAAGCACCCCGCCTCAGAAATGCTAAACATAGAGTAACCACAGGACCCAGTAATCACTCCTATGTATAAACCCAAGCAAAATGAAACCACACGTCCCCTCCAAAACTTATACATGAATATTTACAGGAGGATTATTCATAATAACCAAAAATGAGTTAATGACCCAAGTCTCCACCAACTAATGAGTGAATAAACAAAATGTGGCATATACATGCAATGTAATATTATTAAACCATAGAAAGGAATGAAGTACTGATAGATACTTCCAAGAGGATGAACCCTGAAAACACTATGTTAAAGAAAAGAAGCCAGTCACAAAGACCATATTGTACTATATGGTTACATTTATGTGAAATCTTCAGGACAGGGAAATTTGTGGAGAAAGAAAGTAGGTTCACATGGTTGCTAGTAGGTTCACAAGACTGCTAGGGGGTATGGGATTTCATTTAGGGTGATGAAAATACTATAAAACTTTGATATAACCAGAAGAAAACATCAGACAAACCCAAACTAAGAGGTGTTCCACAAAAAAACTGATGTCACAATTTGAACCAAAACTATATCCTGTGATAAAACAGAAAGAGCAAATGTGGACTAACTCTATGCTCTCGGCTGAGTTACTTAGACTCCCTGGGCCTTGGATCCCTCCAAGTAAAACAGGAGCTCATGGAGTTGTTATAAATCATAAAAAATTAAATATCCAATGAAATCTCTAGCACAAAGTAAACAGATGAGTCAATTTTTATTTTCACTGTTTTTGCTGCATCTGCCAGGACGTTAGATAAAATCTAAGGCAAGACTTTAGTAGCCAAACGACTCATTTGGGCTACGTTGTCCAATACAGCAGTTACTAGTCATGTGTGGTTATTTAAATTTAAATCAATTAAAATTAAGAGTTCAGTTTCTCAGTCCCATAAGCCACATTTCACATGCTGAGTAATCACTAATGTATAGTGACTACAGTACTGGACAGAGCAGATCCAGAAAAATACCAAAAAATGAATTTCTGTAGATCTAGAGCATTTCTACCATCACTTAACTAAAGACCTAAAGATACACAAATGAACTATCATGTTAAACTTTACATCTAGCTTTGAACTTTTACATGGAACTTAAGAAACTGCTAGCACAGGGGCACCTGGGTGGCTCAGTTGGTGAAGCATCTGCCTTCAAATCAGGTCATGATCCCAGGGTCCCAGGATTGAGCCCCGCATCAGGCTCCAGTGGGGAGTCTGCTTCTCCCTCTCCCTCTGCCACTCCCCTTGCTTGTGCTCTCTCTCTCTCTGTGTCAAATGAATGGATAAAATGAAAGAAAGGAAGGAACGAACGAACAAACGAACAAACTGCTAGCAATAACAAAAGTTCTGTCATGACAGTAGTAAGATGGAGGGAAAAATCAAGTCACTGGAAAATCTGCCAAATATATCTCAAACAAGAAGAACAAAACCCAATCAAACTGCAACCAAAGTCCTTACTCCAGTGAACAATCCAGGCTGTCAAATGAGCCCATCCAAAGCGTAGAAGTATGAGGGTTTACTACTATAGAAAAAAAGAGAGAAGGCATTCAGTAAATGAGCAACAGTGATCTTTGTAATCCACCAAATGTCTGTGACATCAATTTCTCCTCCATAAATTATTTTTTGGAAAATATCTTTCTCCGCAGCTATTTCCAATTTCCACGTTATCTGTTGATGTCAACACAGGAGGCTTACATTTAAATCTCCAAGAGCAATGAAATGTTGTGTGATATTTTTGCCATTAATTTCCTATGAAACCAAAACAAATATTTTATAAATATAAACCAACTTCTTGGTTGTGATTTTTATTAATAATTGTAGGAAATTAGGGGCACCTGGGTGGCTCAGTGGGTTAAACCTCTGCCTTTGGCTCAGGTCATGATCTCAGGGTCCTGGGATCGAGCCCTACATCGGGCTCCCTGCTCAGCAGGGAGCCTGCTTCCCCTTCTCTCTCTGCCTGCTGCTCTGCCTACTTCTGATCTCTCTCTGTCAAATAAATAAGATCTTTAAAAAATATATAATAATAATAATAATAATCATTGTAGGAAATTAGAAAGCCATTCCTTAATGTTTCTCACTTTTATTATCACACCGGATGCTTTGAACTTCATGCAGAATGTTGCAGGCTGGAACGGTTCCATGAAACAGGAAAAACCGGATCAAAAAGCTTAGCCTAAGTGCTCTTCAGAAACATGAAGGAGAAGCACCTGTCCACTTTCATTTAAGTTAAGGAAGATTCTGGGCCACTGTGTGTGCTCTCTTTAGGTTCGGATACAAAATGTCCAAATCTATGATGGAATATTGAATAATAATTAAAATATCCCTCACTGCAACTCAAATGCTTTCACATACAAGATACATTACCTCCACGAGGGAGCTAAATGGAGCCCTCAAAAGAAAAGGGCGAGCATTTGGCTTTAAAGTGAGTGCACTCTGTCCGCCTTATTCCAGCTGGAATAGAGCTAGTAATTATGCCTGCAAGTTGCAAGGCACTTTCCCCTGGGAAGCTTTAAGTGCTTTAAAAACATGGGCTAATCCACCTTTATAATATCCCCAGGCAGCAGAGACAGGCTTGGTACTCCCTAAAACACAAAAAAGTTGAAATGATTTTCTTGAAGTTACACCACTCAGGAGTTTCGAGATGGGAATTTATATATTCTGGCTCAGCACCCACGTACACTGAACCAGTAGATTTAAACAGACCACTGGAAACCCTGAGGGGGTTTCAGCATGAGTCAAAGCCTCAGAAGAAAGGCTGGCAGATTCCCAAGATGTTGGACCCCTTGGCACAATTATTGGTGGCCACAGGAAGTCCTGAAAGAATGGCTCTTTGCTTACTCAAGAGCAAGGAAGAACCACATTAACATCCCAAAGATGTGTCCATACGCGAGATATGCATTTGTAATGTGTTTACTTCCCTCAATTTGAAATCAAAGTCCCTGAGTAAATTGTTCATATAAAATCACAAAACAGTTAAGTATTTTCTACTTGATTTAGTAGATCGGGTATTCAGTTTGTATTTCAACTCTAATTCTCAGGTTCTCCATAAAACTACGTGATTAATTAGGTGATTAATTCAGCCTCAGTGTGTCTGGCAACAAAGCCAGTATCTGCCCTTGGCTCTGACTAATTCAAAGAAACCCCTTTTCAGGGTTAGAGACCGGACTTCACATCAGAGAACGGGTAGCTTACTTCCTTTTCCTGTATTGTCTTTTGATGCTATGTCCTCGCCTTATCAGCCGCACCACTGTAACAGGACGAGAACTGAACATGGATAGAGACAAAAATCGTATTTTTCCTACCTATTTACAAAAAACCTCCAAAACCTGATAGACCCTCCCAATCTCCACTTACCTCTTAAATACTGGGACCACCACTTCAAAACTTACGTCCACCCAAAAACCGGCACACAAATGTTTATTAGCAGCTTTATTTGTACTTGCCAACATCTGGAAGCAACCAAGATGTCCTTCAGCAAGTCAATGGTTAAACAAACCATGGTACATCCAGATGGTGGAATATTATACAGCAATAAAAAGAAATGAGCTATCAAGGCCACAAAAATACAAGAAGAAACCTTAAATGCATATTGCTAAATAAAAGCAGCTGATCTGAAAAGACTACATCCTGGATGACTCAACCTCATTTAAGATTCTAGAAAAGGCAAACTTATGGAGATGGTAAAAAGATCAATAGTTGGCATTCGGGGGAAGGGGCGAGGGGATGAACAGGTAAACCACAGAGGACTTTTTAAGGCAACAAAACTACTCTGCTTGATGCTGTAACAGTGGATACGTATCATTATACATTTGTCAAAACCCACAGAGTGGACAACACAGTGAACCCTAATGTAAACTACAGACTTCAGTTAGTAATACTAAATTAATATTGGCTCACCAATTTTAACAAATGCACTACACTAATGAAAGATACTAATAACAGGGGAAACTGGGAGGGTGTGAGCTGCTATGAGAACTAATTTCTGTTTGATTTTTCTGTATACCTGAAAGGAACAGTCTAGGAGTTTAAAACAAAAACAGCAACAACAACTGGTAGCCCTTCCAAAACTTCACAGGCATCTTAAATCCAGGGACACATGTAGAAAACTGTATTTGACTGACATCACTTACAGTGAGTTTACCTTTTTAGTGAATATAATGAGTTCTGAAAACCACACTTCTGGTTATTTACTTTTTTAAGAAAGACTCTACACCCTCCTTGATGCTGTTTTATTAATAAAGATTAGCTTTTCAAGCTTCTGTGGACAAAGCTAATGTACAAATAGAAAGAATAAGTGACAGATCTGTGAATTGCCAACTACATTTCAGAGTAATCCAACCATTTCACGTGCCAGACTCTCTCTTCAGTCACCTGGCTTCTTGAGTACATTTCATTGGTTATGATTAGTCAAATTTTAACCTATACTCTATTCCCTGAGAGCAGAGACCATATCTTAGCTATTCCTTATCCTCTCTGCAGAAGAGACTGTGGGGATGGAAGGAAGGAAGGAATGCCTTACAAGTATTTCCTCCCATCAGTCTCAACAGGAAACACAAGATACACTCAAACTAGGTATAATACATTCAAATTGAGTTTCATCAAGAAATAACTTTCAAAATCAGGGACAGGAGGCACCTCGGTGGCTGGGTGGGTTAAGCATCTGCCTTTGGCTTAGGTCATGATCCCAGGGTCCTAGGATGGGGCCCCACATCAAGCTCCCTGTTCAGCAGAGAACCTGCTTCTCCCTCTCCCCCGACCCCTCGCTGTGGGCCGTCTCACATACGTGCTCTCTCATGTGTGTGCACTTGTTCTAATAAATAATTTTTTAAAAGTAAAATAAAGTTGGGTAGGATTAGTGCTACTGAAGGGATAATCCTTACCCCCTCTGTGCTAGATGGGTCAAGGGGTGAGCTGATATCTGGAATTTAGAGAGAAAGACAGAGGAGACCATGGGTGGACTGGAGGAGGCAGGGAGTGCTATGGAGCCAACAGGCCAAGACTTAGTAGAGAAGAGCTGGAGGACCAAACACCCCGAATCACTCTCTATCTACCCTCAGATCTCCAGTGTTCTCCCACTGGGTCTCTCCAGTGGTCAGATCTGTCTGGAAACCCCAAGCACAAGGGTATAATACACACAGGTCAGCCACCCAGGGCACAAAGCGGTCTGGAGAAGAATGGAGAAGGGACCCAGGGAGTAAACAAAGCATACCTGGCACATCCCAGAACACACGCACACAAGCATGACACAAGCGCACACAACCTTCCCCTCTACTCACTGGAGTCTTTAGACTCACACTCTGTAGGTGTGCAGCCTCAGACCTCTGAGCCTCAGATTCACCACTTGCGAAAGAGGACTCAGTAGAGGAACTGCCCAAGAGTGGTAAGGATTAAATGAGACAACATAAAATGCTCAGTGCCTTCACACTGGAAGCATCACAGAGTAATGATGCCTAACTGCACACACTTAAGCACAGTTTCTATCACAACATCTCACACTGTCCCATAGCCATTCAGCATATGTGTTCTATGTCCCCAGGTACATAGGATAGTCTTTGAAGACAGGCCAGAGATGGGTCATTTTACTCCTTTGCTATCCCCCAATGTGCCTACTTGATAAAGCACTGTGTAAACAGGGCAGCAAGATAAATATTTACTAAAATTCAAAAACGACAAAACCCTACAAAACCCCTCTACTAAAGGTTTAATGAATTTATTCACCTGCAGAACAGAAGTATCGCTAATGAAATGAGTAGCTGTTTTCCTCTGGTCTAGAAAATGCTCACTTTTTTCATATGTTAATATAATTATACTTCCTCATGCCAAAAAAAAAAAAAAAAAATCTCCTTATATAAAATTCAAGTAATTCAGTAGATACACCTTTTCAGCAACTGCTTCAAATTTTAATATGTACAAACTATAAAGCATTCCCACTGGGAATAATAAGAAAAAGAGAAAACTGGAGTTGAGAGAAGGGAAAGAAAGCAGATGGCAGAGCGGGAGTCTTCAGAAAGAGGGAAAATAAATGCAGGTCCCTAGCTGCCCACTAGTAGGCAGTATCTAGGACCACAGAGCCTCAAAACACAGGTACTCAGAAGACCAGGTAGAGTCAAGGAGAGAGGATATACACTCCCTTGTTCTGGGAAATGAATGAATAAAAGTACTGGTTTTAAGTAGACTGAAGGAAACTACTCAAGCATCTCAGATAACTTGCACCTCTAAGACCACTATGGAAACAAGGAAGTAGGCATCCTGAAGGCTTCTTCATAGGTACAAAATAATAAAATGAAGTCAACAACTATGAGCACTAAAAATCAGAAAAGCACCGGGGCACCTGGGTGGCTCAGTGGGTTAAGCCTCTGCCTTCGGCTCAGGTCATGATCCCAAAGTCCTGGAATCGAGTCCCGCATCGGGCTCTCTGCTCAGCAGAGAGCCTGCTTCCTCCTCCCCTCCCCCCGACTACTTGTGATCTTGCTCTGTCAAATAAATAACTAAAATCTTTTAAAAAACAAAACAAAACAAAAAAAAACACAGAAAAGCACCAAACATTCGGACAAAGAACAGAAGAAGAACAGTGGCCTCTATCTATGACCCTGCAAGAAACAAAACTTAACCGCGAACAGGTCATAGTAATTAAGAGGGATGATGAATCCAGAAACTTGAGGAACTTTTAGTCAGTGGGAATGCAAAAATCTGAGACATTTGGTATTTTAAACGGCAAAGGTTTAGCAGAAGAAAACTATTACACAAGTGTTGGGAGACTGGAAGAATCAAATGTAAACACAGAGATAACCTCAATATTAGTAACTGCTGGAAGTACCTACAACCTTGGGACTGAAGAAGTAGAAGAAGGAAAGATGTGGAGTTACCAGAACCCATGTGCCCCAAGAAGGGGCTGGTAAGAGAGTGCAAGGAGGGTGGAGGGAACAGGACACACAACAGCATGACTGACCCTCAGACCTGGGTTAATAAGGGCCATGGCAAAGCTGATGTCAAAAATTCTGAAAGAAACTATAGACTTGAGCTATAGCTGGCCACAGGAGAAAGGCTGACAGGAGCTGAAAACAGCAAAATCCTTCCTCTGCCTTCCTCCTCCATTTCAATCTTCCTACCAGGGTCTCCTACAGCCAGAAACCAATAGGAATCCAGCTAGCAAGGGAATCTGGGAAGCCTTACAAAACAAAGTAGGAGATGGTGGGCTTGAAGCTGAAAACACAAATAAATAGCCAGCACAGTTTGATATCTGTATTTTCCCTATTCCGTTTTAAGTTCCTTGACTGAGAACTCCCTGGTATGGGTTTTTCCAAGAACCTAACCCTGATTTTTGAGAATTAGTTAATGTCATGAAGGTTTTTTGACTAAAAATAAGTTGGAATATTTCACTAGAACTCTTTTCCTCTGCCAGGATTATAAACGTATTTCCTATTTATCTGGGCCAGACTTTTCATAAAGTGCATACAGAAATACTTTTACAATGGAGAACACTGCCCAAATGCAACAATTTCTTCCAACAAAGAAAAATTCTTCATAGATTCCTAGCATGTCTAAAATCTCTTTAAATATCTCTTAATTCTCTGATACAACGAGAGTTGGGGCCTCTGAGAGAAGTGGCTGTATTTATTTTGTTCTGCAGGTAAGAGAGACGTGAATCTTTGGGGGTCAGAGGGTAGCTGCTCTCCAAGAAAGCCCCCAGTGATCCCTGCCTCCAAGTATTCACACTCTTGTGTTATCCCCTCCCATGCTGAACAGAGCCGATCTGTACACCCAACAGGATATTGCAGAAATGACCGTGAGTGACTTCTGAGGTCATAAACGACGCTACAGCTTCCATCTTGCTTTCTCTTCCATTACTCATTCTGGAAGAAGCCAATGGCCTGAATCTGGAAACAACCTCTCTAGCTCTACAGAGATGTTCATGCGGTAAGGAGTAGAGGCATTCTGCCAACAACCATGTGAGGGAGACACGGTGCAAGCACACCCTTTGGGCCAGTCAGGCCCTCAGAGGACCACAGCTCCAGCCAACATCTTGACTACAAGCTCCAACACACCCACAGCCAGAACCACCCAGCTAGGTTGCTCCCAAATTCCTGACCAACAGAAACTCTAATTTACTCTAATTAAACCTTAATTAACTCTAAATAAACATCTGACAGATGTTTATTATTGTTTTAAGGCATATGTTTACAGATAACTTATATTCAGTGAAAATACACATACCCTCAAAAGCCCTCCCTGGTTATATTCTCTCATTCCTTAGTCAAATGGACAAGACTCACTTAACATACATCGCTCCTGGTCCCCTGATTGGGCCTGAAGGAATCTTCTAACCTCATTAATGCGGTTTATTTAAAGAGTCCAGCTGCTCCCACCCTCTCTATTCCACTACTCTTTTAACATATCTTGAATTTTCTGTCAAACAAAGCCAGCAGAGGAATTAGATGCTCATGAGGTTTTAAGCCCCCTTAATACTGGAAGCATTCAAGCAGATGATCAAAGATTACAAAAAATTTTTTATACTCATGGGGAGGTCGAACTACATGACCTCCAAGGTTTCCAGTAACACGGAGAAGGTTGTAAGACGAAGTCTCTCGGTGTCCCCCCGCTAAACTGTGCAGTAATCACCAAGGATAACTAAGTACTGAAAGCCGGGAGTTCACAGGACAAAGAAAAAGAGAGAGAGAGAGAATTAAAATAGCTTATAAACTTATGATGCTCAGCCCAACTAATAATTAAAGTAATGCAAACTTAAAACAACTAGTAAAGCACTAATTTTCATGGGCCAGGCTGGAAAAATCTGCAAGTTTCAGGAAACACATCAGGGTAAAGGGTGGAAACACAGGTATTACGGTTGTTGAGTGTGGATCCGTGCACACTCTTGAAAGGTAACTTGGCAATATATGTTCAACCTTCAACTATACAGAGCCTACATGACTCAGCACTTGCATTTGTGAACCAAACTATCCCGTTACCTCTGTTTGTCAGGATAAAATTCTATAAATGACCTAAATGTTCATCAACTTTAAAAATGGGTAAATAGGGGCACCTGGGTGGCTCAGCAGGTTAAAGCCTCTGCTTTGGGCTCAGGTCATGGTCCCAGGGTCCTGGGATCGAGCCCTGCATCGGGCTCTCTGCTCAGCGGGGAGCCTGCTTCCCTCCCTCTCTCTCTCTCTCTCTCTCTATCTGCCTCTCTGCCTACTTGTGATCTCTGTCTGTCAAATAAATAAATAAAAATCTTTAAAAAAAAATGGGTAAATAAACTGTAATGCAATAAGGCAATGAATAGCACGCCACCTATAAACAAAATGAGTTGGAGCTATGTATGAGCTAACACGAAACACCACCAAAAGATACTGTTGGGAAGAAAAACAAGATATGCCCAGTAGGATAAAAAGGAAGGAGGGCAGATAAGCCTAGGAAGTGTCAGAAAGGAGTTTTAAAAAATGCTGTTCATAGTTGTCTCTGGGGAGGAGTCCTAGGGACTTGGGAAGAGAAAAACATTTTACTGACTGCTCTTTTGTACTGCATGAATGTATTTCTAATTGTTTTTTAAGATTTTATTTATTTATTTGACAGACAGAGATCACACAAGTAGGCAGAGAGGCAGGCAGAGGCAGGGGGAAAGCAGGCTCCCTGCTGAGCAGAGAGCCTGATGCGGGTCCCAGGACCCTGGGACCATGATCTGAGCTGAAGGCATAGGCTTTAACCCACTGAGCCACCCAGACACCCCTGTATTTCTAATTTTTAAGTAAGGGGAAGAGCTTAACATGATAGAACAGAAAAGAAAAAAAAAAAAAGAGGTTTAAGTTATAGTTATTTTTCAACTAATTTTATAACGTAGTCCAACACAGCCAGGGTCTGCCTTTGGGCTTAAGGCACTCCCATGTACATTCAACCGTTAAAAATCATCTCCAGGAGGACAAAGGTCCTTCACACTGTCAGCGTGCCTCCCACTAATTAGGGGGATGAAAGCTCTTCTGCCATCTTAATGCAAACCACTAACTCAAGGATTAGGGGCATCCACAAGATGAACATCTCCCGCTCTGAGCTTTGCGACTCATGAACTGTGAGAGAATTGCCTTTCTTTGAATGCTCAGGCAAAGAGTGGCAAGGTTAAAGAAATAAAGAGAAGTCAGCATTCATCTCACTTAAACTGGTGGGAGTCATCAGAGCACACAACTGCTGTCAAAAAGCAGGCTGCTCCTGCCCACTGCCTCCGCCCATAAATGTCAGATGCGATTTTCTTCTCCAGTGACCGAACTCTTTCTGAGACTAAGTGACCACTTCCCAGATCAGTGATCTGCTTGAAAGAAGTCTAGTAAGTAGCTGTTAATTATTCTCAGTGTGTGCGACACAGAGGGAAATTGATGTAGGACAACATGCTTCTAAAAAGAACATCCTTTGTCTTTTTGGGCCGATATGTTAAAGATGAGAACTTTATGTCTTCAAATGGGCTTGTGTTTGCTAACAGGTGAGGGCACTTTTGTTAATCTACCTAAACTACAGCTATCCAAAAACATTCATTTAAGTGATAAATACGTATTATGACCTATTTAAGAAGGAAGAAAATACCCAGAATTTTCCCAATAGATTATTGCAGCAATACTTTCATGAGACTAGATAGAAAACCGCTAAACAATCTTGCCAACACTTCCACCCAGATGTTTGGATTCTTTCTCAGTTCATACCTGGCAAATGTCTAAAATTTTAAAGCTCCTATTGAGTCACAGGAAAATAAAGAGGCGGTGGGGGGGGGGGGGCAGGCAGACTGTAGAATGAGTCTTCAGACTAACCAGTCTTTTTTGGAGACTTTAAATCATCTTAAGGTTGTTGAAAAGGGAAATAGTTCTTTTAATAATTAGATATAAGCTTTATTTATAGACTGATACACTGTAAAAAGTAAGGGCCCAAAACTGAGTTTCCATAGTCAAAACACTAGTGCCTGAAAAAAGTAAGGACTTACTTGTCAAGAAAAAAAGGCCAAGTGCCCAAAGTAATAATGTGTAGAAAACCTTCCAACTATAACAATTTGTAGGGATATATATAAACATGTTGAAAAGGACACATGTAACCTCTAATCTCCACAACTGTGTACAATGTAAATTTCATGAGCTTGGGACCTTCATTCTTTCCTATAAAATGCCTGCCACATGACAGGTACTCACTAAAATCAAAGGAGCTAATTTTTATAAAGGCATCTACTTTCTCTTCTTAAAGGTAAGATGTCTAAAGTTCCTAACTATCTACCTTGAGTTTTTGGCCTAATCTTTATGCAAAAATAAAAGTTAAATTAAACTGAATGTTTTGAAGTAACATGAACATAATCTCATTACATTTTTTAAAAGATTTATTTATTTATTTATTTATTTGAGGGGCAGAGAGAGTGCAGGAGAAAGGGGCAGAGGGAGAAAGAATCTTAAGCAGACTTTGGCCTGAGCATACAGCCTCATAAAACCACAACCTGAGCAGAAATGAAGAGTCAGACCCCAAATCAACTAATCTCATTACATTTTTTAATCCAATAAATTATAATAAGTATCCATCCATGTTCACTGAACGTTTGAGCACATCAAAAATTACACTGGCCTTTGGTGGTCAGTGATGACCACTCTGGGCTGCATGCCCAAGTGGGTGTCCAAGAGATGTTGCTTCACAGCAAATCACTGGGGATGCCCCTGGGAAGTGACGTGAGAAACAGGAGGGTAAATTTAAACAAGCTTCTTTACTTAAGTATTTCCGAAACTTGAGTATTAAATGTGCATCTGCCAAGAAAAGGATGTAAGTTTCCCAAGCTTCTTTGAGCAGGAAACACTCTGTAATCTGCACGTGTAGTTATTGTTGGGTCTTTTTCCTCCGCTCACTTCGTAAATGAACTACACGGAGCTATTTCCTCAAATTGGACATAAGCTAAACAGGGATCTATAGATTCCCTTCCCAGCACTGAGACTTGAAACAAGTCAATTAATAATCATCAGATTCCTCACCTGTAAAACGGAGATAAAGATATGACTTAACTCATACTTTGCTGAAAAGAAATCCAAAATTAATACATATCAAGCAGTCAATGATTGTCTTCATTATTATCATTACACCTGTCTTGGACCGCTTGGGCTGCTATAACAAAATACCATAAACTGGGTGACTTAAACGACAGTTTCTGAAAGATGGAAAGTCCAAGACTATAGTCTGGCAAGATTCAGTTTCTAGTGAAGGAGGGGAGGAATCCCTTCCTGGCTTCCAGATGACCACCACCTTCTCACTGTGTCCTCACAATGGAGGGAGAGAGGGAGAGATGGAAAGCTGTCCAGTGTCCCTTCCAATAATAACACTAATAACCCTATCAGATCAGAGCCTCCCTTTTGCCTCATTTAACTTTAACTACTTCCGTTAAGGCCCCATCTCCAAATACAGTCACATTCAGGTTAAAGCTTCAGCACAGGAGTTCTGGGGGAATATAATTTAGTCATAATTCAAGTCCCCTCCCCTTGATTTCTATTCTTTCCCTTCCTAGTATCTACTATATTGCTGAAAGAATAAAAAACTCAGGCTGTTGAGAAGTGAACAAGTTTGTCCCTTCACTGCCACCAAAGACCCCTACAGCATTATGCTGCCAGTTTGCTCTTTGGGTCACATAATTAAGCCACTCTACCTTGAGAAGATGGGCAAGAAAAGGGAAAATGGTCTCGTGGCTTCCTGACTCCACCGGCATAATAGTATCAGGCTGTATTATGGTAAGGAGTCAGACCAAAAAAAAAAGAGCTTGGGTGGCGGAAATACAGTTCCATATACATTTCACAACTCTTCTCATCACATAGTGGAAAACCGCTTTCAGAAACAAGACTGTGCTACTACTGCATCAGCCAAATCTACAATTTTATGAATTAAGAAATTTCTATATGTACACATCAAAACAAGTAATTACAATCCTATTGATGAGAATGTGAAAGATGAAAAGTAACTAAAATAAAAGTCATAGAACAGACTAGAATAAAATATCTGCCTTAAACATGACAAAGATTAACATATTAATATTTGATGGGATATAAAGAGTGGAAGCATATTAAAATCAACAGCAACTGCGTGCACTAGTGAATCAACAGGAATCCCAAGGGAGCCAGAGAGAACCTCTGGGGACTCCTTGCCCACTCCACTCAGCTCTCCTCCAGGCAAAGGCTGGTTCATCTTCCAAGCTGCACACATATATCACCTTGCCTCCTACCCTGGTGCATCCCCCAAATTCCTCCTCAAGCACTTTTTGTATACTTTGAATAAAGCCCTCATTTTACCTACTGTAATTACTTCCCCATGAGATGCAAAATTTTTTTGAATGCACAGGCTAAACAAGTCTTTCTCATCTTTCTATCTCCAGTAGCTGGCACAAGGCCTGACAGAGAGTGGGTATTCAGGAAGTGCTCACTGAATAAATAAATTGCTCATCATTCATGAGCTAATAATGCAAAACAAACACAGGTTTCAAAACAACTGAGTCAAGGAAATACAATGTAAAGCAAGTTTTACTACACTAGGGAACATTATAAATTTAACACAAGAGTAAAATTTCATTTTAAATGACAAAATTTACTTCAACCCTGCAGAAAAGTAGCACGGCAATACCTATTAAAAATCTCAGCAAGCTGTTCATTCCTAAGAGTCAGCTAGGATTGTTTCCAGAGGAAGCAGCAAAAAAATAAAAATAAAAATAAAAAATAAAAGTAACTAAAGTGTCACAGAAATTTTCATTAATTAAAAAAACAAAATATGGGGCATCTGGGTGGCTCAGGGCGTTAAGCCTCTGCCTTCAGCTCAGGTCATGGTCCCAGGATCCTGGGATCGAGTCCCACATCGGGCTCTCTGCTCAATGGGAGCCTGCTTCTTTCTCTCCCTCTTGCCTGTCATTTCCTCTGTGCTCTATCTCTGGCAAATAAATATATAAAATCTTAAAAAAAAAATAAGAAAGTCTTTATATAGGAGGAGAAGGAGCAAAGTAGTATGCATCAACTCAATGAAATATTACATAACCAAAAAACTGAAATTTAAAATGGCAGAAATAGTCTACACTGCTTTTTAAATTTTTTTGCAAAGATTTTATTTATTTATTTGACAGACAGAGATCACAAGAAGGCAGAGAGGCAGGCAGAGAGAGAGGGGGAAGCAGGCTCCCCGCTGAGCAGAGAACCCAATGTGGGGCTCGATCCCAGGACCCTGAAATCATGACCTAAGCCAAAGGCAGAGTCTAAACCCACTGAGCCACCCAGGAGCCCCATACTTTTTTAATTTTTAAGGTCACGTCTGGAACACTTCATCATAAATTTATTTAAAGAAGGGCACCTGGGTGGCTAAGTCAGTTAAGCATCTGCCTTCAGCTCAGTCATGATCCCAGGGTCCTGGGATCAAGTCTTGGAGCCTTGCATTGGGCTCCCTGCTCCGCAGGAGCCTGCTTCTCCCTCCCTCTCTGCCTACCACCCTGTGCGCTCTCTCTCTCTCTCTGTCAAATAAGTAAATATAATCTTTAAAAAAAAAAAAAGATCAGGAATTTAAAGGATGCAAAGTATGTCATTCCTGGCATATTGCCAACACTGACCTTTTAAAAATAAAATGATTATGTATCTCTTTAATTCTACTGAGGTATAATTCACATCCATACAATTTACCCATTTAAAGTATATAATTCCGTGACTTTTAGTATATTCACAAAGTTGTGGAAATACCAACACAATCACTTTTGAGTATTTTCTTGACCACAGAAACAAAGTCCACACTTCTTAGCTGTCAGTCTCCAATCCTCTCATGGCCCACCCACCCAGCCACTGGCAACCATCAATCCACCTCCTGTCTCCAAAGAGTCACCTATTTTGGCACCCACCTATTTAAGTGGACTCATACAATATGTAGGCCTCTGTGACTGGCTTCTTAGCATAACGTTATCAAAGTTCATTCGTGTCATTCCAGCTACCAATGTTTCATCCCTTTTTATTAATTAATAATATTCTACTATATAGATATACCACATTTTGATTATCCATTCACCAAACATTTGAATTGTTCTCATTTGGGGGCTATTACGAATAATGCTGCTCTGAACATTTGTATAGAAGTTTCTGTGTAGACATGTTTTTATTTCTCTTGAGTATATACCTAGAAGTAGAGTTACTGGATCACATCATAACTCTATGTTTATGAGACACTACAGACTTTTTTCCTAAGCTGCTGAACCACACAAATCCTCACCTACACTTGTCATCGTCTGTCTTTTTTATTCTAGTCATCCTAGTGTATGTGAAGCAGTATCTTATTGTGGTTTTTTTTTTAAAGGTTTTATTTATTTATTCGACAGAGATCACAAGTAGGCAGAGGAGCAGGCAGAAAGAGAGGAGGAAGCCCTGATGCGGGGCTCGATCCCAGGACCCTGGGATCATGATCTGAGCCGAAGTCTAAGGCTTTATTTAACCCACTGAGCCACCCAGGAGCCCCTCTTATATTGTGGTTTTTTACTTGCAATTCTCTGATGACAAATGATGCTGACCATCTTTTCTTATGTTTATTGGCCATCTGTATATCTTCTTTAGAGAAATATCTATTCAGATCCCTTGCCAATTTTTAATTAATTTTATTGTCTTTTTATTCTTGAGTACTTCTTTATATATTCTAGATACTAGTCCCTTATAAAATATATCATGCACAAAAATTTTCTCCCATTTTGTCTTTTCCCATATTGTCTTATCACTTTCTTAATGTTAGTCTTTTAAATGTGTCCTACCCTAATCCACACCAGTTCCTACCATCATCCATATAAAATGTACATGAACAAATGCTAAGAAAACTTACATCATCCCCTTTTCTCCTTGAAATCATTATCTCATTCCTCTTTTCCCTCAGAATTTTATCCTAATATACTTATGCCTGAAAGTCTTTTACTAATTTATGAATACTCTATCATACTTCTCTGCAAAAAGTTTTATACATAAGTCACAATACTTAAATGCCTTTGATTTCCTGTGACAATGTAACTCTAAGCTTTAATACTTTTCTTACGCATTCAGTTATAATTGTTTTTCTATTTTTAATGTTTTTAATATAAATAATTATCATTAATAGAACACAATCTGTACACTGTTTATTGGGAGAAATAGTCATTAAAGATAAGGAATACATTTTTTTGGCAATGTATTGCTTAATAAGATAGATGGGATAGGGGGTGGTTAAGAGGCCTTACGATATGCCTGAATCAAAACTATGAACCGGTTGGGCCTTCATTTGATGATCAGGGCTTTGAAAACCTGGGGCCAACATGCTACAGCTAGATTACAGATGGGGGAGAGTTTTTTGGTCAAATAGGAGAGGGCTATAGTAGAAGGAAAAGTGGGAAAGAAGAGTCTGCATGACGCCCAGGGGAAGGTGTGTTTTCAAGGAGAGCAATTCCCAGAAAAAATACATCCAATTAATAAAAAGGATCTGCAAAGAGATTTTCTTAAAATTATCCAACTTACATACCTCTTGGGAATTCTTTTTCTACTCCCTGAAGTGTACATGTTCCCCAATTGGAAGACAGCTGCCTGAGGGGGTCTCATGCTGCCTGGGATGATTACGTACAATGAATACTTGTCAGTTACACAAAGTCTCTCTTTGCTAACACCTTTGTCTATACAGAACAGAAGTGGTATCTTGGAGAAAACAGCTTACTTTATCCAAAATTTCATAATAAAATAGGATGGGTCAAAGCAGTCAAGACATTTCAAATAATACAGAAGGTTTGCATTCAGCAGTTGGTAAGAAGAGATCTTACTACTGATTACCGTAATGCCACTGTCTTTTACAAAAGTCTGATGGCTTTAAGTCACTCGCTACACCAGACAGAGCTATACAAATAAACCTAAAATAGCTACTTTTAAAATCAGATTTAAACTTGACAAGAGCTTATGACTGGGTTAATATTGCTTATACTCATCTAACTGTCACTTTGACGAACTACATGTTTGTCTTGATGACATCTCCCCCTAGGCATATGGTGCTTCCATTAACTCCAGTGTTAGCTTTGTAGCAGGAGAATATGCCTCATTGTTTTCAGAATATTCATAATTTACAAGGCCTCTCTCTTTGGTCATGATTCATAATTGCTCATAACATTGAGGGGAAAGATCCCTGAGCAGATGCTATTCTGTGTGTGTGTGTGTGTGTGTGTGTGTGTGTTTAATTACAAAGAACAAAGCGTTCTCTTTGAAGCAAATGTTTAACAGTCATGATCCAAATTTCAGATGAAAATGATACCTCATAAAGTATAACAAAAAAGATGTTATAACAACCTTGGGCAACACAGAGAAACTTTCAAAATACGAAATCATAGAAGGATATAAACTCAACAATTCCATTCAACAGCATTTATTAAAAAGTTATTTTGCATAAGACTCTGGGATCGAGATATGGAGGAAAAACACACTTCATCCCTTGATTCTACTGCCAAACTGGCATCACAAAATAGACAAAGAATCTGAGGGTTCTAAGGGGATTTGCGATCCAAATATTTATCCCCAAACTTAGGTTGTCAGAATTCAAAAATATTCTCTGGAGAACTGATGACTTCTAAAATCAGTTTCATAGTCAAATATCACCCCTCATCTGCTCTTCCTGCCACTAGCATGGAAGTTCAAACATATCAACTACAAATCTTGCAAAATAGACAACATTTCATGAGAATAATAAAACAGATTTTGAAAAAAAAAAAGAGAGAGAGGAAATGAGGATCTTAGGACCCTCTTTATAATTAACAATTAAAGATATAAACAATCTATAATTTCTATTGATGCTTTAACAGAATGAAATAAACCAAATTTTTAAAAATCCCTTGTAAAAATAAAAATAAACAGGGCGCCTGGGTGGCTCAGTGGGTTAAGCCGCTGCCTTCGGCTCAGGTCATGATCTCAGGGTCCTGGGATCCAGGCCCGCATCGGGCTCTCTGCTCAGCAGGGAGCCTGCTTCCCTCTCTCTCTCTCTCTCTCTGCCTGCCTCTCCATCTACTTGTGATTTCTCTCTGTCAAATAAATAAATAAAATCTTTAAAAAAAATAAAAATAAAAATAAACAAAAAGGACCCTTTATGGTTATGTTTAAATGATAGATCACAAATGTGTTATGATAAAATTTTCAGACTATTCAGAAAAAACTCTTCATTCATTTTTTTCCCTAAAAATCAACACATAGTTGCAAATTAAAAAACAGAACAAACTTTATTTTCATGATTATCAGTGGGTTTTCTATAAGGACCAAATCTCAATTAAACCTTGGATGCCTATGAGACATGAAATGTTGATCTCCATCTTAAGTGGATTCACCTTCAGTGAACTTTTTCCAGTGCCATTTACCCTTGAGCCTTCTATGTCTTCCTAGTTCCAATTAATACGCAACATGCTAGCCAGCTAAGCCTACTGGAATTATCTGTGTGAGAAGGGGCTTTCTGTTGTGGAACCCACTGCCCTCTTTCCCCAACTCAGTCCCCTTTCCTGGCTCCATGGGTGCACTGCGTACTTCCTTTTGGCCTTTGTGGCTGGTAGCCCATGAAAGCCAACTCTGAGAAAGACACGCAAGTCTCCCAAGGCTGTGAGTCTTAATGGATTTTGTTGTTAGTCACTCTCAAACAGTCAAACATGTAATTGTCCAAAAATTCTTATAGTAATGAAAGTATCCTAAAACCTGAAAATCTTCCTGGGAAGAGAAAACATAATCTACTTTTGCTCACTTGACAAACTTGAACTTTAACTCGTTAAAACACCCCCACCACCACTACCAGCACTCCCTCTACCCCACCATCAGCATCGGTCAAACCCCTTCCTCTAAGATGGTCTTTCACAATGAAAAATGCACAGGAAGCACAACAGTGGGTCTCAGGTGAGCAGTCTGCCTTTCCCAGGGGCTCTAGGCAGAGTCACCAAGTTAGCTAAGGCATGTTACTCTCTCTTGTATGATGTCTATCACCCAGCAAATTCCCAGCCCCTGAATGAGCAACTTGGAGAAATAAGCTAATGCCAGAATGTAGGAATGTTTGATTCCTTGATTCTCCCATGAGAACAGGGATTTTCAGCCCTCTCGGATCAGCACCACCTTTTCACAGCAAACACTTGAAATCCAGAGATAGTGATTATACACATGGAAAGAGAGAAAAAACTGTAACACAGAGGCAAAATGAAGAGAAGTAATTTTTACTGCCTTTCAAATGTGTAAAGTGTATGTATATATGTATACATATCTTAATATATAAATATACAGAACTACAATAAATGATTTAATGAGATAGTAAGATGCTTGCAACTATTTTTAATGAGTAAATCTGAAAAGACAGACATTCAACTGCATACTTTCAATACTCGTTAATGGATATTTTTAAATAAAGACTGTATAAGGATGCCTGGGTGGCTCAGTGGGTTAAGCGTCTACCTTCAGCCCGGGTCACGATCCTAGGGTTCCAGGATCGAGTCCTGCGTCTGGCTCCCTGCTCAGTGGGGAGCCTGTCACTCCCTCTCTCTCTGCCTGCAGCTCTGCCTACTTGTGTTCTCTCTCTCTCTCTGACAGATAAATAAATAAAATCTTTAAAAAAAAAAAAGTTGTGTGTGTGTGTACATGGATATAGATCCATATTCATCACACAATCCATAAATGTGTGCTGGCACCATTTAAATACCACAAGCAGCACTGCTTCTGGTGATGGGATTTGCCAAAATGGTGCCTATGTCTTTGGGAAGTCTCCAATAAATCAAAATAAAACTTTGACATATTCAAAGTTACATTCCTGAAAATTTCAGAATATATTAAAACTGGGCCAAAAAAAAAGTTTTTGTTTCATATGTTAAGTGGGGTTAGATATTTGGCTCAGGTAATTACAAACAGCTTTCTCACCAACTGAATCTTCAACAGAGACATTCTAAGATTGTGCAGAATGCACAGAATAAGCTTTCACTGGTTGGCTATTTTTCCGTTTACTCCTGAATGTCCTCCACCCATCAAACACCAATGGCATACTCCATTCTTTTGGACAACCAAAATTAGTTCCCACCAGTTTCTAAAATACTCCCCCCCAAGGAGAGGCAGTACCACTCCTGCCAAGGCCCACTGAATAAAACTGTCCTAAAAATACTGATTAGGAACTAACAGGGTATCAGACCCAGTGGTAGGCAGTAGGGACAAAGTAGTGGGTGGGTGTGTGTGTGTGTGTGTGTGTGTGTGTGTGTGGCTTAGAACACAGTGAGGAAAGTGGCATTAAACAACTACCCAACTAATTATATTAATTCAAAATACTACAAGGGCTAGGAAAGGAAATTATCAATTCCTAATCTAGGTGGTGGTGGCATCAGACTCTTAACAGTTTGTGGATCAGTAAAAGTATTTTTCTTTTATTAACTTAGAAACATAAATAGGGTTGTCAGCTTTTTAATTCTGCAATGAAAGTTTTTTTTTAATAATAACTACCATTTACAATTACCATGGTAACAAGAAGGCAGAAAAGAAATTATCTTTGAGTTTTAAAAAACATAAAGCTAAAGTAGAAAACCTCATTCACTATATTATTTTTTTTTCTCTTCTGCTATGGTTACATAAAAACTTATCACAGACTGGCATTTTTGTTACTGTAAGATCCCTGCTGCTCCAAGTGTGGTCTGTGGACCAGCAACATCAGAATCACCTGAGAATTTTTGAAAAAGGCAAACTCGCATGCCCCACTTCATTCCTACTGCATCAAAATCTCATTTTAATAAGATCCCCAGGTGACTCTCATCCACATCCAAGTCTGAGAAACGCTGTCCTAAAATAGATTATACTGACCCTCCAGTGGCTGAAATTTAGCCATAACCATGTACATTTGAGACTCAGTAATGATCCCTAACACTCAATAACCATTTTCTCAAAGAAGGTAATTGAGGGGTCCTGGAAAAATGAGGGCACAAGATGAAGCATAAAGCATAGGCACTAGCATCCTAAACATCAATCACCTTTCACCCTTTGAACCTCGTGACCTTGAACAGTCATGGGGTGAGGAGCAAGGAGAGATAGTGACGTGTCCATCACAAAAATGCGCAGCACTGCAGCCACTGTCAGGAACTAAGTTCCACAGCTTCGGGGGGTGGGGGGGGGTCCGGGGTCTGTGCTAAATGCTGAGTCCTGTTCTGACTGCTGGGTGCTGCCAGAAGACAAAGCAATTTTCATCACTAGCGGGCAGTAAGTCAGCCAACTGTTCTGGTGACTTGACACATGCTACTTTGAATTCACGTTTCAGGATACTTTATTTCATAGTTAGTTTTTCTAACAAAGGAAATCTTTTTAGGCATGTGTTAATTATGGGCAAAGACATGAGGCATAGATTCATGCCTGTTTTCTAAGCTACTGTGATAGGCCAATAATCACCAGTGCAGCACACTGGCTCTTCCAGACAGAAGAAAAGTTCCAGTACAGATCCGTGGTGATATATGACATATGCCCACATATGGCTACTGACCACATGCATATGCTTTTGCCCACACCGAGACACGCCACACAGATTTTGAAAACTTAGTACAAAAAACAGAAAACACATCAATAATAATTTTATATCAATTACATATCCCAATTGTAATATTTTTCTATATTGAGCTAAATAACATGGTAAAATTAAAATAACCTATTTCTTTTATTTATATAATATGACTACTAGAAAGATTTTAATTCTATGTGGCTTGCATTAGTTCTGTTGGATAGTGGCCTAAAAGCTCATTAGAATTATGCATGCATCGACCATAAGTTAAAAAAATTACGTAGTTGGACATATCCTAAATCTTGGAGAATACCTGCAGAAAACATTTTACTCGGCATTTAAAAAAAATTTTGTATTCGGCAGTAGAGGGGACAGAAGGGGACAGAAGAGATATTCAGTAGATTTTTTCTAACAACTGCTGATCAAGGGACCCCTTTCTGAAAGGTCTGCATGGGGGACCCTGAATTTATTATCTAAAAAAGAGAGAAATATCAAGCATTTAATAAAAATAGACAAAGGGGAGGAGTTAGAATGGAATGCAATCACAGTGGTGATGACTTCTCTCAGAGTCTAGGAATGCCAAGGAGTGGAAAAGATAAACAAATTCCATTGACAATAGCCAATAACTTCCTGGCCTAAGCCAAATAACTGAAGCTTCCCACCCCTAGGTAAAGCGGGGAAGGTGAAACCACAGTCTCAACACTTTAGTCAGATCAAGCAAGGTGCTACATTTGGAAAACAGCCAGAGGCGGCCCACATTGATTGGTAGACAGGTAACTGTAAATTAAAATGAACTCACAGCTCTTCTCCAAGGGTACAAAGAAAAACAGAAAAACTTCCAGGGAATTAAAAAATAGATTCAAAAAGCATTTTTTTGATATGAAGACCTCCACACGTCCCAGTGCTAAAACGCTGGAAAATGGTGCTGGGTCAGTTTGGGAACTAGTCTGCGAATCTGAAGCAAGCAGAGGAGCCGAAGCCATCTCCAATCTGGGCAGATTCCTCTCATTCCTGGCCCCTGGAACAATCCCATCGTTTAGGAAAGCTGGATATCTGCCAACCCGCTGCTTCTGCAGTCAGCTGGGGGATGGGTGAGGAGGGTGGAAATGTCTGGGCAGCTGGCTTTTATCACAAAGCCTTCTCTCTCAGAAAGGCTTATAATGAATTTCCTAGACATGATATAACACAGTATTCTACGTGATTAACCATACAAAAAGATCACATTTTAAAAAATAAATGTCTAAGGTGTAAGAGGCCAACAACTACATGAACGAAATCTGATGCAATGTGAAAACATTATATACTAGTGGTTTCTAAATTCCTTTCATTAGGCTTAATCTTAACAAATCTATATAGGAGAGAAAAAAACTAACATACTGAGAACATAACAGAGGCATCAGGGGCTTCCCTACCTCATTCCACTTAAAAATAACTGACTTTTAATAGAGAAATCACTATGAGCCATTCATGGTTCTAAGGAGCTGACATGTATTAAAACTCACGCGATCCTAACAACCCTATAAGGCAAGTATCATTCTTATCCTGGGTTCCAGATGACAGGAGGTCAGGAACCACACAGCCACGAAGCACTGGCGCCTGGACGCAACTGGACGCTGGCTGCTCGGCTGGGGCACCCCGACCTCTTACCCCATCTGTGAAGCTGCCACACAGCCTTTCCTCTCAGATAAGGACACTGAGTCGCTGGCAGAGAGACTGATTGTTCATTGTGACAAAGAGGCTAAGTAGTGGAACATGGATTCGAATCCATATCTGACGCTAAATTCTTCCCAAAGGCAGCTTCCTGTTTTCGCCAAACCTTTGCTCCAGTTTGTAAAGTTTTCCAAAATAACATCGTTTCTTCTTATTCTCTAGAGGATCACTGCTAGCCATGCTTCTCCCTTCTTCCCTCTCACCAAAACTGTCAATATTCGTACCATAGTTTGAGCTGCTGGCTCTTGAGGTATGTGAGGAATACAAAGTAGGACTCAGGTTCTTCACAGCAATGTAAATTTAGGCAGTTAGGCCTGTAAGTCTGTCATGGAACACGGGAAATAAAAAACATTATCTGAACGGACAAATTAGTGGGTAACTTGTATTATCTGTCATTAAAGTACCAAGGAAATATCTAACATTTTTGAAATCCATATTACTAGGGTGTTTAGGTCACACACCTTCCCTAGTCTTATCCTGAATGCGATGTCCTTAAATACTGACTTTGTCAGATGAAGCAGAATAATGGGGGGAAAGTAGGAGGGCAAGAAACATGGGCTCCAGACTCAGCTCCACCGTGAGAACAGAAAATTGTGGCCTGGGGCACAGCGCTCACCTTCTCAGAATGCAATTTCCTCTTCTACAAAACAGGGATGAAAATACTTACCCACTACTTGACAGGGTTGTTGCAAGAATTTTCCAAAGTAACATATGAAATTGTTTTGTAAACTTTGAAGTCCTACAAAATCTGCTACAATTATGCAGTGACACTCTTGCCTGGATTACCCAGCAAGCATAGGGGTTTCAGGGCTTGTGACGTTGGCAAAGAGGGAGACAGAGGTCTGTCCCTCTAACACCACATACTCAGCAACTCAACCCTCTAGGTGATATCATCACTGGATTTTAAGGTTCAGGAGCTTTTTTTTTTTTTTTTTTAAACAACAATGAGAGATAATAAGCACTGATTTAAATAAAAAGCTTGAAAATCCAGGAAGGCACAATCATCACTGTAAATGCCATCCTAATCAAGTCTCCAAGGGACAGCTGCAGACGCTCTAGGGGACCTTTCATTGCTATACCTTCTGATCAAAAGTAAGATGGTGGAAATTCTACCTTCACGTCACTTCAAAAGAACTGACATGTACAATGCTTAGGTGTTTTACTCTTTTTTAATAAATCGGAAAAAAAAAAAGACTTAAGAAAACAAACCTAACACCTTAAAATCTAATGTCCAGAACATTTCAGATTTTCCTTATCAAATTCTTTTTCCTCCTTTTTTTCACACTATCAACATGCCAGTAACTGGGTCTGCAATCAACTCTGCCAAGGAGAAGCATATATGGAGAAGAGCCCTTTCAAGAAAGGAGCAAAATAACTAAAGATCTTCAAATTCAACTACAGTAACAGCTGCCCCTCTCTTAAAATAATAGATGCCTAATTAGTAGTATTCATGCGGTCAGACTATGCCCTCAGAAGGCACAGATCCACTCTTTCAGTCCACAACAGAAATCCTTTTAAGCCATTCGACATCCTTCCTGTCCTGTGCAGTTTTAGACCTGCACATATGTCTCAGCTAGGTGCCAGGGACTGATATGAGTACAAACTCGGAAAAAAAAAATTTAAAGAAGACAAAGAAAGACGACAAAATTAAAAAATAAATAAAAGAAACAATTTTTTAAAAAATTATAGTAGAAAGGAGCCAGTGAGCTGGCTGACAAATGGTGTGCTACTACATTAATAGTGGCAACTATGAATATTCATGACACAATAGTCATAAATAGAATGAAGGAAAACCAGAGTGCAGATGGGGCCAAAACTCCACAAGCTTTTCAAAGAGAAGAAAAGAAGGAATGAAAGAAGGAAAGAAAACACACACAAGCCTTGAACAGTACTATTTCAGTAAGGGTCTCTGGGTGGAAACTTTGATCGAGGATAAGATAGGACAGTAGAGAAGGAATTTCCTTACACAAAGGTAAATAAATAAACAGTATAAACTACCCAGAATGACAGGAAGTGGTTTCAGTAAAAACACAGTCAGGATAGTCTTTGCTTAGGACGTTAAGGATTAGAATAATACATCTCCCGAGAACCACAGATAAGGTTAATGAAACTGCAGCATCCTCCCAATACCTTCCCTCCCCACATAGGGAAGGGACAGTCCCCAACGAAAACCCAAAGCACTAGTTGGGATCTCAAATGCCTGATCTTCATAGATCTCGGGAATGAGGAGGAAAAACCAAAGATACAAAGACAATTAACCCCAACACATGTGTTCTTGGATCACAGCTTGATTCTCCCTCCCAAGCTTCTTGAAAAGTTCACCACAGTCTTTCTAGAGGACAGTTTCAAGAGAAGCCCAGAAAATCCTTACGTTCTAAGTGAGTAAAAACACTGCCACACAAACGGAGAGTCACTTTACGTTTTTTTAAAACATGCCGAGTATTCTAAACTATTTCCAAACAACTGGGGGGGGGGCGGTCATGGGTACTAAATTATTGACATCGCACAACATCTGGCCTGTAGTTTTTAATTAGACAAGAAATATTCCTGAAGGCAAATGCCACAGGACTGGTAGAAATGGAGTGAGCACCTACTCTAAGTAGAAAAATCAATGTATTTGCAGCACTTGCATTTTGTTTCTCAATTAGTCCCGCAGCCAACGGCTACCCTAACACACTCTTAGCATTCATTTGCAACTTAAAAGTCACACAGTTCAACAGTAAATGTAATTCACCCATCATTTAAATGCAAGGAAATTTCCAGGCTCCTTTAAAAAGGCCACAGTCCAGGAGGCATCCAGCACCCTCTCCTGCTTCAGCTGTGGCCCACAGAGCTGTCCAGGTCACCTCCAGTTCCAATACCTCACTAGCCCTGCGACCCTGTTGTCAGTTGCTTAACTTCTCTAAATTTCAGTTTCCCAATCTGTAAAGCTAGAAATAATAATGTCAATGTTATTGAGAAGATTAAATAATGTACTTATTTCATTTTATTTTATTTATACTTAAGGGGTTTTTTTTAAGTGTCACCATCAATAAATGATTGGTGAACTTCTATGGCCGTCTGAAAAATAAGGAAAAAAGAACTCTTATATCTGAATCATAGAAATAAGCTCACCACAAGACCCCAATACTAGTGTCCATTTATACTTTCAAGTAACATTTAGCACATACCAGGTACAAAACACTATGCTGAGCAAATGAGATGCAGAAGGAGGTAGAAATGCACCTATGCCCCCAAGAACCACATGCTCCCATGGGGGAGAAATAAGAGGAGATCCTAAGGATGCAAATATCTGCTCAAACAAGAGGTCCCAAGATCATGATATTAAGTGCCTACGAGAGGAGAAAATTCTGACAGAGAAAATTTCCCAATTCATCAACTCACGGACACAGAGTACAGAATAGGGCCAAAAGGGCTACCCTTGCCGAGGCATAGGTTCCCGTGAAAAGGTTGGTGACCAAGAAAGAGAATCACATCGACATCATCAGAGGCGAAAGACAGGCACCAACCCAAAAGTGTTCCACTGCAGAGCTCCTGAATATCTTCTGGGATATAAAATCCCATCCTCCAAAGCCCATGAGCTGATAAACCCACCAGTGGACGTTGCTTTCTACAGATCCAGTCAGCACGTGGTCACAGAAAGGCCACTGTGATAGAGGAGGAGGGGAACAGTGGCAGAAAGGAGTCTACGTTTGGACTTCCCAGCCTCAATTTCCCCATCTTTAAAAGGAGGAGGTTCCTAACATTAGATCACTGGTGTCCCACGATAAAGCTGGGCAGACACCATGTGACCCTCAGCTTGTATGAGAAGAAGGATGACATAAACATCACTGAGTGTGACGGGTGCTGTGAGTGGCACAATCGAGTTCTACGAAGAAGGGTACGTGCTACGTGCCAAGATCTATGAAAGAATGTACAAGCATTATCTGAGTGATCATCACAATAACTCTGCCAGGTAGAGATTACATCCTTGTTGTACAGTTAAAGAAAAGGAGGTGCACACAGATTGAATGTGGGGGGAAAGTAACCCAGCTGGGAGATGGAGCAGCAGGATCCCACAGATCCTCCTCCTGTGATTTTACTCATCACCTTGCATTAGAGGGGGCTCCGAGTGGAGAGGCGTGGGCTCACAGCCCATGAGAACACAGACAGTCACAACCAAAGAAAGCCAGTACCAACCAGTTAATCATTCAAAAATAAATCAACTCTCGGGGCGCCTGGGTGGCTCAGTGGATTAAGCCGCTGCTTTCGGCTCAGGTCATGATCGCAGGGTCCTGGGATCGAGTCCCGCATCGGGCTCTTTGCTCAGCTGGGAGCCTGCTTCCTTCTCTCTCTCTCTGCCTGCCTCTCTGCCTGCTTGTGATCTCTCTCTGTCAAATAAATAAATAAAATCTTTTTTAAAAAAAATAAATAAATAAATCAACTCTCAAAGATAAATACCTAGCCCTTCAAACATCGAATCAATCCTGTTTCTCATCCCAAAACTGGTGATCCTTGCTGACCCCCAAATGGGGGTCAAAATGGTGGTACATGTCCCACTAAATGGTGGTAGATGTCCCACTAAAAGTTCATACACATTTTTCAGATTTCTACCTGGACAAAAATACTATGCACTAACTGTACCATCTTGCAGGACACACTTGTGGCTTTCACTACAAAAATACTTAACTGTTGACTTTTGAGAGCAAAGGAATGTTGGGGCACCTGCCTGGCTCAGTGAGTTAAGCCTCTGCCTTCAGCTCAGGTCCTGATCGAGTCGCACATCAGGCTCTCTGCTCAGTGGGGAGCCCGCTTTCCCTCTCTCTCCGCCTGCTCCTCTGCCTACTTGTGATCTTTCTCTCTCTCTCTCTCTTTCTCTCTCTCTGTCACACAAACAAACAAATAAATAAATAGCAAAGGAATGTCAAACTGAAGGTACTAAAAAGACATATAGTATCTCTCTTTCTTAAACATATAAATTTAAACATTACTCAAAACAACCTTCAAATACTTAAATCTAATCATTTCTCCAACACAGAATGCTTTAAAACCTCAGCAACCAAACTTACTCTATCCTTTAGTTATTAATGTCTAGAGAAGTTGAAATAATCAATATTTAACATTCATTAAAAAATTTTTATGTTGAAAAATATTCATCTGAGACCTAAAGAAAAAGAACAGCTTTCATTTAGAAAGTTACAAGCATCAAGAGGAAAAAACTGATAAATACAAGAAAGAAAGAGATTAAAAAATCATTTGTAGATGATATGTTTATATACCTAAAAAACCCAAAGGAAGACCCTGCAAAATACTGGAACCCATAGAGTTCAGTAGAACAGCAAAACAGAAAATAAATACATAAAATCGTACAGGAACAAGAACTAAAAAAATTGATTCTCATCCTTAATTAGCAATTACTTTTTAAGAGATGTCTTAAAATAACATTAATGACAAATAAAAAAAGCAACCCCCAAAATTAAGAAAACCACAATAATGTACTTTATGAAGAGATTTTTATTTAAAATAAATAAAACATGAACAGTACTGGCCCATACCATGTTCCTACACAGAAAAAAAAAAAAAAGCACAAATTGTAAAGTGAAAAGAATATTCTTTTTAAAGTATTGCAAGGTAAATTATGGGCACTGGAGAGGGTATGCACTATGGTGAGTGCTGTGACACGTGTAAGCCTGACGATTCACAGATCTGTACCCCTGGAGCTAATAATACATTATATGTTAATAAATTTTTTTTTAATTTTTAAAAAGTATTGCAAGGTAATTTTTTACTAAATATGAAATTTCACTTTTCTACAATCTCAGTTTTTTTATCATCTGTATTTTTTATCTTCTCATGAGTGGCTAGGTGTCATTTTATGTATCAAAATATAACAGTATTATAATTAACAATAAAAATATCCTAAGTGTTCAAATGTAATCTTTGAGTTTCAAGGCTGTATTTAATCAAATTTCCAGTTTTCATAAACCCCTGAATGTGTCAACTGAGTTACTGAAAACAAGACTGAGCAGTAAACACAGAGAAACAGGAAAAATCTAATAGCTTCATTTCTTTCCCTTCCTTTACCCTCAAGATAAATGCAACCTGAAGTTAAAAAAAAATTAAAAATAAAAAATAGGTGTTACAACCGAGCTCAGCAGCACATCACACACACCACTGGCCTTGGAGGAAAAATGCCCAAATGGAAGTGGAAACTAGTTAGAGGCTCTTCCATGTAAGTTAAATGCTCCCCAAACAAACAGCAGGAAGGCTTGGAAAATACATTCATTTTTAAAGTAAATATTAACTTTAATGAGCTTGGTGACCGGAAAACTGATTCTGCTCTCTTGATATTTTCACTTCTCTGATCCTTCTCATCAAAAATAAATAAATAAATAAATAAATAAATAAATAACAGAAGATTAACAAACACTAAGAAGGCACAAATTCTCCTGCTTCTTAGGCCCAAATTGTATCAGAGAAGAGACTCTAGTATCACTCTTTATGTATGTGCCCTCAGATCTTCCCCACTCAACTGCTGGTAAACAAAGAAGACAAATCAAACAATGTATGGGCCAGAACCAGTCCATGAAATGCAGTGCAGAGAATAAGGAAGTTCAAGTCTTTTTTTTAGGGGTCATCATTCTGGTCACTGTAGAACAGGGGCCAATTACTATAAAACATGAGCATCTCCTGCCTACTGCTATGTTCTTGTTCTTCCCTTGCCCAGTCATGAACCAGAACAGAATTACGTCGGTCACAGGGGAAGGATGGCACAGGCAGCCTGAAGGTCGTCAGCAGCCAGGACCCACTGCCTGGGCTGTGAAGCGGCTCAGGGCAAGAGAAGCATTGTGCTGGGGGTCAGCTGAACCATCTGCTTCAGACAAGACAGAGCTCACGGTCCCCACCAAGACCAAGCAGTTTTAGGGAAAAAAGGAAAGAAGAAACCCCAGTAATGGAGAAGAAGAAGAAGAAGAAGAGAAAGAGAGAAAAAACTTGTCTGTTTCTCTTAGCAGCTCCCAGGTTGCCAACTGAAAAGGAATACAAAGCAGCCAACGTCTCTCCCCATGCCCACCTAAAATCTTTTTTTCTGGCTTAGGTGTAAATATTAAAAATAGTTGCTTTTTTCTGCTTGTTTTTAACATGCATAAAGATTTTGGTTGTCACAATACAAAATAAAAATAAAGCTAGAGTAGTCACTTCACATGCCCGTGGTGTGTGTGTGTATGTGGGGTCAGGATTTAAAGAAAAGAATTGAGTTTATTATCTGACATTTTCTGCTTAATGTTAACTACCTGCCTTGTTCAAGGAGGCAATTTTACACCCACTGGAAGATCTTCCGACACTTTTTTTGACCATGCCAGTTAAAACACATGCCAGCATCAAGTTCATAATGTCTCCCAGCTGGAAACAATCTGTAGGCAGGCTGGTGATCTGTGGGCCCTGGTCCAGACATCACCCTTCCATAGTCTTCACTGTCTACAGAGCCCTAATGTCTAGCTGGAAATCTGTATTCAACTCCTATTACCACAAGAAGCAAGCTTATATCTCAAATAATTCCATCTAATCATCACCCAAATCCAGACAAAAATGGAAATACAAGCACAGTTTTAACATAACCTTGAAACTGAAACCTAAAATGCAAAGAATAATTCAGACAAGAGACCTCCTTGTTCTCACACTAACTATGTTTCTTTTCGGCAACGTATTTAATCTTCCTGGACCTGTTTCCTCTCCATAAAATGGGTGTAAGTCAACTCAAAAATGACACAGATCTACTGCAAGAATCCTTTAAGTTTACTTGCTCTTATCCTTATTAGGAAAATCACTCATCTACCCAACATCAGTGGCATCCTTGTAAGAACTTTAGTTCCCCTCCATCTATACACCACACAGTACACCCATAGGGTCTGTGTGCTGTTCTTCTCTCTTCTCCTGGGAAGCAGCCCAGTAAAATCCTAAGCACACTGGAGTCAGATAGACTGGGTTGCAATCATCGATTAGATCACTGTCTTGCTGTGAGGGGCTCTGTGCAAGTCACAACTTCAATGAGCCTCAATTTCCATATTACCCTTCTGTTTTACTTCCTTTTTGCAGATGTTTTCCCCATAGAGGGATACACATGTTTTACAAAGCTGAGATCCTACTCTACAAGTAATGGTTGTTTTCACTCAACATTATAAGTTTTATTTTATGCTTTTAAATATTTAAGAAACTGTCAGCAATGAGCATGATTACTTTCTTAATAGCAGGTATTAAAATTATTCAGTGAAAAATATGCAACTGTGATAAGGAAAAATTCTGAACCTGAAAAAAAAGTCCAGGGTGAGTTCAAAATATATAAAATATAGAAATATATTTGAATATATAAAAATACATATTATATATACATATAAATGTATTCAAATGGAGAGAAACGTATGTATATAAATGTATATATTAAAAAATACTATAAGGAAAATAAAGGAAATGTTATACAGATACTAAAAGTGAATCATCCAAAACTGTGGTCATCCAATTAATGTCATTAATATGGGCTTTAAGATTTTTATCTTCTAATAACTGTACAGGAATTAATATAAAGGCAAACCAATGTATCTTGAAAGTATGTAATTATTTATTTCTTCCTTTTATGACCAAAGCACCTTTTTGTGACACATACAACAAATCATTTAGATAAAGTAATCCAAACCTCTTGGGGAAAGTTCTCAGCTCAATTAGGGCATTTGGGGACAGGCCATATGTTACCAGGCCTTTTGCACACCTGAACCCCAATATCTAATGACTCAAGGATGTTTATTTATAAAATTAAGTAGTCTGTTCTTTAAGAGAAGAGAGTCAAGCACTGCAGAATGTTCCCCATCATTTCACTTGAAGATGATATAAAAAGAACTATACAACTAAAGATTTAAATAAACACAAAACAATTTGCAATTCATGCTTTGAATGATGATTACTAACATAATTTTATCTCATCAATCTTATCTCTTCTCTAACTTTTTAATCAATGAAATTTTCATTAAAACTGAAAAAAATAACTAAGTTATTCTTACTCATTTTTCGCTGTTGAAGAATAATGTCTATTTAGCCCCTTCCTTGTTAAAAAAATTCTTCATCACTGTCTTAGGGGTTTTTTTGGCTAAAATATCTAGAAAACTGAGATATGAAGAAACACAATTTTAGAACTAGGACTGTATTTTCTGAGCCAAAAATCAGGATGCATAATCTGAAATCAAGAGCTCGTCAAAAAAATTCAGACCACATGTGACTATATGAATGCCCATCTTCAATTCCTTTCTAATAGTTCAATAACAGATATACAGAAAGGCAGCTCTCAGTCATTTCCATCATCTGAACATACCTGTGGGATATGACATACTCCCGAAAAAGAAGCCTGGCTAAGTGCTACAGCAGTATTCTCAAAGTGTGTGATTTTAGTGGGGGAAGTGCACTGAAATCTTTAGGAGGCATTTAGAAACTCACCCTCCACACTCATCAGTGTCTTATAGAGCTGGTACAATCTTTTTCCAAAATCCTTTAAAATAGAACAAATAATGTTCTGAAGTAACTAAGTTAAAGTCATAAGCCTAGCTTTAAGGCAAGGAACAGAGCAGAGGAACAGACTAATCTGTATCTACCAAGACAAATGTCATAGGCAATACTTAGACTTGGCTCATTTCCCATGGGCAAACTCTGGAATATGCCAAATGCCTGGTACTCTAACTGCAACTCAGCCCCTTTCTCTCCCACTCAAGAAAATACACCAAAAAACAAGTAAGCGACTGACATCAATCTGCTCTACATTTTTTTTTAAGGAAATTATTTGTATACTTTAGTACTTCAGCTGATAAGAACACAGAGTTGTATCAACATGTTTGAGGTTGTGTAGACTAGAAAGCTAATTCCCATACAATGGATTATGAAGATACCTACTAGACATCACACTTTACAGACATCTCACATGAGAGTATACACAGATTGAGAAAACACAAATAAGCACAAGGAACTGGTGACTCCAAGTCTCCAAGACTGTTCAATTCCAAGTCTCTTTCAATAGTTAGAAGTCTGATCTGCCAGGCTAGAAAAATGTGTTAAGAGTGAAAAGTCAGGGGCGCCTGGGTGGCTCAGTGGGTTAAGCCACTGCCTTCGGCTCAGGTCATGATCTTAGGGTCCTGGGATCGAGCCCCGCATCGGGCCCTCTGCTCAGCAGGGAGCCTGCTTCCCTCTCTCTCTCTGCCTGCTTCTCTGCCTACTTGTGATCTCTGTCTGTCAAATAAATAAATAAAATCTTTAAAAAAAAAAAAAAGAGTGAAAAGTCAACTAAGTACTCTATCTGACAAGATTTAAGCTGAATATACAATTACATGTTAAGGGGCGCCTGGGTGGCTCAGTCAGTTAAGCATCTACCTTCAGCTCAGGTCATGATCCTGGGGTCCTTGGAAAGAGTCCCGCATCAGGGTCCTCGCTCAGCAGGGAGCCTGCTTCTCCCTCTCCCTGCCACTCCCCCTGCTTGTTCAGTCTCTCTCTCTCTCTGACAAATAAATAAAATAACTTAAAAAAGAAAATTACGTGTTAAAACAATTTTTTTCTACTTTAGTCATAAAAGCCTTAAAAAAATTTCTAGTCCAGATATTCCTTATGCTTGCATATAATACCATGAAATTTAGAATTTAAAGTCGCTATTTAGAAAGACTTACACATACAAAAAAAAAAACTACTTATCACACATCATTTAAAAATTAAGCAGAAAAATTAACAAGTCAGGAAATGACTGATGCTGGCGAGGATGCTGGCGAGTATTTTCTTGAGTGGGAAAGAAAGGAGCTGAGTTGCAGTTAGAGTACCAGGCATTTGGCATATCCCAGAGTTTGCCCATGGGAAATGTGCCAAGTAGAAGTATTGCCTATGACATTTGTCTTGGTAGATAGGAGAAAGGGGAACCCTCCTACACTGTTGGTGGGAATGCAAGCTGGTGCAACCACTCTGGAAAATAGCATGGAAGTCCCTCAAAAAGCTGAAAATAGAGCTACCCTATAACCCAGCAACTGCACTACTGGGTATTTACCCTAAAGATACAAATGTAGTGATCCAAAGGGGCACATGCACCTGAATGTTTATAGCAGCAATGTCCACAACAGCCGAACTACAGAAAGAATCTAGATATCCATCAACAGATGAATCAATAAAGAATTTGTGGTGTATACACACACACACACACACACACACACACACACACACATACACACACACGATGGAATACTATGCAGCCATCAAAAGAAATGAACTCTTGCCATTTGCAATGACGTGGAAGGAACTAGAGGGTATTATGCTGAGTGAAATAGGTCAATCAGAGAAAGAAAATTATCGTATGATCTCCCTGATATAAGGAAGTTGAGAGGCAACCTGGGGGTTTGGGGGGGTAGGAAAATAATAAATTAAACAAGATGGGATGGGGAGGGAGACAAATCAAAAGAGACTCTTAATCTCACAAAACAAACTGAGGGGGGCGCCTGGGTGGCTCAGTGGGTTAAGCCTCTCCTTTGTCCTGGCTCAGTTCATGATCTCAGTGTCCTGGGATCAAGCCCCGCAGGCTCTCTTCTCAGCAGAGAGACTGTTTCTCCCTCCCCCTCTGCCTGCCTCTCTACTTGTGATCTCTCTCTCTGTGTCAAATAAATAAATAAAATCTTTAAAAAAAAAAAAAACTCACATTGAGGCATCCTGGAGGAATCAAGCTTGCAAAATGGAGACCAATTTTCTGGTTTCCAATTTTTTGTAATTGTGCCTTTTGTACATTTATATGACAAGGAGAATAAAAAGAGTTACGTGTGTTTTAGACTACAAAAAAATTTAATAAGTGTATCTGTCAGATAAGGGCCACTTAGAAAGGTATGTCTGTCACACTGACCTGAAGGGCATCACACTCCAGATCAAGTACAGAGCATGATTCCAGTCCTCTGAAAACCTTCACCCCCGGCCTAGCTGATTTCAATTATCATTATAGTGCCTAGAGTAAGAGGCCATCTCAAATGCAACCAAGCAATTTAAGGATTTGTAGATTATAAATCACTGGCTCTAATTTCAGTGAGAAAGAAAATGGGTATAACATATTCCCTGTGGCTGGGCCCATTTTGTTCTTGTTGAAGAACATCCTAAGTACGTAAGTTGTATTAAAAATCCTCCCTAGACAAACCATAAGTGACTCTTTTTTTTTTTTTTAATTTTATTTATTTGTCAGAGAGAGAGTGAGTGAGAGCGAGCACAGGCAGACAGAGTGGAAGGAAGAGTCAGAGGGAGAAGCAGGCTCCCTGCGGAGCAAGGAGCCCGATGTGGGACTCGATCCCAGGACGCTGGGATCATGACCTGAGCCGAAGGCAGCTGCTTAACCAACTGAGCCACCCAGGCGTCCCCCATAAGTGACTCTTAATCTCACAAAACAAACAGGGTTGCTGGGGGTAGTGGGGTTGGGAGAGGGTGGTGGGGTTATGGACATTGGGGAGGGTATGTGCTATGGTGAGTGCTGTGAAGTGTGTAAACCTGGTGATTCAGACCTGTGCCCCTGGGGATAAAAATACATTACATGTTTATAAAAAATAAAAATAAATTAAAAACAATAAAAGAATTAGGAAGATACAACTCAAAACCACACTAAGTTCCACCTTTCCTTCATTATTGAAGGAAAGTTGCCATCATTATGGCAACATTTAGAACAATACCAACTGATAATAAGGAATAAATTTGTTGCATCAATCCATGGAGTAATTTAGTGATGTCCAGTGAAACTAGGGTGACTATAAAAATATACTGCCAAACTGTGAGATTTTTAGAATAAAACAGTATCCTGAGATAAGTAAAATTATGTGATATTTAATATTTGTTTTTATATTTACTGAATGACAAATTGTTTTTATTACATTGGTCTTATAAGTAACTCTCTTCAAAAACTGTTTTTGAAAATAAAGCTTTTCAAAAATTTGAAAAAAAAAAAAAATCCTCCCTACACCAAAGGTCAGCTCTCTACAAAGACTCCAAACGTGCAAATCAAAGCACACCCAGTAAGGGAACCCAAGTACCTTACAGGAGAGACTTCACATTGGTTCTGTTAACGGGCCTGCCATCAGAAAGCATAGAGCTCACAAAAAGAAACGGGACCCTACTCATGCTTTCAACCTCTGGAACATTCTACCTCTTGGGAGTTAAGAATATGGAAGTGACTAATTCTCTCAAATGTCATAGATTTTACATATTGTGACATGTACTTCCTCTCTGAATTTTTACAGCACTACCCAGACATTCTAGCCACTGTCTGCGACTAGACATAATTATTGTAATCATGTCTACCATAATTAGGGAGGCGGTAAATGTGATCAAACACTTATAGAAAGGAAAAACTAAAGCACAAAGTTTCAAGAATCCAAAAATTTCAACTAAGTTTCAATGAAAGAATGAAGGAGGAAGTGAGGTTCTTTGTCAGCAGCCCAAAACGTTACATTTGAAAAATTACTACGTACCAGCTTACTGGCCCAATCAGAGAATAGTCTGTAGTCTACACTTCTTGTGTGGGACCAGTTCCAGACACGTCAGACGTGACCATGGTGAAAATAAAGGTGGATATAGGGGCACCTGGGTGGCTCAGTGGGTTAAAGTCTCTGCCTTCGGCTCAGGTCATGATCCTAGGGTCCTGGGATCGAACCCCATATCGGGCTCTCTGCTCAGCAGGGAACCTGCTTTCCTCTCTCTCTGCCTGCCTCTCTGCCTACCTGTGATCTCTGTCCGTCAAATAAATAAATAAAAATCTTAAAAAAAAATTTTTTTTAAGTGGATATAAAGTCATATAAAATCTCACTATTGAGAGTGACATTGATTCTGTGCCAGGCCCAACATTCCAAGAATTACAGGAGCCGGCCAACAGGTACATGCCAGGGGGATTAAATTCTGTGAAACTTACTAGACTGAGAGTCAGGTTCAGAGCAGATCCAGAGGCTGACATAAAACAGACATCAATAAACATTTCCGTACAAATCTTTGAATCAGGAAGTATCATGACAAGAAGGATATTTGGGGAAGGGTGGCATAGAGGAGTGAGAAGATGGAACAGTGAGACCAATTCAGAGGTTACTGGGATTTTAAAAAAAAAAAAAAAGGTAAAAGTGATAAAGTCCTGAACTAAAGTGGTGGCAGTGGCAATGATAATGAAGGCATTAAAATAAGAGATGACTGATGAGGGTGGAAAGGTAGCCAGAGCTATATTGTCTAAGATCTTGAATGCCAAGTTAAGAGTCTGGACTTGAACCTGCAGCAGAGAGAGCTTTTAAAGTATTAAGCAAGAGAAAAGCACGCTTGGCATTTCAGATCTGTTACAGTGTTGGAACAGGAAGCAAGCTGTAGACAGGGAAGCCAGTGAGGAGATGACCACAAACCCAGGCAAGAGAGGCTCAGGAGGGGTAAGGGAGGTGGCAGGAGGCAACAAGGACCAAGTCAGTGTCAGGATGTGGGGCTTGGAGGGAAGCTCAGGACGGAGTCAGGCTGCTTCTGCCTTGGAAAATCGTTGATATGGGTGAGAGAAAAGGCACAGGTTTAGGAATATTTTGTACGTGCTGAGACTGAGGTGACAAGGTGACACTGAGGGAGAAACATCTAACATATGGGTGTGGAGTTAGAGCAGAAAGCAAGGTCAGCCACATGCATGTGAGTATAATAAGGGAGTAGCCAAAAGCAAGGAATGGACGGACTCCACAGGGAGAGCGTGAAAAAATGATCGTGGTGGATGGAGGGCTTCCCCCTGCCACCGAAGAGATGGTGAAGACTTGCCCTTGCTCAGTGCCTCTGCTGAAATGCTGCACAGAGGAAGAGACAGACTAAGAAAAGATAAGCAGATAAGGAAAGAAAGAATCGATCACACAAGCTTCTGGAGTGAAAGCTTCGACAGGAATGAAGGGGGAAATAGGAGGAACTAGCCTAGGACAGGAGAAAAGACACCTCCTCCCCTGAGACTAGAAAAAGGGAAGTAAAATTGAAGCCAATCAAGGTATCTGTGCAGGCAAGGCACTGACATCTAATAGTACTAAGTATTCAAAGGAGTTGGAGGGGGTCATGGGTTGGACTATGCCCACCAGCAATTCTAATGTTGAGGTCTTTACCTGCCACCCCATACTTCCAAATGTGATCTTCTTTGGAAATAGAGTCCGTGCAGATGTCATTAGTTAAATTAAGACGAGGTCATGCTGGTGGGTGGACCTCTATTTCAATATGACTGGTGTCATTTTCTTTTTTTTTTTAACTTAAATTCAATTAATGAACATATAATGTATTATTGGTTTCGGAGATAGAGGTCAGCAATTCATCAGTCTTACAATAATTAATACTCAGTGCTCATTACATCACGTGCCCTCCTTAATGAACTGGAGTCTTTATGAGAGGGAAAGTTGGATCCACAGAAACTCATTAAGGGAAGGTGATGTGAAGACACACAGGGGGTAGGCGGCCATCTACAAATGAAGGAAAGAGGCCTGGGATGTATCCTTTTTCACAGCCTTCGGAAGTAACCAACCCAGCCCGTGCTTTGATTTCAGACTTCTCTGGTCTTCAGAACTATGAGACAATTCACTTCTGCTGTTCAAGCCACTCAGTTTGTGGTATTTTTCTAAGGCAAGTCTAGCAAACTAATACAGAGAGAAAGTCATCTCCTAAAGCAAGGAGGGGTGAAGAAGGGTAGCTAGAAGGTTTGAGGGAAGTGGAAAGGTTTTAGCTGGAAAACAAGCCAGCCACACAGTGCAAGACTGTGCACAGTTGCCTTGGGCTCCAGCTAAGGCCGGAGACGATAAATTTATTTACAGAGTGATTTCCTCAAGCAGCTCTTGGCAGCCACTGGGTAAGAAAGGAAAAGATGCCAGGTCAAAATCGAGGGCTGGCAGGGTAGATTACCAGCAAAGTACAAAGCGATACGGCCACTGAGGCTACTGGGAAGGGAGTGATGTACCATGTGCGAACAAAGAAGGAAACAGGAGGGGGATGTGGGATGAAGAACGGGATAGGAAGGTGGAGAAGGAACGGGTCATCTGGAAACAGGGAGCCAGCAAAGAAGAGATAAAGGGAGTGAGGAAGCTAACAGGGAAAGACTGTTACTGGGATTTAATATTTTCAATGAGGAAGTCAGAGAAGTCCGAAGCTAAACGGCTGTATACAATGTAATACGTTATTCACAGACTCTGAAACCTGAGGTGATAACAGTAGTTTGGTGGTGAAAACCTGCAACAGCTCCCACCAACCGCAGTGCATGGAAAATAATGCCCAGGGGTATCCCCAAATCATATTTGTACCTAATTCCTAGAATCTGTTCTCAGCAAAATCCCTGCTGTATTTATATCATCTCTGGTATTACAAGCATATCTTTAAACAAAATTACAAAGAGGGGCTTGGACTAGAAGCAGAGATCAATGCATATTACCCCCATCTATCACACAAAATTATTATATTAAGCAGAGAGGAAGCAAGTTAACTGTAAAAATGTACTTGAGAAAGTTACAGATCAGATGTAAAAATGTTAAAGACAATTCAGATGCTCTCTACACATTCCCTTAGGATACAAAAAATAAAACAGCCGGAAGATGCCAAAACCTGTGTTTAGCAGCCCCTTCTACTTTGCAAACAGGGAACAAATGACCAGGGCACAGAAGAATTAGAAAACTTGTAAATGACCGTTCATTTTTTTCCAAACAAGTAAGTGCTTAATTACCTGGATTATCCATGACAAACAAAGAAAACTCTTTGCATTTCAAAGGTTTATTTCAGTCACTAGAATTTTTGTGTGTCTCACTCAATCACCAAGCAGAGTCAACACTTTGTTCTGGCAATTCACTGAAGCTAAAATAACAAAGGCATGAAGCAGAACAAAAACTACACAACTTAACCTTTTTAATTTACACAAGAACAATTCATAAACTGTTGTGGCTTTAGACATTTCTAACTCTTTCTATACACATATATTTATACTTACTCCGAATTTTTTACTTCCAAAGTCCGAAAAGTTTTATGCAGAGTCCTTTTATGCTGGAAGAGATTAACTGTGTTTTCTTACCTTTTATATTTTAGGTCTCATTTTAAAACAAATCACTAAATAAAAAAATAAGATTCAAAACCTTCCTTCAAGTCATAGTACAGTACTGTTCACTGGCACAGGGAAAATAGGACCACTCAGGGGACATGGCCCAGGACATCTATTAGGGACAAAAAAGTGAGGAAAATTCAGAAAGTTCTGCAACTTTATAGAAAGATATAAGGATATCCTTATAAATGGTTAGTCTATCCATCAAATATATAAAGCCTACAGAACATAAAACGCTTCCTATTTTAATCAGGGCCCAGATATATAATGAATGAAGGGGAAAATGACTGTCCTCTCCCAAAATATGATGGGCTTCAACAAAAGTTCCTACTCCAACAAAAATGCCTATTGTAAACATGCCTTCATACTTAACTTCCAAAGTACCTCATCTCTCTCTACAATAGCCATTAGAATACTATTTCTGAATATAATTAATTCTAGGCTGCTTATAAAAATTTGCAATCATGGTATTTCAGCCTATTTAAGAATAAATGAGTATTTCAAATAGATATACATCTCTTTTTCTCCCCTCTTCAAGGTCAAACATTTACACATACCCTAGAAAAAACCTCTGTAGCAATCAGGAAGCAGCAACTAAACTCTAGCCTTGAGGAAAGGAGCCCTCTGTCTCATAAATCCTGAGTAAGAAGAGTTGCCACACCTTGATGCCTATCTAAGAAGCTGACCCAGCCCCCACGGTTCAAGAGTCAAGTCTTTCCTGAATTCCAACAGGCTACAAGAGGAAAAGAAGACCAAGACATGGGTTCAAGAAAATGTTTAAGAGTGTAGTCTAAAGACAGTCATAGAACAACTTGGTGACCTTCTGTTTACTTCATCAAAGACCTGGTGCTCTTTTCTGATCTTAGTAAAACTGTAAGTTCGTGTTGATGGCTATGAAGGATTTTTGCCTACATCGAAAGATTCAGGAAGAAAATTCAAGATGATCATCTACTGACTGGTTTTACAAATGAGAAAACTGAATGGCTAGAAACTGGCAAAGGAGAATCCACCTGGTCTAACATTCGGTTCAATACTCTCCTAATTAGCAACAGATATTTACTCACATTCAACAGATATTTATTGAATGTTAAACGTGCAAGACACCTGAAGGTTATAAAGCTGAACCGTAGGCATCCTCTCGAAGAGTCTAAAAAGTGATGGGTTTCAGATATTTTCAGTTTTAATATGTAAATCATCATATGAAGCCTCATACAGAATTTCAAAGGAGTATCGGAAAGTAACTCTCCTTATAGCTCTAATTAGTTTTGAACTAAATCTTTCCTTCCTCCTTATAGCCCTTCCAAGTACAGGTGATGTTATGGTGAGAACAACGGTAAGGAGATGATGATGATGATGATGATGATGATGATAATGATGGCGGCGACCGGCAAGGAGGAACATAAGGACATGACAACACCAACTATGAGACATGATGTGTCCATCACTGACTGTAACCTCTACATACTTAGCTTATTTAATCTTCACAACAATCTTAGAAGGGAGATAAATATCTCTACTAGATAAAAGGTTTGGAAAAAGTCAGTCAATTGCCCCTGAGAGGGTAGTTGCCTTCCGGAGTTCCAGTTTACACCCAGGCATGCCTTTACTACCATCCTAGATGTCTGACCCCTGGCCCTTACCATAAATTACCTGGAAATTCTCTGGCCCCTGTGGACGTCAGTTTCTTCATCAGTGAAATGAGGAAGTTGACCATGTGATTTCCAACATCTCTTCCAGGTATACCATTCTATAATTTACTAATTTGAGGTTTTTAACCAATCTCTTGTGATGCAGAGAAAGGAAATACTTTGTAAAAGCTAAGAATAATTTTGCCCCAAATTACAAAATCCAGACCTTTGTGCAGAGGTGTCTGGGGAAAGGAGGTTAGCTTGTTACGGGATTGATATATCCGTAACTTTCATCTGGGTTCCAGCCTCAGAGTTTTTTGAAAGCTAATCGCACAGCCACATGACAAAATGACATGCAGGCATTAACAATGGCTTTTAAACTAAACAGGAGGTTTTTCAAAACCCTAATAATGATTAGAAGTCCTCTGTGAAAACATGGGAAAATACCATGTTATTGCTTACAAGAAAAAAAGCAGGATGTAATATATGGCTTGTGTTTTTTTGTTTCTGAACAAGGAGAAAGAAGCATGAAGAACATTCAACAGTGGCTGTAGCTAGGTAATAGGATTGGGAGATTTTTCTTTCTCCTCTTCCTTATTTTTCTTCCTTATGTAAGGTTAAATTACCTCTATAATTAGAGGGGAGACTTTTCTTTTAAAAAGAGAGAAAAGGTGTCCAACATTCTCACACTGATTTCTCTGAGAAGAAAAAATTCTCCTAAAAACATCTCAGTAACACTGCAGAAATTCCAGAAATACAGGTTTAGAGGAGAACATCATTATTACCCACTACAGATAGGGAGGAAAATAGTCCTCTATTGCTTCAGATCTAGAATAACTAAGTTTTACAGGATGTTTAAGGACTCCTGGTAGGGAAAGTTGCTCTGGAGTCCAGGGACCTGAAGCTCCACAGAGCTGGGCACCAGGAAGAAAAGATCAGGTGCATCAGACAAAGCAGCCAACCATGAGAGCCAAAGGTCACCGGCCCCATCCAGAAATCCCAATCTAGAGCAGGTTCTCTCTGAGTGGTGCTGCCCTACCACCGCCAACCACAAGGTCAAGGGGACTTTCATAAGCACAAATGTCCTCTCTTCTCTGAAGCACAACAGCAGAGGGAGCACAGGAAGCATATTTCATGGAACCAGCAAATGTTAAATCAAACCACCAGAGCCAAACTACTCTAGGCTCCATTAGGCTGCAGGATAAGCACGTTGGGTGTACACATACCACTGTGTTCACAATAAACTCCCAATATGCATGCACACATGGCCCAGGTTACAACACAGATCAATAACTGTGGCTTTGGATGGTGACAATGAAACACTTCACTCTATAGCACTCATGAGAATATTTTGTAAACACACTGTGTCTCTGGTGATTCCCACTGATACTACACGCAACTCAGGAAAGAATACAATTTAAAAATCACATTCAACATGCTATTAATTACATAGGAACCCTCAGTCTTATTGGAACAGACTTTTTTTGCTACTTTGTAGCAAGAAGATAAAGACAGATCTGATATACAAAGACTAGAAAAACTAGAACAGGAAAAGTCAGCTTCTCCTCTGGGAGTCTGACACACAATATGTGGCATCAGCATCACATCACACCCTGATTCAAGGGAGGGCTACAGGGAGCCGTGGTGCCCATCTCGCCAACAACTCCAGACTTGCCCTAAGCACCCACATCTGGGCTTTGCCAGCTCCACCACCATCAAGAAGGCAGCAGTACAAAGGCTGGCGGGTATCTTTTATTCATTTAAAAAGACATATTTCTGTTGACTCCTACCAAAACTCACTGGAATGATTACATAAAACTGAAAATAATATAATGTAACTAGAGAGATGTCATCTTTTTTTTTTCAAGGCATTTTTTTTCCCTAAGTGCGAAGTTGGCACCTATTAACTGTACCTGGCGGTAATTAAATACATCTAACATTAGATAAAGAAATTTAACCTACCTCATCAAAGGTGGTGTCGTCTTTCTTCAAAGCTATAAAATAAAAAGGGAAAGGAAACAGTTATTGTGAAACATCTCAAAGAGACTAAGCATCTAAGCCCTAGAAAACAGAAAGAAAACAAAGCAGTATGGTGTTTTCATTTCAGAAAGTAAAACTGTACCCCAACCTGAATAACAATGTTATCATACAAATAGGAAAGCTGCAAATGAGACAGAGAATGGCACAGCACGCATCTTTGTGAAACACTTTCATAAATATGTAAATGGATGATCCTCCTAAGTATGGAAAAGAAGTATGTGTATCTTTCCCCTAGCTCTTCTTCAGTAGGAAAATGTTTTAATGAAAAGTAGGAAAGCATCAAAAAGTAATTGTAAAGAAATTTCCCCTTCAACTTCTGGGTTTTGAGCATATCTCATCAGGCACTGTGTGTGGTCCTCCCAAACCCATTGTCAGGATGACACCCGCTCTGCAGAGTGCCCTGAATGAGATTTTCATGCCGTGAGAAGTTTAAGTACACTGAGTAAAGACTCAGCATGTAAAATAAGCACTGCAGAGACATAATTCAAGCATTTCAGCATGATCTATTTTACAACAAAGTATCACCAAAGGGAACAATACATTCAGAATATTTTATGAGTTAACAAATACTTAAAATTTATTTAAATATGCATGGCTTCAGAATTGGAATTTTATTACTCTAAAGAGAAAGAGAAGTATTTCATGCATTGTTGGGAAACACCCTAGTTCCTTAAATCCTACAATTACTTGGAATGTTTCATATTAAGGAGAATGCACAAAGGAGCTAATTTAGCTGAAACCACTTGTTGGAGAAATGTTTCCAATTTATAGAATTGTGCATAGGTGTTTACTGGTCTATAGTAGAGTGTTCTAGTCAGGATAGAAGCACTTGTGTAGCTCTTACTTGGAAAGCTACGTTCTAACAAAAGCAATGGAAGCAAATCATGTTAGCAATTAAGCTCTGAGAGAAGTCATGTGCTTAAACTGAAGCCATCATTTCAGAGCTTATACTATATAGCCGAGCAATCTTGAATAGGATATTTTGTTTCCTACTATAGATGTGGTTGTAAAGAGTTAAGGTGGATGAGGGTAGACTGAGGGAGATAAAATGTTACTGAAAGTTTAATGCTTAGTTTTTCTCTTTTTTGCCTAAGAAACTGATCTCTAATAAATTTCTCTACTTGCTTTAATGGAGGACAACTTCTTCTGAATGAAAAATTAAAAGACAGCCCTTTCTCCTAGTTTCAAATGGCTTATCTTGCATTCAATTACTTACACACATTTTATTATGTATTTGCTTTAACTTACATTAAATCTAAAATTAGCTATTTTGATGGAAAGTTGTAAGAGCCTAGATGATTCTTAATGGCTATATTTTAAGTCAGAATGTAAAACTTCTAATCTAGAAGGCTTTCTTTAAATATCAGCCAACCATGTTACTAAACTACAACCCTCACTTCCCTCAAACCTAAGGCATGTCCTCTAATCAACATACTTGAGTGGGGATTCCTAGATAACATATTAGTGACCTACAGAAATATAGGCAAGTTGTTCCATTTTAAAAAAAAGAGGGGGGGGATAAGAACTGATTACCTCATTGATTTCAAATACAAAGTCAATCACCGTACAGCCTCATACCCAGCTCATTTAACAAAGATTAATGAAAAAATATGTGGCTGTCGTGCAAGATGCAAAGCTAAAGCACCAGTCTTATAATTCACAGCACAAACTTTCTATACTTTATTTACTTGGGACATGATAAAAGTTCCCAAATTTAACCACAGGTTTTCTTATGCAAAGCATCCAACTGGAACTACTATCCACTACTAGTCGATACAATCCTTCGAGGAAGGATTCTGCAAACAGAATGAAGATCCTCAAGCTGAGAAAGCAAAAACCTAAAATGTCTTCGACATCTGGACAGGACTATTTCTTGCTGGCCTAAGTCCTTCACCATACTGGATAAAGAGGTGGGGTCTGAGGGCAAAAAGAGAAGGAAGAAACAGAAGAGGAATTGCAGGTGTATTTTCTAAAATATAAGGAGCAGGAAACTAGATTCTCTCCCTGGCACTCTATTCTCAAGCCCAAGATACCATAGGGAAGAATATTTTAAGACCAAAAAATCTACAGCTTCGTTGAAACCCTTTATAAGTAGATCGACACCTTATTCAGTTTCTTATAAATATTGAATCCTTGGCCTGAAGAGCAGTTAACAGTAACAACAAAGGCCAATTAAAGATGTCTCTGCCAAATATTTATCAGGTCATTGATGAATAAACTCTGACCTAAACAAGCACAAAACATCTCATTATTGATTATATTCCCTGATTGTCATTAATCATTCATGTAAATGTAAACTCACAACTATCTTTGACGATGACTTGAAACAGCACGCATATCACATTTTTATAGGTTAACAAAGGGGTATATATTAAATCATTTATGATAACCAGGTATCCTATGTAGTCCTCTGCTCAGACATTGCTTCCTCTAGACAGCTTTCCATGATCTCACCAAGACTAAAGTGGTATCCTTCCTATATTCTCCAACAGCAAATCATGCTAATCTTCCTGGTAAAATCTGTCACTCTATATTGCCAATGCCCATTCATTGGTGTGTATTCTCTTAAAGTCCTCAAGAACTGTAACAGTGGCCACTCAGTCTGAATGTCAGCACACTATCTGGCACATACGAGCTACTCAATAATTATTTGTTAAATTAATGAGTTCTACCTCAATGGCAAAATCATAGCCTCTTACAATTTGAGACACAAATGCTAAAGTTTTGGCATATGAAAACAACATACACTTTTCTGTTATGAAAAGATCATAGATAAAAATTCCATTTCATTAAAATCTTCTGACACTACTTTGGGAGAGAATATGGTACTATATTTTAATTCTGTACCTGAACCTTTACCATTAAGAATGGACTTAGCAAATGACAGCTGAACCCCACATTACATACTTACAGCATAAGGTAACAAACCCCGAAACTCGGTGTATCCATAGCCTCTTCATTTCATTCAGCTTTCTCACAAACTACACTTTTTAGAGAAATGGTATAGACAGGGTTCATCTCTAGTATCACAGAGTATAAACTTCCTTTCTCAACAAATTAATCCAAGTATGAAGAAATGCATTCAAATGAATATGAAGAAATGCCAGTTTGACCTTAATCTTACACCAGGTATTACAGAAACCCTTCCTCCTCCTAAGCTATCATTAAGAAATTAAAAGAAAGAAGAAAGGAAAAGAGGAAAAGGATTTTAATATAAACTTTTTAACAACTAAGTTCCCATTTGTCATTTTTTATGCTAACCAAAATTTTAAAAAAGAAAGAAAGAAAGAAAAACATGAGACAACTGCAGGAGTTCCTAAATAAGTGAACACACTGACACTATTTAACAGAAAATGGTAAACACTCACCACTGAAATCAGAGGATGACTTTGAAATTCAATTACACCCATCTTTTAAAGAACTGTAACTGTGTTAAAGTCACTCTCTGGCAGATGTCATAAATTAGAGTGCTATGGCTTGAAAGCAAATGTGTTTTATTAGACCTTATATTATATAGTAATCTCAGATCAGCTGTATTTGGGATGGGTAGTGACAAAGTTGACATGATCATTCATGTGTGAAAAAATTAAACATTAGCATTACCACTTTTATATAGTCAAAATTGTTAATAATAAGCATTGAATATCACATACTTTCCAAAATTATCCTCATTTTCTATAGATGACTAATTTCTCATGGCTAAACAATACTGTATATTTTGCCATATAACAAGCTGTACTTTTGAATCATACTAAAAAAGCAAAATTAAGTCAGTATGTTTATTTCAAAAGCCATCACAGATTGGTTAAAAGGAATGAATATATTGAAATGTCAGATTATTTAACAAGAATAAACCATTCACTCTTTGGTGAATGGAGTACCATTGGTACTCATGAAGTACCAATGAAGACAAGAGGAAGAGGGGGAATAAACAGAAATGGGAAGGAAGAATATCAGCCCCCAGTACTGTTCTTCACATGCACTAGATATTTTATGTGTCCTACCTGATTTATTCTTCACAACAACCTTGAGAAAATTCATACATGTGGACTCTGGGGTTTAGGGATATTCTGCTAATTGCCCAAGGCACACACACAGCAAGCTGGGAAAACAGGGTTCAAACCCAAACCAGACTAACTCCAAAACCCATCCTGTTTTTAGACTATGAAGTCAGTAGCCACTTCTTCCCCTCATTTCTCTTGCTTCCAACCTAGAAGATCAATCACGTCAATATGATATAATCACCAATAATAACATTACAAACACCTATTGAGTCTGCACTACATACCACGCAGGACATCATATGCATTATTTCTCTAAGTGCCAGTAATAAAACTGAGTTGTATATGGAAAAACTGAAGCTCAGAAGTTGAGGGACCTGTCCAAGGTCACATAGCTACAAGTGGCAAGATGGCAAATCCCCAATGGTCTGACACACACAGCCCACACACTTAATCTATGCAGTACATAATTCCAGAGTAAAAATTCCATTCAATAGCCTCAAGCACCTTAAAATCTTTACATAATCAAACTGATTTTATCGTTTTGTAACTCTGCAAATAAAATATAAAGAAAATACATAGATAATAGATTAATTTTTCTGTAACCCCATTTCCAATGCATGTCTTGGGTTTGCTATACAAGCATAACCACATAAGACCTCTTTATCTCCTTTTACAGTTCTCCAGAATGAGAGTTAGCTACTATGCAGAATCATGACCTTCCATCAATACAAGAAACAATCAGTTATGTTCACTGCACTGTATTGTTTCTGAGAGCGAGGAAGTAAAATCTACCAGATCTTAGAAGATATTTTAACAAGTGCTGGAATCAAAAGGAGTTTCACATCACTAAATCTCAGTAAGCTAGAAAATCCAATTAACTGTAATACCCCCATTTGCCAGCATTGTAGTTAATCCAAATTTTACTGATTGTCTATCAAAATCTTGAAATCGCTTAAACATAAAGAATTTTTGTATTAATGTCCTTGGTTTTTTACTGAGATTCAACTGCAATGAATTATTTAACACAAACTGGAAGGGCTCCAAGAGAGTCATTAGCATTAGTAAATATACAGTTAATGTGTTTTAGAACAGGGCTTAATGGACTCCAGAACCTGCCTTTGTAATGGTTTGGGTCCTGAGCTGAACATCCTCCTCAAAAATGCACACCAACTCAACACCTTGCTCTCTCACATTCCTCCTGGCTTCAAACTTCATTTGCATGTAGAAACTCTTCATATGCATCCCTAAGTAAAAGTGAAACTGCAAATACCCAATACATGTAATAAGTAAAACCAGGATTAAATATTGCTTTCACACCATAACTTTACAGTCATTTTGGGAGAGACTTCGTATACCAACAGGAAATATTAAGGTAAAGGAAACTGGCTAAATTTTGATCCATTATTTTCTCTTACTTGAACAAAGTTTGCATATTTTAGAGTGCACTTATAGAATGATTTTTAAAGGAAGGGATAGAAGGATGACTACAATACTCAAATGCACCCCAGGAGTTTATTTTAAGGAATTTAAGTACCTTATGCTTAATTTCCATTAACACGTTCATTAACATGGATGACATGTTAAATAAGTGAAACAAAGGCTAGAAGGCTTCTTGGGGAGTCTGAGGGGTTATTTTTAGTGCTTGTATGATTCTCTTGCTGCAAACAGTTACCTATATAAATAAAAGTTATAATGTTAGAGGAAGCAACCACCGTCTTAAAGGGGGTTTTCTATGGCCAATCCAAAAAAGCTAAGAAAACCATTCCACATAATAAGGTTGTCACCCAGTTACAGTTTGTGACATGGATTTATTCTTAACTGTCCTAAACATTTCTCGGTCGTTTTTTATTTGTAGATCAGTTGGTTGGTTGGCTGACTGGTTTAAAGACAATAGCTCTGGAGCTTTGGCACGTATATCTAAGAAGTTCGGGACACTTATTCCTAAATGTTCAGAGAAGTTCACAGCGCGCATTTATTTGCTGCAATGGAAAGATTCAGAGAGCTTGGGACGGAACAGACACATCTCGCTTTCGAGGACCCGAAGTACCGAACAAAAGGTCCCAAGGTATCTGCCCCACTTCCTTTTAGGTTAGATGTGTTAAACAATAACAGGGCACAGCTCCGCGTCTCGCCAATTTTCAAAGCTAAATTATTGACTAAACACTCCAGGGCAGAGCCTGCGCGCAAAAAAAAAAATAGCAAGTAACCCAGGCGACCGCGCAGCCGGGTGCGCAGCGGGGCCCGGGGAGTCCCATCGCCTGTCCACCGCAGGCGCGACAGCCCGAGCGCCAGTGGCGAGAGACGGAACCCAAATTGTAGGCTAAGATCATCCACAAACGAACCCCGAGATCCTAAAGGAGAGGGGTGTCTCTCCTTTCCACTGTCGCCCTCCCCCCAGGTCCGGGCACTGCTCCCTCCACCGACCGCTCGCAGCGCACCCCACGCCGGCCCGGGTGGCCGCTGCACTGGTGGTACCAGAAGCGCGGGGAGGCGGCACCGGCGCCGGGGGCGACGGGCCGGGTGCCCGGGGCAGCGCGCCACTCACCAATGCGGCTGAAACTCTCCGACAAAGTTCTCCGCAACTTCTTCATCTTGCCGATCTTCTCGGCGGGCTGCGGCTCAATGAGGTCGCACATCTGGGCGACACTGGGCTCCGGCAACTTCCCCAAACTGGTCCAGAGCGAAGCGCAGACAACGGCGAGGGCGCGCGGCAAGGAGAAGGCGGCGCCTCCTCCTCCTCCTCCTCCTTCACTACCTCCTCCTCCGGCCAGGAGGCGACGCACTGGGCTCGGGAGGCGAGTGGCGAGCTGCAGGCTCCTCTCGGGCCTGGGCCGCTGCTGGGCGGGCGGGGGCGTTCTACGTGGTGCCGGGGGCGGCCGCCATCGCAGCCGCCGCCGCCGTGGCCCCGCGCCGCGCCGCCGCCGCCCGGCTCATTTTCCCTCCTTTGTAACCGAGAGCAGCGCGGCGGGCGGCCGACCGTGGGGGCGGTGCGGCCGGAGGCGGGGCGGGGGCGGGCTGAGCACAAGGTGCGGGAGCCGGGGGTCGCAGGGTGCGCGGGGCACGGGCGGGGAGAAGTTCTCAGCCCCGAGTTTCGGGGATTCGAGAGAAAAGAGCCGCGGCGCGGAACCGCCACCCAACCCCGCCCTCACCGCCCCTCCCGCAGCCTCTGCCCCGCCTTCCCTGGGCAAAGGACCCCGGGCGCGGAACCCCCGCGGGACCTCGGCTCCGGGGCTCGGAGACCGCGTCCTCTTCGGGCCTCTCAGCCCGGCTCACGCCCCCGCGGCGCCCCCTCCCGGCCGCCCCCGCGCTCCTCCCCCGGCCCTGCCCGCCCCGCCCCGCCCCGCCCCGCGCGCTCCGGGACCGGCCCCCGGCCCGGCGGAGGGCCTCGAACAGGCAGGGCTGGCAACTGGCCGCGACTGGGACTCCGTCTCACTATGTGGGGAGGCCCCATGAAGGGAAGGCTCTGGATCGCGGTCATTTATCGGAGTGGTTTTCTCCTTGCCACGAACGCATGTGGAAAGAGCGAGAGGTCGGGGGGAGGAGGTGGCCGCCACCACTGCCTCTGAGTCCGGGAATGGAAAGGCTTGGGGACCGCTCAGGTTTGACAGGGATTCCCCCCCCCCCCCAGTTTTGCCCGGGAGACTATGAAGTGAAAGATCCAAAGGGAAAGGTAGGCCCGTTTTTTAGGGGTCAAGTGCAAGGTAGAAGCGTCATCTCTAACCCCCCAAGGCAGGGCTAATGCTGTTGCCTTCACCCCTGTGTCACTCTGAGTGACTGATGGGAATGTAGATGAAGCTAATTTCTGATATGAACACCCAGTTCCATGGTAAATAGCAAACAGAAGTCCTTCGTCTCTATCAGTTTTAGAATATATTTCCAAATCGAAAGACTTGGAGGCCAAAAAGATTGTGAGCCCTTCTCCCCTTCCCTCAAAAAAATAAAATTTAAAAAGGAGGGGGTTAGGGGAAGTTTTTTAAAATCCCAGAACAAACAGTTCAGGCAGCAAACACACATTGTCTTCATTCTGTTAAAACGTGGTGCAGCGAGCGCTCCAAACGCCAGTCTCCCAGGGGAGAGAGAAGGAAGATGGGGGAGGGCCTGAATGTTGATTTGGGGCCAGCAAACTCCTTATGAATAGAAATTTAGTAATCTTGAGTCATCTGGCTGTGTAAGTAATAAGAGCCTGTGAGCGTGTGACAATCCTGTTTGGTTTAAAGGAAGTTTTGGGGAGTTTGTGTTTTGTTGAAAGACTTTTATCTTAAAACAAAAACTAGCCCCCTGCCTTCCTTAAATTGTGAGGTAGAACACTTGGATTTGTTCTGCTCTGTACTGAGCACATTATAGGGTCTTAATAGATTGCTGCTGATAAAAGACAGGAAGTCAAGGCAAGTGGGGAGCAAAGGAGGGTGGGGAATTCATCAAGAATATGAGTTAAAAATGCGAGGATGTTGGGTCCCAGTGACCATATTTAGATATTACAGGCAGCACCAAGTATGTCCTCAGACAGGAAAAAGTTTGACTTTTACCACTTCCTCCAGTTAGTTAGGGAGAAAGTTATCAGAAGCTATGAATAAAAAGAGAAAAAGCAACCAATCAAAATACTTATGGGTTCTATCTACCAGTCAACAAAGATGAAATAGTTACTAATTTAATAAACTTTGACTACAGGGCGCCTGGGTGGCTCAGTCGGTCAAGCATCTACCTTCAGCTCAGGTCATGATCCCAGGGTCTTGGGAGCAAGCCTCAGGTCCATCTGGCTCTCTCCTCAGGGCATAGCTTTCTTCTCCTTCCCCCTTTCCCTGCCTCTTCCCCTGCCTATGCTCTCTCTCCTTGTCAAATAAATAAATAAAATCTTAAAACAATAAATGAATAAACTTTGACTACTGTATGTCTGTGCCTATCCTATTTACTCTGACAGTGACTATTTCATATACGTAAATACACATACAGATATACATTCTCCATTTCACCTCCCCAGTATTTAATATTTCCAACTCAGGTCAGCTTCTGCCTGAGTAAATCATGTATATCCATAAAAGGTACAGTAGGTAAACATTTTTTAATGAGATAAGTGAGTATGTATTGATGTATAAATATATCTAGGGTTAAGTGAATAAAAAGCATATTAATCATTAACTCATTTGTGGAAGGAAATATACTTATGTTTCTATGTGCGTAGGATATTTCTCTTTAAAAAAGACAAAGGGGCTCCTGGGTGGCCCAGGGTTAATCATCTGATTCTTGATTTCAGCTGAGGCCATGTTTTCAGGGTCATGGGATAGAGCCTTGCATAGGGTCCTGCACTCAGTACGAAATCCTGACTCTCTGCCTTTCCTTCTGCCCTTTCCCCCACTTGTGTACAGTGCTCATTCTCTGTCTCTCTCTCAAATAAATAAAGAAAATTTTCGACGCTCCCTGGTGGTCTAGTGGTTACAGAGCTCTCAAATAAATAAAGAAAATTTTAAAAAGAACAAAGAACTGTGAAGCGTGCATACCCAGAATATAATGTTCCCTTTGCCCTTTATACCTTTAAGCATAATTTGAATGTTTTACCCAAAGAACAGTTACTTATAAATACTAATAAAAATACTAATTTAAAACATAAAAATAAGATTTACTGCATTTTTATCTACCCCACTCCAAAACTTCAGCTCTCCCACCTCTAAAATTACTTCATCAATCACAATAGTATACAATAGTCTACCTAACAGTATACCTAATTGTATACAATAGACCTAACAGGAGAGACAGTCATGGACCAAATAAACTTTGTCAAATATGAATAACCAACTTTCCAATATATGCTTACCAACCCCTTTCTGGGTTATATATTAAAATGGTAAGTTTTGCAAGAAACCGTGACATAAAGAAGGAAATTTTTCACTGGATGCTTTTAAACTGTGAACAGTTATAGGACTCAACTCTTTACACAGTTGTATGTTTCACACATGTCTTCATCCTAGAACGTAAGTTCACTGAGGGCAGGGATCTTAGATCCAAAAAGTACGATGTCTATTTCATAGTGGTTGTAAGTTAAATGTCAAATGAATGTGGGATATATTGCTGCCACTGAGAAGTGATGTGTTGTCCTCAGAAACCAAGATGACTATCCAGCATCTGTGTGGCATATGTATTTTCAGTGGGACGATGGATCTGTGCCAGTTCTCCATCCCAACTTCAGTTCACGAGGTTATAGTTTCGGCTGGCCTGAATTAAAGGTGCAGAATCTGAATACAAACAGATAAGCTGACCTAGAGGCTGAACCCAGCATGGGTTGACCTTAATCAAATTAATCAATTAAAGCATGCATATGGGGGTGCTTTGGTGGCTCAGTGGGTTAAGCCTCTGCTTTCCGCTCAGGTCATGATCTCAGGGTCCTGGAATCGAGCCCGGCATCGGGCTCTCTGCTCAGCTGGGAGCCTGCTTCCTCCTCTCTCTCTGCCTGCCTCTCTGCCTACTTGTGATCTCTGTCTGTCAAGTAAATAAATAAAATCTTAAAAAAAAAAAAATTTAAAGCATGCATATGTATTAATTAGACCTTGAGTGGTAGCAACAGTGGCTGGAGATCCAACTCTTAGTGTTGTGTGGCCTTAGATAAGTAAGTGATGTGCCTACTTTCTTAAAAAGAGGGGCGTGAACTAGATGACCTCAAGGGACATTCATAGCTGCAAAATTCTGATTTTGACTTGAATGGTGATATTTTTCCTCTCCCAGCTTATATACAAGATGGATATATTAATGAGGAGTAATTAACATGCAAATAAGATGGACAAAGACCATCAACAAAAATTATGTGAAATTTAAGATACTTTATTTCTAGTTCTGTTATATATAAATTATTCATCTATTATAAATGGATCTTGTCCATATAAGAAAAATAGCAGACTAATAGGCTGGCAGTAAATTTTAAGGGAATGAATCCTAATCCAAATAAGATGGAATATAGAGGATTTGATTAGAATCTAGAATCCAGCAAAAGCAGAAACAGATTTACTGATCTGAAACAGTGTGAAAAGATATTATAAGTAAAAAACAAAACAAAACAAAAACAAAAAAAACTCCCCAAAACAAGAATGCCAAGCACATGGGGCATAGAGTTGGAAAGTGAAGTTAAAGAGAGAAAGAGAGAAAATGTATGTTTATGAATGTAAAGTTCTCAAATTTAGCCAAAGGGTAAATATTAAGACATACAAGCAGGTTATGATTATTTAAGTGGTAGAATTTACATAATTAGACATCCTCTTAGAAACCTAAACAGTCACCCTAGCTAATTATTTTTAAGATCAAATATCATCCTCCTTTTTTGAACACATCCAGCAGGAACTAAAGTAGCACAAGGTTAAGTGACTTATACCAAGTTCCCAGTGAGTCATCAGTGAAACTGGTACATGGAATCCGAAACTCTTGTCACCAACATTTGTGTTCCAATTCTTGGATAATGTCTAGCCTTAAGAGTTCCTGGGGCTTTTGAGGGTTTTTGTTTTGTTTTGTTTTGTTTCGCTGACATAGAGCAAATTAAAATAAAAAGGGGGAGGAAAATGGAAGTTTGCAGAAACCAGGGTATTCAAACTCATATCAATGGAGCCCCCCAACGCTCCCCCACCCTGTTCTAAAGCCATCCATTGCCTAGTGACTCCTAATTTCAATCCTTTTCACATTTCCAGAATCACTCACTGTTGCCACAAATCTCCAGGCTTGTGCAGGAATAATACCTATATTGTCTGATAGTTTTATAGGTAATTCTATAGTTGTTCATCATATATTCAAGAGACCTAGGGACCTAAGTAATTGATTTGCTTGCAAATGGCTGTAGTAAGAACAAAGAAGCTGCCAAAACATCCAAATGATGTCAAGTGTAAATTAGCTCAGAATAGTTCTGAAGGAAATAAACTACAAGGGTCAAGGCATGCACTGAAATACTGGTAAATTGCCCTGTCATATTAAACCATGCTTAAATAAATGTTATCGTTACCTCATTCCTGCTTTCCATTATTATATCATTTGTACAATGGAAGTCCATATAAGAAAATACCAACCACCATTTCTAATGAAGACACAAGTCGCTTAATTAGGCCCTTTGGTGTTATTTGTATGTGTGATATAGATGTGTCATTAAGAAAGGGTCCCCATTTATGACTGTCATTCATTTCACTGCATCATGTTCCACATCCATCAGAATTAAATTTCAGGGATCAGTTCTGTAATTGATCTCTAGATATGGATGTGAAAGCGGTCAGAAGCTAATGCTTTAGGGAATCAAAACCTCATGCCTTTTGGTCAGTCTAGACAAGTTCTATTAGGGGCAATTAAGTTCAGAAACACAGGTCTTCCATCAAAAAATCCTAACCTTTCTTTCCAAGGCCCTTGACAGCTCATCTGCATTCACATGCCTTTTTTTTTTTTTTTAAGATTTTACTTATTTACTTGAGAGAGAGAGGGCATGAGTGGGAGAGGGGCAGCAGGAGAGGAACAGAGGGGCAGAGAGAAGCAGACTCCCCACCAGGCAAGAAGCCCGATGCCGGGCTCAATCCCAGGACTTGAGTTGAAGGCAGGGGCCTAACCCACTGAGCCACCCAGGGGCCCCTCACATGCCTATTCTAATCAAGTGTTTATTAGCCAGAAAAAGTGTCCATGGGATATTTATATTGATGGAATCATCAGACATCTCATTTGCTAGCTAAACTCACTATTATTTTTAAATGTAATTAAGATACTTACAGTTTTATAATAGGGTATAAATTGATGATCTCATTTTAGCCTACACTACTCCAAGAGGCACTATCATTAGCACTACTTTACACAAGTAAATGGGCGTAGAGATGCCTAGAGACCATCCCCAAGATCATTACACAGCATCCGGTTTTAGACTTGAGACACTGGTTTGGTTACCAAAAACTTTTCTCTTATAAAACATTTTTGTAGGGCACCTGGGTGGCTCAGTGGGTTAAAGCCTCTGCCTTTGGCTCAGGTCACAATCTCAGGGTCCTAGGATCATCAAGTCCCAA